>NC_133414.1:57203557-57508269 GCF_049350105.2 Macaca mulatta
GAACTCTGGAGCTATACTGGGGTACAGGGGAAGATGGCCCCCACAGCCCACTTCCAATCCTAGTTTTTCAAAGACACATAAACTACTTTTCTTTGAATTACCTTCACATACTTGCTGTTTGCAATTGCAAGGGTCTTAGCCCTATTATTTGTGCAATTTGGCCCGGAAATAGAGGGCTTAGCCCTTCAGAGTCAGCTCCGTGTGAGTGCTGCGCTGCATACCTCACTTCTTACTGGTTTTCATAAATTCCAATGTTGTCAGCTCAGGCTTTATGTGGGGGAGGTAACACAGGCAGTGGCCAGGAAGGAGCCGAGTGAGCCAAATTGTTCATCCGAATCTATTTAGCATCTAATACCGAGAAGTGAAGAAACAGACAGGGGGAAGGAAGATGAGATGCTCTGGTGGAAACCTGTTAAACATTGAGAGTACTTGGCAGGAGAACCTCAAATAAATCACGAGTGGTCTGCCCCTCACAGGGAGACCCTTTGGTCCCTAGAAACCTCGGTAGGGGGTGAGACATGAGAGAGAGAAGCCAGTCAGTTCTCAGAGAATGTGGTGAAAAGACAGGCATCTCCAAGGTCCTTCCACAAACTTCCATCCTCTGCACCACTCAGGTCAGCAAGCCACAAAACTCTCAACTGTAACCCTGCCTGCCACTACTGAGTTACTGGGTTCACACAGGCTGTCACTGCTAGCTTCCATGGACCCAAGTGCATGGATGCTTCGCAGTCCTGCTGCTGGCCAGGCTGCCTCCAGAACCAGCAGTTCCAGGAGCCGTTTTCTCTGAGTGCAGAGCACGCCACTGAGTCTAGGAACACGTCAGCTGTGTGTGCAAGTGAGATGATTCTCCCTTCTGAGGCACAGATAATCCTACAGCCTCTCACTTAATACAGAGATAGTAACAGTAACAAAACTAGCGAACTTTTATTGACTTCTATATGCTCACCCCTGTGTAATTGAATATAAGTTGTGTCCCTAAATACTCATAGAAATCTTGTGATTTCCTAGAACTTTTCCTTGAAATTCTAAACAGATTGGGAGGTCTTTACCTGCAGTGTGTGGCACAGAGTTCACCCTGCAGTAGACCTGATTACTTAAGAAGTGGACACTAGATGAGGACTGTCCCATAAAAACAACAGGGAGACACATATGTAATTCTAAATTTTCTAGTAGCTGTAATAAAAAACTAAAAATAACAGTGGACTAACTTTAGTTATATATTCTGTTTAACCCCATATGTAAAACAGTATTATTTCATCATGTAATTAATATCAAATTATGAATAAGTAGTTTACCTTCCGTTTCTGTACCGTATTTTATACTCAAGTGCGCCTCCATTTAGATGAGCCTCATTTCAATGGCTGGGTAGTCACCTTTGGCTGCTGGCTACAGTATGCACCAGGCTAAGTGTCTCTGGGCCCCATATGCACAGCAAACTCCTGACTCTCTAGAGTTTACTGGAAACAGAATGAAAATCTGGAAGAACTCACACTAAAGGTTCTTCTTATTTATCCATTAGTGAGAATAACAGTAACAAAAACAATAGCAACTTTTAGGATGTGTGTCTTATTGTAGATACTCTGCTAAGCGCTTTACACAACAGCAATGAATTCCGCCTGTGGGAGACCTCCACTATTGTAATGTCCTTTATTGCTGAACAAGTTCAGGCTTGGAGTAGTTCTGTAACTTCCTCAAGTTTTATAGTTAGTACCTGGCCAGACCAGCTCTGAATCCAGACCACCTGATTCACTCCCCCCTACAAACAGGGACACAGGAAGGAAGGCTAGGGGGTGATTCCATAGGTCTTCATGCTCCTACATTGGATTTGGGGAAGCAGAATGCCAGGGGAACAAGAGTGTGGCTTAATGAGGCACTGAAGAGATGAGGACCTGCTGGCCTGGACATACTAAAACTGGAAGGAAAAATCTAAAATATTTACACCACTAAAAGGAAAGCTAAGGAGAGCCTGGACACTCATTATGAATCCACGCCTAGCAGAACTTGGAGCGGGGAAAGAAAGTTGACAGCATTTGCAATCTAGAAATAGAGATATACGACCTCATTTATGCCGTGTGAGCACTATAAAAACAGGAATCAGGCATTCAATCAACTTGAACCTCAGTTTCCATATCTGAAACATCTAATAAGACAGAATATGCAGGAGTATTACTTATGTTTCTATTAAAAGTCCTAAACATAGCAAATAGTAAAATTATAGACATTATTTCTCCATTTTGTAGTATTGGCTAAAATTATCAATATATTCAAAAGAAATAATATATAATTTACAAATAATTAAATCAGAAGATTTATTAATAATATATAGGTTACTTAGATCCACTCCTAGCCTTTTGAGGAGGACATTACAGAAAATAGCCATTTATAAAATGAGATTTGAATTGAATGTAATGATTTTTATCCCTATATTATTGGAGAACTGAACCATCATACACTCTCAACCCCAATCTCCAACACTGTGTGTGCATTTTTAATTAAATTAGTGCTATAGTTATTATATTTTACTAAAACAGTGTTTGCCAGATTCTTAGTTATTATATCATCTTTATGAATTTAGCTTTATCTTCTCACCTGTGTATCATCAATTTAATATTTTTATGTAAATTGATTTGATAATCTCTGCCTATTAATGAGTTTTCAGATGAGTTCCATCTAATGGAATTACATTAAAATAATAATGATAATAGCAATTATTATTATACACATTACTAGAATAAATCTGCTATTTTGTTTCTATTGTTTTCTTCTTTGTTCTTTTTTTTCTTTTTTTTTTACTTTCTTCTGGATTAATTGAATAGTTTTCAATATTCAGTTGTATTTCTATCATTCCCTAATTAACTATACCATCTTTTAATTTTCTTAATGGCTGCTCTAGGTTTTGCAATATGCATCTTTAACCTACTGCAGCTTTCCTTCAAATAATATCATACATATTTTTTCACATATAATGTAACAATCTTATAATGGTATACTTCTACTTCTCCTATCCTTTGTGCTATTGCTTTTATATCTTTCACTTTCACATATATTATAAACCCCACCATACATTCTCATCTTCTTAATTTTTGCTTTAAACAGTAAATTTTCAAAAGAAGCTTTAACAATAAGAATAAAGTCTTTTATACTTACCTACATATTTATTATTCCTAATGCTCTTTATTTCTTTGTATAGATCCAAGTTTTTATCTGGTATCATTTTCCTTTGCCTAATTAACTTTCTTTAACATTTCTAGAAGTACAGGTCTATTGGCAATAATTCCTCCAAGCAACTTTTTTATCTGGAAATGTTCATATTTCACATTTATACCTGAAATATATTTATACTGGGTATAGTATTCTAGATTAACAGTTCTATTTTTACTTTCAGTACACTAAAAATGCTGCTTCATAGTATTTTGGCTTATATAGCTTCTGACTAGAAATATGTTATTTGTGTGTTGGTCCTGCACATGTAATGTCTTTTTTCTTGTTAGTTGCTCTTAGGAATTTCTCCTCATACTTAGTTATGGGCAATTTGATTATGATGTGCTTTGGTGTTATTTTCTTTGTGTATGTCCTGTTTAGGGTTCATAGATTTTATTAGATCTCTGACTTAATGGTTTTTGTAAATTTGCAAAATTTATATTTTTATTTATATTTTTATATTTATATTTTCAAATATCTTTCTGTTCCCCACTCTACCTCTTTCCCTTTTGTGATTCCTACTATACGTTAGATTGCTTGATATTGTACCACAACTCACAGAATCTCTTTTATTTATCAGTGTTTATAACCTCTGTATGATTCAGTTTGTATTTTTATGTTGTTTGTCTTCAAATCTACTGATATTATATTCTGCAGTGTCTGTCACCATTTCTCATGACAGACAGATAAGATAGATAGATACAGATAGATAGGTAGATAGATAGATAGGTAGGCAGATAGATAGATTTTTCTTCTAGATGTGGGTCACATTTTCTGTTTCTATACATATCTGGCAATTTTTTATTGAGTATCAATCAGACATAGTAGGTTTTGTTTTTTAGTTCTCTAGATTTTGTTGTATTCCTCTAATGAGTGTTACTTTTTTCCGTAAGGCAGTAAACTACTTACAGTGTAGCTTAATCCTTTCGAATCTTATTTTTAAGCTTTTCTAGGGCAGGTCTTGGGGACTTAATCAGGCTACTTTATTCCCATTACTATGGGATGATGTTTCTGGGATCATCACTAAATGCCCCATGTATCCACCAAGACCCTTTCACACTGGGTAGTGAAATATTGAATGATTCCAAACTGTGCAAAATTTAGGAATTGTTCATCTTACAGGTCCACTGTCTATGTTATTTTCCTAGCAGTGTTCTTTGGTCTTGTAAAGTTTTGCCATATGGACATTAAAATTTGTATTCAGGTCGGGCACACTGGCTTATGCCTGTAATCCCAGCACTTTGGTAGGCTGAGGCAGGAGGATTGCTTGAACCCAGGAGTTTGATACCAACCTGGCCAATATATGAAGATCCAATCTCTATAAAAATTTAGAAATTAGCCAAGGGTAGTTGCACATGCCTGGGGTCCCAGCTACTTGGGAGGCTGAGGTGGGAGGATCACTTGAGCCTGGGAGGCGGAGGTTACAGTGAGCTGAGATTGTGTCACTGCACTCCAGCCTGGGTGACAGTGAGACCCTGTCTCAAAAAAAAAAAAAAAAAAAAAAAAAAAAAAATTGTATTCAGCCAAATACTCAATTCAGCTTTTTGGAGCTTTTCCACTGTGTAATTAAGTCCTTGCTTTATGGTACTTTGTCCCACCAATTCTAACTGCCTCATCCTTCTTAAACTCTGATCTATGACATGTGAACTCAGAGGGACCCCCAGGCTCTGTTTGAGTTTCTGCTCCCTGTGTTGTGGTCCAGAACTTACTCCCAGGTAGAATACCAGGAGGATTACCATGGGACTACCCCCTGGTAGTCCTGTCTATTGCTCGGTGTTTGAAAGCAGATGTTTCATCTATTTTGCCAAATTTTCTATTCGTTATTGTTGTTATTTTACTGTCATTACCTTCATAAGAGTCACTTCTTCATGGATGAATGCAAAAGTAGTTTTTACTTAAATTAAACTCTCTTTAAAAGTATCCAAGTCAGTTAAATTATCATTTTAGGCACTAGTTACAATTTTGTCATGCATGTTAAAATAACTATACATTTTAAACAATGACATAATCATTAAAATAAAAGTATGGATTTGTATACCATTTTAAATCATCTTGAGGCTTTCTAGGGACACAAATATCATGCTCTGGGAAACTTTGTATAAATATTTATGTAAGAGCAGGATCTAAATCAAAGGATGAAATGACACCTGAAATCAGTCATTTAGGAAAAGAAAAAAGGATTTCTTTTGTTGTTTAGAAGCAGAGTGACTCTGTTGCCCAGGCTGGAGTGCGGTGGCATGATCATGGCTAACTGCAGCCAAGACTTCCTGGGCTCAAGGGATCCTCTTGCCTCAGCTACCCAAATAGCTGAGACTATAGGCACACCACCACACCCAGCTAATTTTCTATTTTTTTTTTTTTGAAACAGGCTCTCACTATGTTTCTCAAGCTGGTCTGAAACTGTTGGTCTGAAACTCTGGCCTGGGATGATCCTCTTGCTTCAGCCTCCCAAAGTGCTAGGATTACAGGCATGAGACAGTGTGCCCAGCCAGGAAAGAAAAAAGTAAGTCTTAGGACAGAATAAAGAGGTGAGAGATGGGATCTGTCTTCTATTATTTTCAAGAAAAAAGTTAAGATCCCTCTTCAGCTGCTCCCTAGTTTTATTATGTGAGTCAGACAATTTATTAGGACATAAACCAAGACAAAAGGCCTGCTAGTCAGTCACTGAGGGGAGAGAGCAGGCCTGTCTTGGGACAGCGGTGGTAGGGGCATGAACCCAAATGTTTGGCTTTCCAGGAGGAATACCTGCATTTCTCCTGTGGTTTGTATTTATCCCCCAGGTTCCCCTTTAGTGTTTTGGAAAGATGTTTTAATGAACCAGCCTTCTTCAGCTATTTTTAGAAAATCCCAGGTGTGGACTTGCTTACAGGTAAAAAGGTAACATGGGCCAGCTGTAAGAATAAGAAAGGGTTCCAATGATCCAATCAGCCAAGAGATACAATTGGAAAAATGCAGTCACCTATCCCTCCCCACCTCGAGCTCTTCCAGGCTTAGTGAACCTCAAAGGTTCTGAGTTAAATTATTAAGCAAGAATTTCCTGTTGTCAGCAGTGCACTTCCATTCTTATAGTTGACTGTAATCCTCTTGAATACTTACATACAAGTCCATAAGCACAGCTTCAACATGTGGGGATGGAGGAAGAGAAAGTCAGCTTCAGGTATATTGGTAAAATGTAATATGTCACATATTCATCTGTAAAAAGGCAGGTTTTCTATGGAAGTTTAAGAAACCTATCATCCTGAGGAAACAAAGGTCTGAGAGCTACATCTGAAGAAACATGTGAGGTGAGCTCTCTCACCATGCTGTAATCTTCACAACAAAATTCCCCCTAAATATTTCAAGCATGGGAGAAATAGAGTGATAAACTGGTCACACCATAAACTTTGGAGTCAGGAACAACCCAGTTTAATGTTGTGTTATTTCCTAGTTTTCCACTCAACCTGTTTTTACATTCATAAATGGGAACAATAATGAATGGCTCACTAAGTTATTTAGAGTTTTAAAAAATGAAATAAAATAAAATAGTGTATGGATCATAGGAGATATCCAAATGTTAATTCTCGTCCTCAGAATTCCCTGCTTTCTGAGGGAAAATCTCCTATTTTTGGATAAGGTATTAGTTTTCTGTTGCTGCCATAAGAAATCACCAAAAATTTAGTAGTTTAATAGTATACATTAATTATATTACAGTTCTGTACAGATGAGAGTCCAGCACAGGACTCACCAAACTAGAATAAAGGTATTAGCAAGCTGCATTCCTTTCCGGAGGTAGACTTTCTTTTCTGTTTCTGCAGGCTGTTGGGAGAGTTCAGTTCCTGTGGTTATGGGACTAAGGTCTCTATTTTCTTGCCGGTTATAAACTAAGAGGCATTCGCACTTCTGGAGGCCACGCATTCCTGAGCTTTTGGTCTCTTTCCTCCATCTCCAAAGCCAACGATGCTGGCAGGTTGAGTCTTTCTCACATTCCATCTTTCTGAACCACTCTTCTGCCTCCCTCTTTCACTATTAATCATGTAATTAGATTGGGCCCAACCAGATAATCCCAGGTAGTCTCCTCATTATAAGATCCATTATCTTCATCGTATCTTCAGAGTCCCTCTTGCCATGTAACATAACATATACACAGGTTTCAGGGATGAGGGTGTGGCGTCCTTTCGAGGAATTATTCTGCCTACCATGGATACCCATCTGAGAGTTTCATCCATTGATTTTACCTAAATTCTTTGTTGTTGCTTCTGTTGAAAGGGCGTTTTGTGTGTGTGTGTGTGTGTGTGTGTGTGTGTGTTTGTTGTGTTTTGTTTTTGAAACAGAGTCTCACTCTGTCACCCAGGCTGAAGTGCAGTGGTGTGATCTCAACTCACTGTAACCTCCGCCTTCAGAGTTCAAGCGATTCTCCCATTTCAGCCTGCCAAGTAGCTGGGACCACAGGCCCACACTACCACACCCAGCTAATTTTTTGTGTGTTTATAGTAGAGACAGGGTTTCACCATGTTGACCAGGCTGGTCTTGAACTCCTGACCTCAAGTGATCCTCTGGCCTCGACCTATGAGCCACCGCACCCCGCAAGATGTGCCTGACACAGACTCTTCATTTCCTCCCCTCTCCCACCAGTGACATGGCCTCTTTTTGCAATATTTATTCTCTACATTATCAATTTCCCTTTGGAGTAATACATTTTATTTCCCGAAATGAAATATGTAATGGCAATGGTGACAATAATAGCGACAATAATAAGTGCAACTTATTGTGTGTTTTATTTTGCACCTTGCATGCTGCCAGGCATCACATATGTATTGATGTAACACATGACACACACAACCTAACCCAATTCTCATGACAGCCCCATCAGGTATGGTCTCATCATTGTTTTATGGATGAGGAGACAGCCAAAGAGAGGTGATGTCGATGTCTCAAGGTTTTATGGAAACTGCACTCTTATCTTGCAAGCACTGGAGCCTTTGATCTCTTCCTTGCTCAGCATTCTGACTCATCCTCTGCCTGATGCTCTTCTTCTTGGACCTTCCTCTTTTCCTTGGGATTTCCTATTTTAGCTTCATCTCAGCTGCCCCTCTTCCCCAGTCATCTCAACCCCCTTGCAATCTTTATTAGTGACAATTACTTAAAAGGGTTCTCTTTCCCTCCCCTAGTTGTGGCCTTGTGAGGGCAGAGTAAATTTTAATAATTGATGATCATGGAGGAAAATAAACTTTCCCAGAATAAGCACTGTTATGGACGATAAGGTCTAATACCCTTGATTTGTGCTTTGCACAGATTTTCTCTCACTTCTCTTTTTCTACCACAGGTCATAAGCATTAGCTTTCTGTTGCTTGAAAATGTTGGACTTCCCTTGAAATACCATACAATGAAACATTGCAAATTTTCCTACCATTTCACATTTCATTTTACATCTCAGGAAGAGCTTTCTTTTTCTTTCTTTTTCTTTTCTTTTCTTTTTTTTTTTTTTTTTTTTTTGGCTTGTAAAGACCTTGGCCTGCAACTCAAGGAGTGGAGTTGTTTTAGTTCAATTTAAATAACGTTTCTCCACCACTTGGGACAGCATAATTCAAAGGAGAGACATGCTGTGGAAATGAACTTGGTATTGCAATGTGAGAGTAGTCAACATATATCAAAAGGTATCCCAAATCCACAAACAACTGGACAATACTGGGACCAATGTGGAGCCACTGGAGCAAAACCTCCACCTCTTCCTCAGGGCGGTAGGTCAAGGGAAGGGTGTCAGGAGGTGCAGCCCAGAGCCCTTCTACTCATTTCTCTTTTCCCTGAAGCTTTCCCCAGACACCTCATCTATTTCAAACTGAGCTCTTTGGGCCAGAAATCACAGTCACGGTGTCCTTCTTAGAAAACAGCTTATGACTTAATGGCTGCCAAACTCAGCTCTTAGGCTGGAGTGTTCTCACAGAAAGCCCTGGGGCTTTTGGGAGGATGGGAAGGAGTAAGTATCAGCAGGGTGATGGGAGTTTTCCGGGCTATTTGTGTGACTCTTAAGGTATTAAAAATGTAAGATAGTTAAGCTTTAACTTTTATAATAATATTTTTTATAAAAACAAGCAGGAATTGATTTGAGCTAACCTTTACGTGGCCACAGTGATTCCAGGCATGGGGCCTCAATTACTGTGCATTTGTCTCAAGGTCCCCAGGGTTCTGAGTCAGGGAACCAATGCACACAACCAAACTCCCAGGATACTGACTTTTCACAAACTTGCCAGTTTATTAATGTACGGAGGTGAATATTTCTTAACAGAGGAGGTGAATATTTCTTAACAGAGAACCTGGAACACAAATACAATATAAATGTGGAGGAATTTAGACCTCCACATTTATATAATATAAATGTGAGTGGTATTTCATATAGGTCTTAGTGAGGTCCAATCATTTCTGTCCCAAAAGAGCAAGAATATGCCTAGTCATTTAGTCTTTTTGTTTGAATGGCTGTCTCCCTTGAAGAATGTAGCAGTTTTAAAACATGGCTACAAATTCTTTATCTCTTCCATAAAGATGAGATGACCTTTGTTCTGTCTCCTTGAATTTCACTGAGTTTGTGACTTCTTCAAACAATAGAAACTAGAGGAAACACATAATATATTATACCTTCAGAAGCTAGGGCACTGCTGAAACATTCAGTCTTGGAGCCCTGAAACTCCAAGCTGGAAGGTTGCCCAAGCCACGTGGAGATGCCACATGAGGTCCTCCAACCAATAGTCCCAGCACGAAGTTCAGCTTTCAAGTCTTCCCAGCCCAGGAACCAGACATGTCCATGAAGAGGCTTCCAGATGACTACAGCCTACGGTTATTGAAGTCACCTCCAGCCTTTTGAATCTACCCAGCTGAAGCCCTGGACATTGTGGAGCAGAGAAAAGCCATTTCTACAATAAATTCTTCACCCATGGAATCTGTGAGTCTAGGTATTTTGTTGGTGTGTATGCGTCTAAATCGGAGTTGGATTGTTATCCAGCAGCAACCAACCAGGACTAAACTTTTGGGGTATTAGCTATCTAACTGGCTCTTACGCTTCTTTCTAGTCACAATCTTTCTAGATAGGATCTGCTCAGCGCTCAGATTAGCAAAGTTGACTCATTTCTGCAGTTTCCTGTGTGAAGTTATTTGAGGCCATGTGGATTCTAATTTGAGTTTTTCCAAAACTGTCTAGTCAAATGTGTAAATAATCTCATTTGCTCCCAAAGATCACAAATCGTATTAATTATATATGTGTGTTGTTAATTTAAATTGGAAATGTAAACTCTATTTCTCTCACTTGCCACTGTTTGGACTGCACCTTCCTGTGACTTTCAGATTTCCAACAAGCCTGAAAAATTAAAAGGAGACAGCAGTTAACAGGACAGTAAATAGAATTCAGCCCCAAAATGAAATCTCAACTCAAGGGACAAGTCATTATTACTTCTGAAAACCAACAACAGTAAGGATGTAACTTGTACTTTATAGAATCAATCTGCTTGTTGTCAAGGTTTTATTCCCAGGAAGCCTCTTTTATTTTGTGCAGCCTTATTGAGACATATTTTACAGATGAAATCCACCCAATTTAAAGTGTGGACTTTAGTGCTTTCTAACTGTATTCATAGAGTTGTGCAACCATCACCACGATCTAATTTTAGAATATTTTCAATTCTCCAAAAATAAACCCTGTGCATATTAGTAGTAGTTCCTCATTCCTGATCCCTCCCTTCGCCCACCACCCCACACTCAGGCGATCAATAATCTACCTTCAGTTTCTATGGATTATGGGTGTTTTATGTTAATGGAACCATATATTGTTAGTCTTTTGTGACTGGCTTTTTGCATTTAGTGTGTTTCCAAGGTTCATTCACATAGTGGCATCTATCGACACTTCATTCCCTTATATGGCTGAATAGCATTCCATTGAATGTATATATAACACACTTTATGTATGCATTTATCAGTTGACAAACATTTAGGTTATTCTGACTCATTAGTTATTATGAATAATCATGTGCAAGATTTTTTGCAGACATATGCTTTCATTGCTATTTATCATATACCTGTGAGTGGAAATGCCAAGTCTTATTATAACTCAATGTATAAGGAGTCCTATTTCTCCACATCCTTATCAACACAGAGTATTCTGTCTTTTTATTGTGTTACTTTTAGCCATCCTAGTGAGTGTAATGTGTTATCTCCTTGTGGTTTTGATTTGCATTTCTTTAATGCAAATTAATGTTAATTATATTAAGCAACTTTTCATGTGTTTATTGACATTTGCATATTTTCTTTGGAGAAATGTTTATTCAAACCTTGATTATTTTTTAAATTAAATTGATTGTATTTTTATTGTTGAATTGTAAGAGTTTTTTAGATATAATGGATACAAGTCCCTTATCAGATATGTAATTTCCAACCACACTCTCTCATTGTGCGAGTTATATTTTCACTGCGTTAATCACGTCCTTTAGTAAACAAAAGTTTTTTGTAGTTTTGATGAAGTCCAGTTTATCTATTTTCTCATTTGCCTCTTGTGCTTTTGGTGACGTATAAGATAAACTATTGTGTAACCCAAGGTCGTGAAGATGTACTCCTGATTTTATCAAGGAGTTTTATAGCTTTAGCTCTTGCATATAGTTATATGATCCACTTTGGGTTGATTTATGTGTATGGTATGAGGAAAGGGTAAAAGTTCAATTTTACATATGGATATACAGTTGTCCAGCACCATTACTTGAAAAGAATATTCTTTCCCCCATTAAGTTGTCTTAACATCCTTACTGCATATCAATTGACCATAAAAGCAAGGGCTAATTTCTGGACTTTCATTTATATTACAACAAACTATATGTGAATCTTTATACCAAAAAAAAAAAAATCACATTATTACTATAGCTTTGCAGTATATTATTATAGCTTTAAAGTATATTGTTTTTAAAATGGAACAAGTGAGTCCTTCTTTGTTCTTCTCCAAGATTGCTTTGGATATTCTGGGTCCTTTGCATTTCTGTAAGGTTTTTGGAACCAGCTTATCAATTTCTATAACAAACAAAAACAACTCAGGGATTTTGACACAGACAATCTTGAATCTGAAGATCAATGTAGGGAGTGTGCAATCTTAACAACATTAAGTCTTCTAATCCGTAAACTTGGGATGTTATGCTATTTATTTAGAACTTTAATTTCTTTGAATTATTTCTCATAGTTTTCAGTGTGAGTCTTGAACTTTTATTACATTTATTTTTAAATATTTCTTGTTTTTCTTGCTATTTAAATGGGATTGCTCTCTAATATCATTTTGAATTATTTATTGTTAGTGCATAGAAATGCAATTGATTTTTGTATATTAATCATTCATTCTGCCACATTGCTGAACCTCTTTTTTTGTTCTAAATTTCCCTTTATTTTTGTTGGTGGTTATTATTGTTTTTAATTCCGTGGAATCTTCTATCTATAAGATCATGTCATCTGTCCTCTGGAAATAAAAATAGTTTTACTTCTTCCTTCCCAATCTGAATGTCTTTGACTTTTTCTCTTGCCTAATTTCCCTGGCTAGATCTCCAATACAATGATTAATCGTGTTATGAGTGGACATCCTTGTCTTATTCCTCATAAAAAGAAAAAAGAAACCAATCTTTCACATTAAGCATGATATTAACAGTGGGTTTTTCATAGATGTCGTTTATCACATTGAGGAGATTCTCTTCAATTCCTAGTTTGTTGAGCTTTTTTTTTTTTTTTTTTTTGTCATAAAGAGGTGTTGGATTTCTTCACATGTTATTTCTATATCTGTTGAGATGATCATGTGGTTTTATAGTTTATTCTATTAATATAGTGTATTGAGTGGGTTGACCCAACCTTGCATTCCTGATACAAATTCCAGGTGGTCATGGTGTATCATCCTTTCTATATGGTGGTAAATTTGCTTTGCTGATATTTTCCTGAAAATTTTTGAATCTAAATTCATAAGGATATTGCTCTATAGTTTGCTTATAATGTCTTTGTCTAGTTTTAGTATTATAGAATGAATTAAAAAACGTTACTCATCTTCTCTTCCTTGGAGGAACTTGTAAAAGATTGCTTAATTCTTCTTTAAATTTTTGGTAACACTCACCTGCGAAGGCATCTGAGTTCAAACTTTCCTTTGTTGAAAGTTTTTAAATTACTAATTTAATCCTTTTTCTTATTATTTAGGTCTATTTAGAGTTTGCTTCTTCCTGAGTTAGTTTCAGTTGCTTCTATATTTAAATTATCTAATTTAGCATACATTTGGTCATATTCCCTTATTATCTTTTTTATTTCTGTAAGGTCAATAGTGATGGCCATCTTTCATTCTCCTTCATAATAATTTAAGTCTTTTTTCTTGATAAGTCTTTCTAGAAGTTTGTCAATTCCTGTTATCATTATTTATTTCCACATCAATTTTCTTTTCTCTATTTTATTTATTTTCATTATACCTTTATTATTTTCTTAAACCTTTGCTTTGGGTTTAGTTGGTTCTTCTTTTTCTAACTTTCTTAGGTGGAAAATTAGATTATTAATTTGTGACCACTCTACATTTAAAGTAGATGTTTATAGTTATAGATTCTTCTTTAAGTATTACTATAAATGTATCCCATGTCTTGTTTTTATTTTTATTTAAATCATAATTAGTTTCCCTTGTGATTTCTTCTTTGACCTATTAGTTATTTAAGGGAGTGTTTGTTTAATTTGCACGTATTAGTGGAAATTTTTTTTAAATTTCTAATTTTATTCCATTTTGGCCAAAGAAGATACTTTGTATGCTTTCAGTCTTTGCAAATGTAGTGAAACTTGTTTTGTGGCCTACCATGTGGTCTGTTTTGGAGAATGTTTCATATGCACTTGAGAAAAATATATACTTTGCTGTCATTGCAGGGTGTGTTCTTTAGATATCTATTAGGTCATTTAGTTTATAGTGGTAAGTCTTCTATTTCCTGTTTAATCTTCTGCATGATTCTCCTACCCACTATTAAAAATGGGCTATTGGCATCTCCAGCTGTTATTGATGAATCGCCCATGTCTCCATTCAATTCTGTTAGTTTTTGCTGCATGTAATATAGGGCTCTGTTATTAGGTACACATATGTTTCTAATCACTGCACCTTCCATGGAATGACCCTCTTATCATTATAAAATATCCTTCTTTGTCTCTAGTATCAATTTTGCCATAAATTCTATTTCATATGGTATTAATATAGGCACTTCATTTCTGCTTTGGTTACTCCTTACATTGTATATTTTTTTCTACCCTTTTATTGTTGGCCTATTTGTGTTTTTTTACTCTGAAGTGTGCCTCCTGAAAATAGCATATAGCATTATCTATGTATTCTGTCAATCTCTGCCGCATTTAGGTGTCAAAATCATTTACATTTCATATGATTACTAATAAAGTAGAATTTAGATCTGCTGTTTTGCTATTTGTTTTCTATATGTTATGGGTTTTTTAAATTGTTTTCTTGTTTCTCTGTTCCTTGATTATGGTCTTATTTTGTTAAATAAAAATGTTCATTGTAGTTTTTGAACTCTCATGGTTGTTTGTTAGTTAGTTATTTGTTGTATATTCTTAGGTATTGCCCTATGGATTACAATTGGCATATTAATTTATATAAATCTCATTTTAATTAATACTAAATTCGTTTTAATAGTGTATGAAAACTGCTTCAAAAAACTATTCTCTTCCTCTCTTTTTTCTTATTGTCTCAGAGATTATTTCTTTTTATGTTTATGAGCCCACCAACACAGTTTTTTTTTTTTTTAATAATTGTTCTGGACAGTTGTCTTTTTAAACTGATAGGTGAAGAAGAGCTATATACAGAAAAATATTTATATTGTTATTGGTCACATATATGTAGATAACATTACCAATTTTTTTTTTATTTCTTCATGTAGATTCAAATTAATGTTCAGTTTTCTTTCATTTCAACCTTAAGTATTCATTTCAGATTTCTTATGGGGAGCTGTAATAGTGGCAATTTCAGTTTTTCTTTATCTGGAAATGTTCTAAATTTTCCTTCACTGTTGAAGAAGAATTTAGACGGATGTACATTCTTGCTTGATAGTCATTTTCTTTCAACATTTTGTACACACCCCCCCTCAAATTTCTAGCCTCCATGTTTTTCATGAGAATCATCTGTTACTTTTATTGATGTTTACTTGTTCATAAGTTGCTTCCTCTTGCTGCTTTTGAAATTTTCTTTTTGTGTGTAACTTCTGTCAGTTTGACCATAAATTTGTCTACTGGAGTTCGTGAATGTTCAAGAGTCTTTAATGTATAGATTAATATTATTCATTAAATACAGACATTTTTGGTAACAACTTTTTCAAATATTATTTCTTCCCCTTTACCTTTCTCATATTCTAAGGCTCTCATTATGTTTTTATTGTTACTGTTGATGATGTCCTGCAGACTGTGTTCACTTTTCTTCATTCTTTCTTTTTTTTTCCTTTTGTCAGCTCAAATCTGTTGTTGAGATTGTCTAGTGAATTTATCATTTCAGTTATAGTAACTTTCAATTCCAGGATTTCTATCAGTTTTTTTATTATGATTTCTATATCTTTATTGTTATTTGTATTAGGTGAGACTTTGTGGTTCTATTTTTGTTTAATTATTTAAATATGATTTTCTTTAATTTTAAAAAATATTTCTAATCACTAGTTTGAAGTCTAAGTCTACTAAAAATATTTTATGATAGCTACTTTTTCTTTTTTACTGTGTATGTGACACACCTCTTTCTTTGTATGTCTTATAAAAAATTTTGTTGAAAATTGAACATTAGTTAATATATGATGACAATTCTGGTGCCACATTCTTCTACTTTGTTCCTCAACATCTGTTGCTATGGCTGATTTGTTCCTGGTTTTTTATTGCTGTGGTTATTTTTCATGTTGTTGAGTATTTATTTTTTGACATTCCTGGATTAGTTCTGCATATCCAGGACTGTGTAGCCTCTGAATTTGCACCTGTATTTTAAAAAAAATATAACTTCTTGTTTTTAGTTTTTAGCCTGGTTTCCTAGAAGTCCCACCGGGGTCAGTACTGTATAATTTAGTGGTCAATCCAGTGATCACTCCAAAGAGTTTTTTATTAAAATGCTTTGCCTGTATGTCTTTCACCCATTGCCAAAGCTATCTGTGAGAAGGCATGCCTTAAAATTTCGGGCAGTTTACAAGACAGACTTAGCTTTCACTTTTACTTCAGCAAGGCTTCAAGGTCACTCAGGGGGCATGTTACCTTCTTTCCCTGGTCTTTTCCTGGTCATGCACACAGCTTTACACATATGCACAGTATTTTATGTCCCCAGGAACATGTTAGAGCTTTTCAGAGTTCCCTAGGGCTGTCTTATTGTCCAGCATTTCCTTTTAAATTCTCATCCTGGCTCTAGTTTACCTCAAATGAGATCACAACTTTAGATAGCTGAGATGTTGGCAGCAGTTTGTTCTTGTTTAGGTAATGTCCTGGGGGTAGGTCCCCCACCAATTTCCCTGAGCTGAGCTCTGAGTCAAATCATTTAATCCCCCTCTCTGAAAATCCGGACTTACCAGGAAACTGCAACTTTGGACAATATCTTGACTGCTTTCTGTGGATAATACATTTAGTAAACCTCCAGATGCTGTCAAATATTTTTTGTTGTTTGCAAAACTGCCAGATTTTGGTTCCTGTGCCTCTGAGAAGTGTAGCAAGGCCAGATGAGAATAACTCAAGTTAACTGTCACAGGTTTCACTGTTTACCTAGGTTCAGCTGTGACTTCACTGTCTTACCAAGACATGGTAGTCTCTATTGGAAATACAACTTTGAGCCTCATCCATGATTTTGGTTAGCTCCCTGAGTCTGAAATGGTTGATTTTAGTTGTGTTGCCTTAATTTTTATTATTTTAGAGAGAAAATGACTTCACCTAGATTCTCACTCCACTGCTCAGGAAGTCAAGACCTCAACCTACATTTTTAAAGAGAGATATTTTTGATCTATAATATGAATTTGATTTTTAATCACATAATTTTCTGAAAAATTGTGTGATGTGATGTGGAGATTGGGAAAGTGGTATGGCAAGTTCTTGTTAAATATTAAATTATAAAAGACAAGCTGTAGTTTGTCTTTGGACAGAAAAATAAAGGATCTTTCTTTACTTCTTAAGTATTTATTGAGAGCTCAGAATGAGTCTTACAAGGAGAAGTTACAAAGACACAATGTCTGGTTTCTTAAGAGCTTGTTATTTTGGTGGGTATAGAAAATCATGGAAGGATGATATGTTAAACATCCAGTTAATTATAACACAAAGAACAACAATCTCAAGGCCATAAGAAAGGTATAAAACATAACTAATTAAAGAATAGTTATAATAAAATAATAATAATTTAAATAAAGATTTCACAAAGTAGAATCCATGCCATAACAGGGGTAAAGAAGTTAATCCTATCAACAAATTTAGATTAAATACAGGAGAGGTATTTTGCCAAAATAACATTTTCAAATTAAGGATAACTTTCTCTTTGACTAGTCACTAAATTTTACCAATATTTGAAATTATATTTAGTTAGATAGAGTAAGATAGACTGCAGAACAGACTTTTGGAAGAGTCTGGAAAATTATATACACTGGGCAATCACTGTACCTGACTCTTTTATAGCTGCCTCTGCAAGGAAAATTTGTTCTTTCTTCTGGCCACCTCTCATTCTGTCAATGCCTCATAAAATACAGACATGAAACATAAATATCCCCCACCATTATGTGGTGATTCCTCAGAAAATGGAATATGGTGAAATTATATTTTGACATTTCTGCCTTGGCTCCAAAAGTGGTCCACACTTACAGGCACATCTGCCTTGGCACCATGGACCACTTTTTCTTTCTAAATCCCTCATCAACAACTAATGACAACTAAAATTTACAATGAAGAAGACATTTTCCAAAACAGATTGACTTCAAATTAGGCATTAATGTGCATGTAGGTGGTATAAAAATGCAATGATCCAGAAGGCAATTTATATATTTAATGAATTCCGGCGTGTATAAAGAATTCTATGCATTGGCAAACTTTAATGTAAGGTTTTTGAAAAGAATATATTCAAGAATGTCACATCAAAACTACCGAGCAGCTGTCTTGGAATCCTTTAAGACTACTTTAAAGATGATATTAGTACTCCCCGTTCTAACCTCCTGCAGACAATTTAACATACAACTCAAGCACTATGCGAGAAAATCCTTCCTTCTCCAGCCAAACTCATTTGAAAGAATAGGGAACTAGCCCAGAATATCTCTTTAGGGGCAAAAGAAAAACATGTGTAACTATTTTTTCATCACCTTAGTCATCTGAGACTCCCACTGAGAATGCATGTAGGGGGAAGAGAAAAGAATAATTACTATCTCTAAGCACAAGAAAACAGTACATCAAGATGGGTGCCTTCTTTCCAATTCACTCCTGGAGACCTTAGCTTTATGATAAATGCTGCCAGACATCTATTTCATTAAGGAAATCTAGATGAGGCTGTTTCCATCAATCTCTCCACTGAGTTTCTTCTGTAATACATACACACAAACATGCATACATACACACACACACGCATTGACACACCGTTTAAATGTGACATTTTGTGTATTGGCTATTTTTCCCAAACACTGTGATATGGGGATTGGGAAACTAGTATGGCAAGTTCTTGTTAGATATTAAAATATAAAAGACAGGCTGTGGTTTGTCTTTGGACAGGAAGATAAAGGATCTTTCTTTACTTGTTAAGTATTTGAGAACCCAGAATGAGTCTGACACAGTGAAATTACAAAGACAAAATGTCTGGTTTCCTAAGAGCTTGTTATTTTGGTGGGTATAGAAAATCATGGAAAGATGATCTGTTAAACATCCAGTTAATTGTAACACAGAGAACGAATAAGACAGGGAGAGAGTTGTCAGAGTCTTTGTTCTTCTTTTTGCCACAATCTTTCTAAGCTTTGCACTCAGCATCCTCCTGCCAGTCATCTTCCCTGACTACCAGGTGGACATTCCTTGCTTGCAAGGGTGGCTTTACCAGTTAGAGTGAGCTTTTTCACCCTCCTGTTTTGTCTTTGGATAAATAAGGACAAATATTTTGAGTTGTCTCTTTGGCCTTAAAATAGATTCTGTCACTGGCCAGAGAAGCAAGAATTCCCAGTTTATAAATCTCATTGCATATGCATCAATCAGACAACTTTTTGAACATTGCTCCAGCCAGTAATTCCCAGCTTGGGGGCTCTAACATGGTGAGAAAGACCTGCCTGAGGTTTGACAACAGGAACCAGAATTGCTCTGGGACTTCCTTTCTGGCCCACCAAAGCCTCGCATATGCAGTCTTCTTTGACTGCTTTGGATGAATCTGCACTCCTTGAGTATGAGACTCTCCTTACACTCACAGGGAGAAGTAACAATCCCTTCTTCTGAGAACCCATTGTAACCATTATGGTTAACATATTATATGCCTTGTCTTATATTATTTTTTCATTCACTAGACTATAAGTCCATCAAAAGTAGGGATTTGTATGTAATTCAGATTAATACAATAATGAAAGCAATAATAACAGCTTATATTGAATTCTTACTGTGAATCTGCACTGTGTCAAGTGAATTACACACATTGTTTCTGACATATTGTAATTTCTGAAGGTGGTCACAATATATTCCCCCATCCTACATGCACGTTATCAGTGTGCTATCGCCATTACCCCCATCAAGGGTGGGATCAATGTCCTTTCTTTTCAGTCTGAATTGGCCTTAGTGACCGACTTGCAACCAATTGATTGTGGCAGCATGGATGCTCGTGTCTTCTGAGGCTGGCCCTGAATATTTACAACTTCAGTCTCAGTCTTGTTAAATACTCCCTATTGGAGTGCCCCCTCTTAGAATCCAACTCCCATTCAATGGGAAGTCCAAGCCACATGAGAACACCACATGTAGACACTCTAGTGCAGCAGTTCCCAACATTTTGGCATCAGGGACTGGTTTCGTGAGCAATTTTTTCATGGATGAGAGGGATGGTTTCAGGATGAAACCGTTCCACCTCAGATCATCAAGCATTAGTTAGATTCTCATAAGCAGTGCACAACCTAGATCACTTGCATGTACAGTTCACTTCAGGTTCCTGCTACTGTGAGAATCTGATGCCGCCACTGATCTGACAGGAGGCGGAGCTCAGGCCATAATGCTTGTTTACCTGACGCTCAGCTCCTAATGTGCAGCCCAGCTCCTAATAGACAGGTACTGGTTCCTGGCCTGGGAGTTGGGGACCCCAGCTTTAGTGGACAGCTGAATCTGAGTCCACCCTTTGAGTAAACCAAGTGTAGGTGCCAGTCCTGTGAGCAAACATACCTTCAGAATTTTCCAGCCCCAGCCATTTAAGTCTCCCTAGCTGAGGCCTTGTCTACTGTGCCTTTCCTGAATTTCTGACCCACATCTCCTGGGAGCACTAAAAATGCTGTACATTTTATAACACTAAGCTGGGGTGGGTTTGTTACACAGCAATAGATAACCAAAACCCTTCCCAGTGCTATGAGGCAGGTACTATTATTATTCCCAACTTATGTGTAAGTACATCAAGGCTGTTAATGGTTGATAAAAACAATAATAACAAAAGGTATTTTTTGAGCCCTTCTTTGTGTCAAGGACTTTATGTAGAAGATCTTATTTAAGGAACATGAAGCTCTGTGAAGGAAGCAATTTTTTAAAATATTGAATTTCTGTAGGTACATAGTAGGTGTATATATTTACAGAGTACATGGGGTGTTTTGATACAGGCATGCAGTGTATAATAATCACATTATGGAAAATGAGGTATCCATCCCCTCAAGCATTTATCCTTCATGTTATACACAATCCAATTACACTTTTACTTATTTTAAAATGTACAATTATTATTGACTATATTCACCCTGTTGTGCTATCAGATAGTAGATCTTATTCATTTTTTCTATTTTTTGTGCCCATTAACCATCTCCACCTTCCTCCACCCCAGCCCCTCACTACCCTCCCAGCCTCTGGTAACCATCCTTGTAACTCTTTATCTTCATTTGTTCAATTGTTTTGAGTTTGATTTTTTTGTTTTTGTTTTTGTTTGAGACGGAGTCTCTCTCTGTCACCCAGGCTGGAGTACAGTGGCGTGATCTGGGCTCACGGCAACTTCCACCTCCCGGGATTCAAGTGATTCTCCTGTCTCAGCCTCCTGAGTAGCTGGGATTACAGGCACCTCCCACCACCCCCAGCTAATTTTTGTATTTTTAGTAGAGACGGGGTTTCATCATGTTGGCAAGACTGGTTTTGAACTCCTGACCTCAGGTGATCCACCCACCTCGGCCTCCCAAAGTGCTGGGATTATAGGCATGAGGCACCACGCGTGGCTTATTTTGATTTTTAGATCCCACAAATAAGTGAGAATATGTGATGTTTCTGTGCCTGGCTTATTTCACTTAACATAATGATCTCCGGTTCCATCCAAGTTGTTGCAAATGACAAGATCTCATCATTTTTATGGTTGAATAGTAGTCCACTGTGTATATGCACCATCTTTTCTTTATCCACTTATCTGTTGATGGATACTTAGGTTGCTTCCAAATCTTAGCTACTGTGTAAAGAGCTTCAACAAACATGGGAGTCCAGTTATCTCTTCTGTATACTCATTTCCTTTCTTTTGGATATATACCCAGTAGTGGGATTGCTGGATCCCTTTAAACTGTTCTCCATGGTGGTTGTACTAATTTACATTCCCACCAACAGTATATAAGGGTTCCCTTTTCTCCAAATCCTCGCCAGCATTTGTTATTGCTGTCTTTTGGATAAGCCATTTTAACCGGGGTGAGATGTTATCTCACTGTAGTTTTGATTTGCATTTCTTTTATGATCAATTATATTGAGCACCTTTTCATAAGCCTGTCTTCCATTTGTATGTCTTCTTCTGGGAAATGTCTATTCAAATCTTTAGCCCATTTTTTTATTGGATTATTAGATTTTCTCCTATAGAGTTGTTTGAGCTCCTTATATATTCTAGTTATTAATCCCTTATCAGATGGGTAATTTGCAAATATTTTCTCTCATTCTGTGGGTTATCTCTTTACTTTGCTGATTGTTTTCTATATTGTGCAGAAGTTTTTTAACTTGATGTTATCCCATTTGCCCATTTTTGCTTTGGTTGCCTATGCTCAAGAAATTTTTGCCCAGACCGATGTTCTGGAGACTTTTCTTAACATTTTCTTGTAGTAGTTTCACAGTTTGAGGTCTTAGGTTTAAGCCTTTAATCTATTTTGATTTGATTTTTGTATATGGCAAGACATAGCAGTCTGGCTTCATTCTTCTGAAGTAAGCAAATTTTAAGGCTTATATTTTACATGTGAAGGAATTGATGCTGAAAGAGATTATTAACTGACCCAAGAGTATACATCTAGCCATGAGAAGGTCAAGATTGGAAC
Source organism: Macaca mulatta (assembly GCF_049350105.2). Lineage (NCBI taxonomy): Eukaryota > Metazoa > Chordata > Mammalia > Primates > Cercopithecidae > Macaca > Macaca mulatta. The sequence continues at coordinate 57,226,177 of NC_133414.1, forward strand.
CCAAGCATTCCCTTCTGAAGAGTGAGGCATTTAACCATTATACCACAAATATATGCTGTAATTAACTGGATAAATAAAATAGTTGCTGTGTGGTAGAGTTTGGGCAGGAGCACAGACCTGTCTGATTCTATCACCATATGTGACATGGTGACTGAACTGAAGAATGATCCCTTAAATATCATAAGAAGACAAAGAAAATGGGTGTTTTTATTTGTTTATTTGTTTGTTTTTTCCTTCTTTTTTGTCATTGCAGATTATATACAAAAAAAATGCTCAGCCGTATGACCTCATAAACAAGATAACATTGTCAGAATATGTCTGATAGCAAATATCTCTGTAGTATTTTAGGGAACAAAGAGAAATGCTTCCTATTTATGTATGAATCTTGAAAAAAATTAATCAACCTGGTACCAAAGGGTAATTTCAAATAATAATTATATCCAACAGGTTAACAGTCTTCTCATTACAAACAAATTTTATGGAGATGAAGAAACAAGTATTATAATTAAGAGCAAATGTAATCAATGAAACTGACCAAATTTTACCTAGATTGACTGACGAAGAAAAAAAGAAATAAAATGCAAATCACTAAAATCAGAAAAGAAAGTGGTGACACCGCTACTGACTTTACAGAAATAAAAAGGAATTATAAGAGAAGACCATAAACAAATAGACATCAAATTAGGTACCCTAGATGGAAGACAGATTACTAGAAACATACAGTTACCAAAAGAGACTTGAGAAGAAATAACAATCAAACGTCTCCTAACAAAGAAAAGTCTAGAACTAGATGACTTAAAGGTGACCAACCACTTAAAGAAGAATTAACATCAATTTTCTCAAACTATTCAAAAAAGTGGAAGAGGAGGGAATAACCCTAATTCATTCTGTGAGGCAAAAATTACCCACAAGGCTAAGCAAAGACACCACAAGAAAAGTGAACTATAGACCAAAATCCCTTATGAATATAGATGCAGAAATCCTCAACAAAATACTAGCAAACTAAATGCAAGAGCACGAAACGATTATACACCATGACCAAATGGGAATTATCCCAGGAATACAAGGTTGATTAACGTTTAAAAAATCAATGTACTACAGTACACTAATAGATAAAAACAAAAACAAAAAACATGATAATCTCAATTGACATAGAAAAAGCATTTCACAAAATCTAAAACTGTTTATGATAAGAACATGCATAAAACTAGGAATACAAGGGAACTTCCTTGACTAGATAAAGAGCATTTAGGAAAAACCCACAGTTAACAACATACTCAATGGTAAAAACTGAAAGTTTCCCTGCTAAGACCAGGAATACAACAAGTATGTCTGCTTTCACAGCTGCTTCTCAGCTTTGTACAGAAAGCTCTACCCAGCATGCTTTAGCAAGAAAAAGAAATATAAAGCACCCATATTGGAAAAGAAGCAACACTTTCTCTACTTGAAGATGGCATGTTCTATATATAGAAAATCTCAAAGAATCCACAAAAATTTACTAAGCTAAGAAACAAATTCAGCAAAATTGCAGGTTGCAAGATCAACACAGAAAAATCAGTTGCACCGATGTCTGTCCACACCAGCAATTGACTATCCAAAAAAGAAATTTAGAAAACAATATAATTTATTATATATCAAAAATAATGAAATTTTTATGAATAAATTTAACAAAAGAACTCCAAAACTTGTACCCTGAAATCTACAAAACATTACAGAAAGAACTTAAAGAAGACTTAAATGGAAAGACCACCCACCACATTCATGAACTGGAAGACAGTATCTTTAAGATGGCAACACTACCTAAAGTGATCTACAGATTCAGTGCAATTCCTGCCAAAATTTCAATGGCCTTTTTTGGCGGGGTAGAAATGGAAAATTCAATCCTCAAATTCATATAAAATTATAAGAAGCCCTTAGTAGTCAAAACATTGAAAGAGAAGATCAAAGTTGAACAACTCACATGTTTTTACTTTAAAACTTACCACAAAACTACACTAATCTAAGCAGTATGGTAAAGGCATAAGACTAGACATGTAGACCAATAGATTTAAGAGTCCAAAAATAAATTTATACATATGTAGTCAACTGATTTTCAACAACAATACCAAGACTATTGAGAGGAGAGAAAAACAGTCTTTTCAACTAGTGGTGCTAGGACAACTGGATATTTACATGAAAAAGAATGAAGTTGAAACTTTACCTCACATTATACTTAAAAATTAATTCCAAATGCATTAAGGGCCTAAATGTAAGAACTAGAACCATAAAACTCTTAGAAGAAACAACAAGGGTAAATTTTTATGACATTAGATTTGACAATAAATTCCTTGATAAGACACCAAAAGCACAAACAACAGAAGAAAAAATAAATCAGACTTCAAAATTGAAAATATTTAATAACATTGTCAAAAAAGTGAAAAGACAATCCATACAATGGAAAAAATATTTGCAAATCATACTTCTGATAAGAGTTCAGTATCCAGAACATATGAAGAATACTTAGAACTAAATATTAGAGAGATAGCTGGAAAATCTCAAAATACTTGGAGATTAATCAAAATACTTCAAATAACAGATTGATCAAACAAAAAATCTCAGGAGAAATTTTAAAATATTTTGAACTAAATGAAAATGAAAATAGAAATTATCAAAATGTGTGAAATATAGCAAAAGCAGTGCTTAGAAGGAAATGTATAACATTGAATGCATGAATTAGAAAAGATTTCAATTCATAAATCTAAGATTTCACTTTAGAAAACTTAAAGAAAATAAAATCCAAAGTAAGCATAAGAAAAGTAAATTTAAAGCAGAAATCAATGAAATTGAGAATATGAAATTAACAAAGAAAATCAATGAAAGCAAAGGTTGGTTATTTGAAAAGATCAATACATTTGATAAACATCTTTCCAGGCTAACTAAGAAAAGAAGAGAAAAAACACAAATTTCTTATATCTGAAATGAAAGAGGGACCATCACTACAGATTCCCCTAGATAGTAAAAAGCTAATAAAAGAATACTATGAAAAATTCTATGTCTCAAAGTTTGATAACTTAGATGAAATGGACCTATTCCCTGAAAGACAAAATCTGCAAAACTCATATAAAAAAGAAATAGACACTCTAAATAGGTGTATATGTATATTAAAGCAATTGAAGCAATAATTAATAATCTTCCAAAAAGGAAAGCACAAGACACAGATGGGTTAAATTCTAGCAAGCATTTAGGGAATAAATTATACCAGCTCTCTGAAATCTCTTCCACAATATGGCAGCAGAGGGAACACTTTCTAATTCATTCTATGAGGTCAACATTGTGCTAATATGAAAACCAAGCAGACATTACAAGAAAGAAGAAAATTACATAGAACATAATGTAATATTCATTTTATGAACATAGATGCATAAAAATTCCTCAACAACTGAACAACAAAAAGACAAACAACTCAATTAAAAAATGGCAAAAGGACTTGAGTAGACATATCTTCAAAAAAGATAAACAAGTGGCCAATAAGCAATGCAAAGACGTTCACCATCATTAGTCATCAGGGAAATGCAAATTGAAACCATAACATAACACCATTTCATACCCACTGGGATGGCTATCATTTTAAAAATGAAGACAAATATTGGTGAGGATGTGAAGAAAGTGGAACTCTTGTACATTGGTGGTGAGAATGTAAAACATTCAGCTACTATGAAAAACACTTGGCAATACCTTTAAATATTAAACATAGAATTACTATAAGACCCAGCAATTCCACTTTTGGGTATGTGCTCAAAAAGAAATGAAAATATGTACTCAAACAAATAATTGTACGTGAATGTTCATACTAGCACTATTCACGATAGTCAAAAGTAGAAACAATGAAAACAACCCAAATGTCCATTAACAAATGAATGGACTTTTTAAAATCCTGTAATATGATACATATGATATACATATGAGTATTATTCAGCTATAAAAAGGAATGAAGTTCTGATATATGCTATGGCACGGATCAACCTCAAAAGCTAAACAAAAGAGGCCAGACAAAAAGGTCACATCTTTTATGATTCCATTTATATTAAATGACATATCCAGCATAGGTAATTCCACACTGACAGAAAGCAGGTTGGTGGTTTCCAGCAGCTGGGAAGAGGAGGGAATATGGAGTAACTGCCCCATGGGTGTGGGGTTTCATTTTGGAGTGATGAAAATGTTTTGGAACTAGATAGAGGTGGTGGTTGCACAACGCGCAAATGTATTAAATGTCAGTGAGATATTTACTTTAAAATGATTAATTTTATGTTGTGTGAATTTCACTTTAAAAGAGCAAGGTGGCAGTTGCTGTGATTTACAATGCCACATGAGTTGCACGGTTTTCAGCTTCATATACCTGTCAGGATGCAGGTGGGGAAAGAAAATGGAAACTCCTAACACTACCATCAAACACTGAAACTGACAGCTTGTGGCCAGAATCTGGGAGAAGCTAACTTTAAACACAAGGAGGTTGAGGTTAGACCGAGAAGAAGGATCTGTAGTCCACTGATAACTTACCTCATAAACTAGAGCAGTCCTGCCCCTCTTCAAGAAGGTAATGAAATACTTTGTTGGAAAACAGAATCTCTAACAACTTGCAACACTTAAAAGAGCAAAACAGAATTTTCACTTAAGAAAATGACTATTTTAAGTAAATAAGTTGAGAAGCTTTAGAAGATTTTCTTAAAATGCAAAAATAAAATAAAGAATGAAGAACAATGAACTGATGACTAACATGGAGCACAGAAAACAAGTCTAATGTAAGAATGATAAGAATTCTCCAGGAACAAAACAAATGAACAACAACAAAGAATAAAAGAATACAATTGTAATACAAAAATAAAATCAGAAACAAAATCACCATTCTTTTTGCTGAAAAATAAAACTCTCTCTTAGACACAATTGAATTGATAAAAAGCGAAATTTTGCATGTAAGATTAAATTTAAAATCCCACTTATATCCAGAAATTAAAATAGGTTACTATGAAAGAAACAATAGTAATAACAAAATCCACAGAATCCTCAGATGACTACTCTGCAACAACAAATTGAAGTAAACAATAAAGTTTTAGGTACTGAGCTTTGAGGAGAAAATATTTTGACTCAGGATTAAACAGTCAAGTTGTTTATTTATATATTAGAGACCAAAAGATATTTTCAAATATATATAATTAACAAAGCATACAACTCATGGATTCTTCCTAAAATTCATTGAAAGATGAGTTACGAGTCAAAATAATGAAACGAAGCCAACTTAAAGTCAGTTAAACAAAAAGATTTAAATAATTTAAATTTAAATAATTTAAATGTAAATAACTTACATTTGAATAAAATCAGCTTTATAAACCTGATTAGTAGTAATAATACTTTCAAAATCACGAACGTAAAAGTGACTACCTAATATACAAATAGTAATTAATGACAATAATTTGGAGTTAAAGTACTAGATTGTAATAACAAATACAGAGAATGGGATGTTGGTGTATCACACAGTGGTAAAGAGAGAAGGCTTACAGTCAGATTGACTGGATTAAAGTTATTGAGGTAGGAGATGGGACTCAACTTCGGAGGTGGGGCTCAGACACGGAACCAAATTGAGGGCTAGCTAAGACAGGGAGGGGGTGGATGCAGCTTTCTGTAAGACACACCCACCAATGTGCTGTGTCAGTTTACCATTGCCACAGCAACATTCAGAAGTTACCACACCTTCCCATGGCAAAAACCAGACAACCTAGAAGTTACCATTTTCTGGAAATTTCTGCATAATCTACCCATTATGTACGTAACTAAAAGTGGATACAAGTATGACTGAGGGACTGCCTCTGAGCTGCTGCTCTGGGCACACTGCCCATGGGATAGCCCTGCTCCACAAGGAGCAGTGCATTTGCTGCTGCTGTGCACTGCTGGTTCAATAAAAGTTGCTGTCTAATCACACTGGCTCGCCCCTGAATTCTTTTCTGAGCAAAGCCAGGACCCCTCCCAGGCTAAGCCCCAGTTTTGGGGCTCACCTGCCCTACATCAGCCTCTTTATTAAAATCACTTAACTGCTCTAGGATTTAGTTTCCCAATATATAAAAAGTAGATAAAACTAGTATTTACTCCATAAAGACTGACTTAGCTAGTTGAGTTTTAACTTTCTGTTAAACTAATTTGAGAAGGACATGAGGCTTTATTAGTGCGTACTGCTTGGTTTCATCCAGATTTGCTCTCTCACTAGGGAGTTACATTTGAGAAGTGTTTGTGAGTCTGAAGTTCTTCAAATATATACTGCATTGTTTCATCTAGATTCCCTCTAAAGGTTCTGTGAAAACTTACATTTGAGATGCATCTGACTTTCTATTCATGAATACCGCCTGGATACATATAGATTTTCTCTAACTCCTGGTGAAAATGACATTGAGGAGTATCTGATCTTGTATTTTTGGATACATCTTGACCACCCTCAAATTTTGTTTTACTCCCTGAAAAAACTTATATCTGGGAAGTGTCTGAGCACTGACTCGCAGTTACTGCTTTTGCTCATTTGGATACCTCTAACGCTCACTGGGCATTACATAGGAGAATCGTGAGTTTGCCTTATATCAATTGTTATATCTAGATTTTAACTCTCTTCAAATAGTTACATTAGAAAAGTATCTGAATTTTATTTATAGTTGCAGTTTGTTTCTATCTAGATTTGCACAGTCAGATAAATCTATTTTTTTTTGTATAGATTTAAGGGGTACAATTGCAGTTTTGTTATATAGATATATTAAGTAGTGGTGAAGTCTGGGCTTTTAGTGTAACCATCACCCAAATAGTGTATATCACACTCATTAATTTCTCATCCCTCACCCCCACCACCCTTCCAAGTCTCCAGTGACTATTATTTCTCTCTCTGTCCATATGCACATATTATTTAGCTCCCACTTACAAGTGAGAACATGTGGCATCTGACTTTCTGTTTCTGAATTGTTTCACTTAAGACAATGTCCTCCAGTTCTACCCATGTTGCTGCAAAAATATATTTCATTCTTTTTTATGGATGAATAGTATTCCACTATATATATACCACATTTCCTTTATCCAGTCATCTGTTGATGAACTCTTAGGTTGATTTGATATCTTCGCTATTGTGAAAAGTGATAAACATATTGTGATAAATATGTAAGTGCAGGTGTCTTTTTGATACAATGATGTCTTTTCTTTTGGGTCTATACCCACTAGTGGGATTGCTGGATTGAATGGTATTATCTTTTTGGTGCTTCCAGAAATCCCCATACCATTTTCCATAGAGGTTGTACTATTCAAACCTGACATTTCTAGTCCTCAGGAAGGTATGTTTCTCAAAGTAGAAGAACAGAACATATTTCATTTAGCAGCTTATTTATAGCTTGATATATACCTTTTAAATATTTAGACTTACAGTACTTGAGGCTCCATTTGTATTCTTGCTCTGAACTCCACAAATATTAGAGTAGATCAAAGAGGTTGGGGGTAGAAGAAAGAGAAGAGAGATAGAAGAAAGTAGAGGAACTTGAATGTTCTTATCTCAGAGAGTGAGGAGTCATAAAATACTCTCTATTATTAAAGGGGGAAATGATGAACTTTCATATTTATATTATTTGTATTAATGGAAGGAATTGCCATTGGAATCCATCTTGCTAATATTAGTGGATTTGCAAGAGAAAGTTTGAGTAATTGGACATGATTTAGATCAGCAAAATTCTCACTCATAATAACAGGAAATTGTTTAAACTGATTTAATCAAGAAATAACAGTATAAAGCATATTTAGAAAAATGAAATGTTTAGATCTAAAGACATAAACACTTAAAAGTTGTCACCTTTTGTGAGAAGTATCGGAGTGGTGGGGTCAAATAGAGATCCACAGATTTTTATTATAACCATTTATATTGATTTTTTAAAAATCACGTATACGTATCATTACTCAACTCTACCTACCAAAATAATCTTTCATGTTTAATTAAGTATTAAAATTAAAGTATTAAAATAATAGATGAATATATTGAACATTGATCTTATTTCAGAATGGAAAAACTTTCTAAACATGAAATAAAAAGTTACAACATCAGAAATATAGATGGGATTTGACCAATAAAAACTGAAAATCCACAAGATTGAAATGCAAATGATATATCAAAACAAAATGATACATAAAATGTTATTCTTTTTTTCCAACTTATATTTTAGGTTCGGGGGTATGTGTGCAGGTTTGTCACATGGGTAAATTATGTATCACCTGAGTTTGGTGTACAGATTATTTGGTCACGCGAGTAATGAGCACAGTACCCAATAGGTAGTTTTTCGATCCTCACCCTCCTTCTGCCCCCCACCCTCAAGTAGGCGTCCGTTGTGTTTCTTGTTCCATCTCATAAAGTGTTACTCTAAACATAGAAAGGGATTAGAAAGTTTGATGAAATGACAAATCTCATTAAACAAGTAAGTAAGGAGCATGAATAATAAAGTTATTATTACACACACACAGGAAAACTTAGTAAACCAAGCAGTGGAAATTAAAACTGCAACCTGATTCTATTTTCTCAAATCAAGTTACCTAGACTTATATACCAAAAGTTAGTCTTGGAAGTGTTAATATAACTTTTTCACAATAAAAATTATCATCATGTATTATGAATTTTAAAACCATTCACCTTTTAATACAGTAACTTTGTTTTTAGGAACTTAAGAAAGATTCTTGTTACAGACACAGATACATATTTGTAAGGATATTTTTACCATATAATTAAAACCATTCACCTTTTATTCCAGTAAGTTTGTTTTAGGAGTTTGTCTTAAGAAAGATTATTATTACAAACATAGATACACATTCGTAAGGATATTTTTATCATGTAATTTATTATAGTGTAAAAGTTTCGGCCAGGCGCAGTGACACACGCCTGTAATCCTAACACTTTGGGAGGCGGAGGCGGGTGGATTGCCTGAGCTCAGGAGTTGGAGACCAGCCTGGGCAACATGGTGAAATCCTGTCTCTACTTAAAAAAAAAAAAAAAAAAAAAAAAAAAAATTCGCCAGGTGTGGCAACGGGTGCACCTGTAGTCCCAGCTATTCCGGAGGCTGAGGCAGGAGAATGGCTTGAACCCAGGAGGCGGAAGTTGCAGTGAGCAGAGATCACGCCATTGCACGCCACCCTGGGCGACAAAGCAAATTCCATCTCCAAAAAAAAAAAAAAAAGGCATGGGGGCTCACACCTGTAATCCCAGCACTGGCCAACATGGTGAAACCGAGTCTCTACTAAAAATACAAAAATTAGTTGGGCATGGTGGCTGGTGCCTGTAATCCCAGCTATTTGGGAGGCTGAGACAGGTGAATCACTTGAACCTGAGAGGTGGAGGTTGCAGTGAGCAGAGATCCAACCACTGCACTGCAGTCTGGGCAACACAGTGAGACTCTATCTCACAAAACAAAACAAACAAACAAAAACAGAAATTATCAATTTAAAATTGTCAACGAAAAGAGTCAAACTCTGTGAGAAGAGATTTATTCTGAGACAAATGAGTGACCATGGCCTGTGACACAGCCCTCAGGAGGTCCTGAGAACATATGCCGAAGGTGGTTGGGGTGCAGCTTGGTTTTATACACTTTAGGGAGACATGAGACTTCAATTAAATACAAATATATTTAAGAAATACATTGGTTTGATCCAGAAAGGCAGGAAAACCCAAAACTCAAGGGAGTTGGGGTGGGGGTTGCTTCTAGCTTATAGGTACATTTAAAAATTTTCTGATTGACAATTGGTTGAGTTTCTCTAAAGACCTGGGATCAATAGAAAGGAGTGTCTGGGTTAAGGTAAGAGGTTGTGGAGACCAAAGTTCTGATTTGCAGATGAAACCTCAGGTAGCAGGCTTCAGAGAGAATTGGTTGTTACATGTTTCTTATCAGACTTGAAGTCTCTGTTGATGTTAATGCCAGAGAGGTATAATGAAGCATGTCTGACTCCCACTTCCCGTCATGGCCTGAAAGTCTCTCAGGTTAAATTTAGAAGAGCCCTGGCTGAGGAGGAAGTCCATTCAGATGGCTGGGGGTCCTTAGAATTTTATTTTGGTTTAGAAATTTAAACAGTAGTGGAGTAAGTAATGAGACCTATAATAGAATATTTTATGAAACTGATGAAATGTTAAACAGCCCTTAAAGATCATATTCTCAATAAAAGATTAAGTTTAAAAATATAGTAAGACATAGACTAGCGTAAAAAATAGACTGGGTGTGGTGACTCATGCCTGTGATTCCCAGCACTTTGGGAGGCCGAGGCAGGCATATCGCCTGAGGTCAGTAGTTCCAGACTAGCCTGGACAATATGGTGAAACCCCGTCTCTACTACCAATGCAAAAATTAGCCGGGCGTGGTGTCACAAGCCTGTAATCCCAGCTATCAGGAGGCTGAGGCAGGAAAATCACTTGAATCCGGGTGACGGAGGTTGCAGTGAGCCAAGATCACACCACTGCACTCCAGCCTGGGTGACAGAAGACCCTGTCTCAAAAAAAAAAAAAAAAGCATAAAAATAGCACCAACAAAAAGGACGAAGTCAGTTTAGTTTCCCAGATAATATTATCACAAATTTGTATATTCTTTACTTTTTTCTGCATTTTCCAAAACAAGCATATATCAGTTTAAGGAACAGAACCACAAAGCACATAGGAAAAAGGAGAGAGAAGCATGTTTTGGGATTAACCACCTACTATTTACCAGAGTTAATTTAAGCATGAATATGTTCCCAAAATTATAATAAAATACATATTATATACACAAAAAAATTGTGATTCTGGTGTTAACTATTTACTTCCTTAAAACATTAACAAAGCACTAAGCTAAAGAGGCCCCAGGGAGTATCAGAATTCCAGTCTGGTTCCAGGTCCCCCTCCTCTTATGCATCAATTCTCTTTCTGATTACAACCCACCCAGTGCACAAAGAATCCTGAACTGATCTCTTCTTTAGATCAGAGCTGTACAACCAATTAAGAAAGCTTCAGACTGCTACTGCGCAAACCCTCCATTCTCAAAATAAATACTGCATTCCTCAACCATAAATATATATGGGAAGAAAAGTATCCTTTAATAGCCAACAGCAGAATTTTTCCCAGGGATAGATTGTGTTACTGAGGAACACACTTTATGGATGTATTGAATTATGAAAACAATTCACTGGTCATTTATTAATTTATTCCACAAATAGTCATTGAACCATACCCTGTGCTGGGGATTGAGAAAGCCTCTGTGATAAAGCAGCAAACAAAAACAATAGAACCCTGGTTTCAGTGAAGTTCACAGTCTACTTGAGAGGTAAACATTCAACAAAGAAACAGGCAGTGATTGCCTGTGGTGGGGAAGCACATTAAATCCCTGGATGGCTTCATCTGAATATGGTTGCAGGCAGAGTTTAGAAGGATTGTTCTATGTAATGAACAGGCCTCTTTGGAGCCAAAAGCAACTATATTCACACAGCAACAAGGGACACACAGATAAGGAGGTCTTGGAGGCCAACCACAGCATTTAGGATGTCAGTATAGTGGGCAGCAGAGCCTAGAAGAAGAGACACCACTCAAAGCTTCTCAGAGACAAATGTCTGCAGGACTGTTAATAACAGGGAAGTCTAGTGTTCAAGTTTCCATTGCTCAATGTGCTTTTGTCTGCTGTAACCTTTACTATCGCCCCTCCTTTGGTAAAGTCACTTCATATACAGCCTGGATGTGGTGGCACTGGGGAAATAAAAGTATTTGAGGCTGAGGCAGGAGAATGGCGTGAACCCGGGAGGCGGAGCTTGCAGTGAGCTGAGATCCGGCCACTGCACTCCAGTCTGGGCGACAAAGCGAGACTCTGTCTCAACAACAACAAAAAAAAAAGTATTTGAATATTGTCCAGTGAGGTAACATTGATGCAGGATTTTTCTCAGCCCCTTCATTGGATTCGCAACAGGGTGCCCCATTTACTCAGCCCACTGCACTTAACCCCTTGCAGGAGGAAGCATTTAAGTGAGTGAGTGCAAGATTCAGCCAGCTGCTCCAGGCACCAGCGGGAACAAGCTCCATGCAGGGTCCACGGCTGCACCCAGGTGGGGGTGCCTGTGACTCCAAAGCCCCAGAGAGAGTGTTGCAGTGCTCTCCTAGCTCCGCCATCTGCAGATGGCAGTGTGTTAACAGCTTAATTGGCCCCTTGCCTCATTGCATTAGGGGTGCTTCCCTCTGCCAGGGGAGAACAAAGGGCCAACATGACAGCCTTTTGGGTACCCATCCTCAGTGGGTCCCAAGTTCTTGTCCAGTGTCCAAGAAGAATGACGTCATGCAGACACCTGAAGGATGGTGAAAGCAGATAATTTTATTGAACAATGGAAATGGCTTTCTGCAAAGAGGGGAGCTGGAAAGGGGATGGGAAGGGCAGATTGTCTTCCCCAAAGTCAGGTCATTTTTCCCTGAAGTCTGACTGTCTCTTCCCTGAAGTCAAGCCATCCCTCTTCCCCAAAGTCAGGCCATCTCTCCTGTCTATCTGAGTCTAGGGTCTTCGTAGGCACAGGATGGGGCAGGGTGGGCTGTAGGTAGTTTTGGAAAAGGCAACATTCGATTGGTAAAAAGACATTATTCAGAAAGAACCAATTAGGAGACAGTAGGCAAACAAAAATAGAAGTTCTCACTTTGGGCTATGGGTTTCAGGCTACTTTTGCTTGAAGGTGGAGTTTCACTGGAGACCCACCCCTGTCTGCCTAGAATTTCTCTGCCTCCTGCCTCTATCAACATGATGTGGGAAAAGGAGAATAGAGGCCGGAACACAGGGCCAGTTGTGAGAGAGGAGGTAGAGTAGCCCTGAATACCTTGAGATGTTGAAAGAGACATAAATGGTGTGTGGGAGCCCAGAGTGAGTGAGTTTTATTTAAGAATGAAGAGTGGAATTAATTTAGTAGCTGAAAGACTTGGTTTTGCCCAGTAGCTAGTATCTGGGTTATCTGCCCAGATACAGTTTTTTTTAAATTAAATTATGTTGACTTATTCCAGAGATATATGTTTGAAGAACAAGACTATAAAACCCATGAAGCCATCACTTGGGTTAAGAAATAGAACATTATGAGTACCTTAGAAGCCCCCAGTATGCCAGTGGTATCCCTTTTCCCAACAATACATAAGCACTATCTTGACTTGTGCATTAATCATTTCTTCACTTTTCTCTGTTGTATCTTTAAATAACATATCATCCAGGTGTGAAAACTGAGTAGCAGCCTCTGGCCAGCTATTTAAGGGCACATGGCCCCCAGCAGCTGAAGGCTCTTAGGAAGAGCTAAGATGAACAGTTTCCATTCAGTGAATGACTGCTCTTCTCCTAAGCATTCACTGGAATGCCTCTTGGAACAGACTCCTCCGGGTATGGTCTTGGACCAAGTACTTGATCATGCAGCACTTGCCTCATCCAGAGTTCCCAGCAAGGCTATCACATGCACCTAGAGCTGGACTCTAGCAGAAATATGATGGGAGGGGTGCCTACAGCTACTCTGAACACAACCTGTTTTAGTTCTTGTATTAGTCTGTTTTCACACCACTATAAAGAACTACCCAAGACTGGGTAGTTTATAAAGGAAAGAGGTTTAATTAACTCGTAGTTCAGCATGGCTGGGGAGACCTCAGGAAACTTATAATCATGATGGAAGGGGAAGAGGAAGCAAGGTAACTTCTTCACAAGTTGGCAGGAAGGAGAAATGCTGAGTGAAGGGGGAAGAACCACTTATAAAACCATTAGATGTCATAGGAATTCACTCACTATCATGAGAACAGCATGGGGGAAATTGCCCCCATGATCTAATCACCTCCACCTGGTCTCTCTTGAAACATGAGGATTATGGAGGTTATAGGGATTACAATTCAAGATAATATTTGTGTGGAGACACAAAACTTAACCTTAGCGATTCTGAAGATTATGTCTAAGCAGAATATTTCTGTCAGGGTAGAAGAAGCATTCTTAGATGATTCTCAGGGTCTGGAGGTGAGAAGAGGAATCCCATCAGCACACAGTGGAGGCCAATTTCAGGCCTGGCTCTGGGCTACTCACCTGTGCACTCTGTCCTGGAAACAAGAGTGACATATTTCTATGGCTATCTGAGAGAAGCGCAACAGTCGGAAATGCAGGAGCCACAGCTCTTCTGACTGCAAATGCACTGAAAGGACATTCCACAAAACTGTCCAAGTGGGGCCAGTCTTTAATCCAGGTTGAGGTCCTAAGAACTGAGGCTGAGGCTGGGCTACTGTTCACTGTGGATGTGAGGCCGAGGAAGCCACAAGAGAGAACAGGGATCTGGGAAGGAAAAAGGCTGCCTGAAAGGAAGCGACCCCACAGGAGACCTCAAGGCAGGGTGGCACAGGGTAGGGTTCCGCAGCAGTTAACGAAACAGGTGTAGCCACATGGACATGGAAGCATGTGATTTACTACTTTGACTGAGCAGAGTCCACAGAAGGGAATGTCCAGGCACCTTTAAACAAAACTAGAGGCCCCTCCCTGCTTTCCTTCCCATCCAAGATGGTCAGTATGGTCTTACTACTCACCTTGTTTCCTAGGCCCGTATTTAGTTCTCTCCAATATGTCATGATAGTAAACGGGCTATGTGTTCCCTTTCCAGGATATTTTGTGTCAGTAGCTGGAGTTAAGCTGACTTATCTGCTTCACTTGTTCTGCTTCACAGCAGAGGTCTCTTCATCTGATTCTGTTTTATGTGTCTACTTGTTTCTAAAATACTGTGAAATGTGAGACCTATATTTTTGTATTACTTTTTCTCTATATGCAATGCAATTCTTGAAATATTTGGATTATTAACAAATTTTGAATTGTTTTCTAATAACTGTATTTGTGCTTTCTTTCCCCCAATTTTTCTGCTTTCTCTGGTTTTAACTGGGCATTTTATATAATTCCATTTTCTAGCCTCTCAGTGTGTGAATTATAATTCTATTTTTTATTTTATAGTGATTGCCATAGGTTTTCCAATATTCATCTATATCTAATCTAAGTTTACCTTCAGATCACACTATACAGCTTCACATGTAGTGCAAGTACCAGAATATTTCTAATTTCTCCCTCCCACAAGTTATCACATTACTGCCATTCATTGGTCACTGCCAAGGGCTGGAGGGAGGGGTGACAGCTACTGGATATGGGGTATCTAAATATTTTATAATTATTAATAGATAAATGGTAATTTGTTAATAATCCAAATATTTCAAGAATCACATTGCATATAGAGAAAAAGTGATTTAAAAATGTAGGTCTCACATTTCACAATATTTTAGAAACAAGTCAATAACCTGATTTCATGTGAATACACAAAAAACCTCTGAATCACACACTTTAAATGCTTAAATTTTGTTATGAATTATATATCAATAAAACTATTGTTAACAAAATCTGAAATATTGTATGATCCTGTGTATATAATATTTTGAAACGACATTATAGAAATGGAAAACAAATGAGTGGTTCCCAGGTATTATGAATGGGGGAGGGAAAGGGGACACAGATGGGTGTGGTTATAAAAGGGCCACAAGGTGATCCTCGTGGTGCCAGAGATGTCCAGGAGTCTCTGTGACAGTGGATACATGTGATTATAAATGTAGTAAAATTAGATACAACTAAGTACACCCACAAATGAGCACAAGGAAGACTGGAGACATTTGAATAAAATCAGTGGGTCGTATCAATGTCAATAACCTAGTTGTGACATTATACTATAATTTTGCAAGTGGTCACCACTGGGGAAAACTGTGTGGGGGGTACATGGGATCTTTCTGTTATTTCTAACAACTGAGTGTGAATTTACAATTATCTTAAAATAAAATTTTAATTTAAAAAAGGTATAAATCAACCAAGATGTCCTAGGTGAATAGATAAATATGCTGTGGTACATCTATATGATGGGCTACTATTCAGGACTAAAAAGAAATGAGCTACCAGCCCACAAAAGACATGGAGGAAGTGTAAAGGATATTATGAAGTGAAAGTAGTCAATCTGAAAAGGCTCCATACACTATGATTCCAACTATCTGACATTCTGGAAAAGGCAAAACCATAGAGGTACTAAAAAGATCAGGTATTACCAGGGCTGGGCAGAGAAAGGAATGACTAGGTGGAGCATATGGGATTTTAGGGAAATGAAACTATCCTGGTATATTCGTACTATAATGGTAGATACATCACATTCTATGTTGTTAAAACCCATAGAATGTACACCAGTGAAGTCTAATGGACTCTGGATGACAATGGTGCATCAATGTTGGTTCACCAATTGTCATGAGTGAGCCCTCTGGAAGAGAATGCTGATGGTGAGGGAGGCTGGAGGGTTGCAGCGGGTGATGTGTGTGGGAACTCTCTGTACTTGCCACTCAACTTTGCTGTGAACCAAAAACTACTCTAAAAAATAAAATCTATTAATTTTTTTAAATATAGAGTGAAAAGCAGCCCACCCAGGTTTTTTTCCTTTGTTTCTTCTTTCTTTCTTTTTCTTTCTTTCTCTCTCTCTTTTTCTTTCTTTCTTTCTTTCTTTCTTTCTTTCTTTCTTTCTTTCTTTCTTTCTTTCTTTTTTCTTTCTTTCTTTTCTTTCTTTTTCTCTCTTTCTTTCTTTATTTTCTTTCTTGCTTTCTCTTTCTCTCTCTCTCTCTCTCTCTTTCATGAACACTACCACAGTGGAAGCTACCTTACTAATGCTTGAGTCAATGTACTGAATTGATTAATGCTTCCCATTCTCTCTTCAAATATATTGAACAATGTATATGACAATGCAGAAAACTTGGGACTAGAAAACCATTCATTAACATGTGTACAAATTTCTGCACCTTCCTGAACTGTTTGCCTCATTTATATGTTATTATGTGAGAGTCAAATATTATTAAATTGATATACCAGTATGAAAAGAGAGCTGTTGAATATAATGAAATTAAGCTGGATATTTTGGAAGAACTCTATACAGCCAAGTTTTTAAGAAATTCTTCTCCAATTGGGAATGAGAGAAACAGAAGCAAAGTAGTTTATTTCAAAAATTTCAGCAAAATTCTGTACCCACATTGCTTTGCAAGAGTCCTGCTTTAAATAACTACACATTATTATAGGTATGGTTTATGCAAGAAAGGTGATGCAGCACAACTTGGTCTCATTCCCCTGTTTGAAGTTGAAAGAAAATGGTTACGGTTAACATGTTAAACTTTATAATTTCAGAATTACCTCTGTATTCTGATGAGCCAGCCCTAGTCATGATAACTGTGAGAATTTGTGCTTGATATTTTCTACATGGTTCAGATACATGGAGGACTAATTGTGCTGAAATGCAGATGTGCCGTACCCACAGATGACGCCTTTAGAACTCTGTCAACCTGTGTCGAACCCTTCTGAGGAGAATCTGAAGAATGTCATCTGAACCACGGGTAATTCACAGTCTATGAACTCCAGACCATTTTCAGTGTAGGGCCCTTATTAGAAGACAGGGCATCAGGCCTCAAAAACATCTGTGAGTCAGGTCCTGTGGGGTTTGCCACTGTCTCCAGCACACAATTGAAAGATGAGATGATATGTGTCTATGTACACACAGAAGGGGCAGTCATGGAGAGGACAAGAAAGGCTTATTTCATGGCTTTGTAACACTATTGAAGTTTTTTTTTTTTTTTTTTTTAACAACATCTTTCTACAGGTTTCAGAGCCATGGAAACATGATCCGTGGTTCTTTTCAATGTTCTTTTCATTGTGCTTTCCAAGGACTATTGACATTTCATCCATAACAGCAGGGTATGTTTTTAATGGGCTGGTAGAAAACATCACTCATATCCAAATATAGGGCCGGTGGTATATTTGTCTTGCAACTTGGCCTTGCAGTTGGAGTTGAAAGCTGCTGCTGTCAAAGGAAATGTTTGGGTGACTCAGCCAAGAAAGCAGTTTATTGGTTTTGGCAGCAGACAACAGGTGAATATTTCATGGAGGAGAGAGGTTTTAATAGTTGTTTATACAATCTGCCCAGCCATGGCCAAGGTTGTTTAGATTGGTAAATTGAACAATATTTCATTCCTCATGAGCCTGCTGACTTCTGTTGATGGGTTGATGATGCTACTATTCGCTTTACATGATTAGGGTAAAGTTCTCACTTCACCAATATAGTCTCCAGTTCCCTGGAGGAGCAACATCTAGGGTTTGGGGCATCTGTGCTAGACAAGCTCCTTTAGTCCTCTGCCAGTTTAGCTGAAGCCTACAGAAAATTCCTGCTGCACCTTTTTAATGGTCGTGGAAGTCTACATGGCTCCAGTGACTCTGGTTAGAGTGTATTTTATCACAAGAGCTTGCCTGTGTGTGTGAGTAGATTACAGCATGTTGGATACCCACTTTCCCAGGGAGGCTGGATGCACTGGATATGCACGGTAAGGACACCCTGGTCTACAGTGCTGGGAAGGTCAGATACATCGGTGTGACATGTCAGAAGCCATAGCATGTACAATTATAATATGCAAAACATGCTCACACACACACAGACACAGAAACGAGTCAATGGGTCTGAGAAGCCATGAGGTATATTTTAAAAGGCATTTCCTTAAAACACAGACTGTCAGGATTCTACTATCAATATTTACTACCTTTGTGACTTTGAGTAGCTCCCCATGTAGGAAGGAACCTCAATTTCCAGCGTATGTTAGGGGGTTTGGAGAGCTGGCTTTTAAGTCGTCATCCAGACTTGACATTCTATGATGAAAAGAAAAACTCTGAAGCAAAGTGATTGATCATAGGACTAAAAAGAGTAAGATTTAGATGGAGAAGGTTTTAGTGAAATATCAGAGGACAACAGGCATTTGTGTTCTACAGAATGAGCATAAGCTGAGGGGCAGGAACAGCCCCACTTTTACTGGCCATACGGCCAAGCGCAGGTCTGGGTCAATGAAACCAGAACCACAATGCCGGAGTCACCTGGACACAAGGGACTGGCGGAGCTCATGAGTGAAGACACACTCTGTAGAGGAGAAAACACTGTGCATATATGAGAGGAATGTATTTGCATATTTGCAGCACCAAAATGGTTTACCCAATTCAGTCCATGGTGATTCATGTACCCTTTACCATCTTTTAAAAAATTATTATTATACTTTAAGTTCTGGGATTTATGTGCAGAGCATTCAGATTTGTTACATGGGTATGCATGTGCCATGGTGGTTTGCTGTACCCATCAACCCGTCATCTAGGTTTTAAGCCCCACATGCATTAGGTATTTGCCCTATTGCTCTCCCTCCCCTTACCCCCCACCCCTGACAGGTCCCGGTCTGTGATGTTCCCCTCCCTGTGTCCATGTGTTCTCATTGTTCAACTCCCACTTGTGAGTGAGAACATGCGGTGTTTGGTTTTCTGTTCCTGTGTTAGTTTGCTGAGAATAATAGTTTTCAACTTCATCTATGTCCCTGCAAAGGACATGAACTCATTCTTCTTTATGGCTGCATAGTATTCCATGGTGTATAGGTACCAAATTTACAAGAAAAAACAAACAACCCTGTCAAAAAGTGCGCAAAGGATATGAACAGACACTTCTCAAAAGAAGACATTTATGCAGCCAATAAACATATGAAAAAAAGCTCGTCGTCACTGGTCATTAGAGAAATGCAAATCAAAACCACAATGAGATACCATCTCATGCCAGTTAGTATGGCGATCATTAAAAAGTCAGGAAACAACAGATGCTGGATAGGATGTGGAGAAATAGGAACCCTTTTACACTGTTGGTGGGAGTGTAAATTAGTTCAACCATTGTGGAAGACAGTGTGGCAATTCCTCAAGGATCTAGAACCAGAAATACTATTTGACCCAGCAATCCTATTACTGGGTGTATACCCAAAGAATTATAAATCATTCTACTATGAAGACACATGCACACGTATGTTTATTGCAGCACTATTTACAATAGCGAAGACTTGGAACCAACCCAAATGCCCATCAGTGATACACTGGATAAAGAAAATGTGCCACATATACCATCTTTTTCTTTCTATTTCTTTAAAACAGAGTCTCACTCTATCGCCCAGGCTGGAGGGCAGTGGCACAATCTCTGCTCACTGCAACCTCCGCCTCCTGGGTTCAAGCAATTCTCCCACTTCAGCCCTCCTGAGTAGCTGGGATTACAGGTGCACACCATCACCAAACCTGGCTAATTTTTGTAGTTTTAGTAGAAACAGGATTTCACCATGTTGGCCAGCCTGGTCTCAAATTCCTGACCTCAGGTGATCCGCCTGCCTTGGCCTCCCACACTGCTGGGATTACAGGTGTGAGTCTCCATGCCTGGCCCTGTTACCATCTTTACTGGGAGTCATTATATAGAATACTGGCACTTCTAATAATAATAATCTAATTATCCTCTAGGAACGATTTTCTAATAATTCTCTTCCTGTAATACTGGTACTTCTAATCGCTCCATTTATTGTTGCCTGACATGTGCTAAGCACGTGCCAAGCATTAAAGTTCATTATTTCATTTAATCCTCACAAACCGACAAAGAATGTATCATCTACCACACTTTGCATTTGAGGAAATGAAGACTTAGGAAGGCTAAGACATTTGTATAAGGTTTTTTCCCCTAACTGGACTCAGTAGCTTAAGTCCCACATGGGTTTTTACAAAGCTCATGAAGCTGAACATATTCTCTGTATTGAAAAGAGTGACTCTGGAGCAAGAAAAGCATTCATACTCCTGGATTAGACTCCTTTTCATCACCTCCCATATCATTTTAATAGTGGATCCCATTTTCTCAGGACCCCACAGTTATTGAAGTTTTGTGAGGAACTGCTTCAAGGCCATCTCTCTCTCACCTCCCCTTCTCCTCCATCCCCCCAACTCTTCCCATCCTCCCTCACCTCCCATCTCCTCCCACCCCCCTCACCTCCCCACCACTCCCCATCTCTCCTCTCACCTCCCATCTCCCCCTCGGCCCCCATCCCCTGAGACACCTCTGGCAATGCTGCATGGGCTGTGGACAGGTGGTGCAGGGCAGGGGAGCCCTGAATTAGTTTGACTCTCATTTGCTCTCCACAGCAACCCTGTGACATGAGCAGGGCACAATTTTTAATCCTATTTTTAGAGATGAAAAATTGGAATTCATAGAGTTTTCTTTTGATATCTCCTTTCTCCCTCCTGAATGGAGTCAGCTGCTGCCAATTTTTGTTCTGTGGGAAACAGCTTTGTCTTGCGGGTGTGGAAGAGTAAGTCATCCAATGGCCCCCACTGACTCACCCACTGTACCCACTGCAGTCACTCCAGGGACCCTTTAGAGGGGGAAGTGCAATTTTGGAATGAGCCAGATCAATTTAGCGATTTCCATTATTAATTTTCAGTTTAGCTTAGTCATTCCCATTATGCATTTTCAAAACATCCTAGAGCTCTGTACTTTTCCTGAACTTAACAGTGTAAATTTCAGCTCTGAAGACAGTTGTCTAAGTGGTCAAGATATGAGGAAGTCACTCTTTCTCTGTCTCAAGCACTGGCTTGCCCTAATTTCCTAGTACCTGCCTACGAAGGGTCATCTGGCTGCGCCCCTGCTCACCTGAGTGACTTGGCTACCTGTGTAGGCACCCCCTGTACACACTCTACGACACTCCCATGTGCCATACATACACACACATACATGTGTTCAGAAGACTACTTGACCATGAGATGAACAATATTTTCAATCATAATGATGTTTTATGTATATGTGCATGCATGTGTGTGTGTGGAGGTGTGTGTGTGTACATGTGCGTGTATGTGTATGTGTGTGTACATGTATGTGTGTGTGTGTATATATATATATGTATTACAACCATGGCACCCTTGCATACATCCACATAGGTCACACACACAGGTAAGGTTTGAACTGCTGAACTAAGTCTTGGCAGAACACCTTGTCATCTCCCCATCTCCCCTGTCTCTCTTCTCACTTCCCCATCTCTCCCATCCCCCTCTCACCTCCCCATCTTTCCCATCCCCTCACTTCCCCATCTCTCTCATCCCCCTCTCACCTCCCCATTTCTCCCATCTCCCCTCACCTCCTCATCTCCCCCATACCTCTCACCTCCCCATCTCCTCATCCCCTCATCCCCATCTCCTCATCCCCCATCCCCATCTCTCTCATCCCCTTCTCACCTCCTCATCTCCCCCATTCCCTCTCACCTCCTATCTCTCCTATCCCCTCTAACTCCATCTTTCCCCTGTTTCTCCTCTCACCCTCATCTCTCCCATCCCCCCTCAACTCCCATCTCTCCCATCCCCCTCTCACCTCCATCTCCCCCATTTCTCCTCTCACCTCCCATCTCCCACATCCTCCTTTCACCCCCATTTCCCCATCCCCCCACGTCCCATCTCTCCCATCCCCCCCAACTCCATCTCTCCCATCTCCTCTAATCTCCGTCTTTCCCGTTTCTCCTCTCACTCCCATCTCTCCCATCCCCCTCTCACTTCCATCTCCCCCATCCCCCTCTCACCTCCTTCTCATCCTGTCTCTCCTCTCACCTCCCTATCTTCCCTGGAGGCTGTCATGAGACTGTTTCTTGTCTTCTCCTTAGTTCTGATGAAGAGAGAGCCTGCAAGCCCTCAGCTGTAGTCTGGGCCTGGCTCCTCAGCCAAGGTGTCTGGTCATTCAGGCTGCTCATCTGATCACTTCTGTCTCAGTGTCTCCCGGGTTAGGCAGAAGGAACTGACACCTTTGGCTGCTCTTCCTTCTGCTGTTCATGCAAGTAATGAGCAGTCTTTACCTGAAAATAATTCCTTGTCCTTAGAGGTTAAATCTGCCCGGCCTTGGTCCTGGCCTTTGCCTGGTGCTTGTCAATGTGTATGTGCATGTGTGTGTATGTGTGTGTGTGCATATGTATACATATGTGTGCGTGTGTATGTGTGTGTGTGCATATGTATATATGTGTGTATGTGTGTGTGCATGTATGTGTGTATACGTATGTGTGTGTATGTATATATGTGTGTATGCGTGTGTGTTTTAAACAAAAAAGAGACAGTCTCACACCCCATCCCGTACCCCTGCCCAGTCCTTTTTCTTAAGGCTGTCATCTTTAGCCTTTTCTGTGCTTAGTGTATCTCTTCATAAACCTAAGAACATGAAAATAGTTCCATGCCTAGTTCCCCAGCTCCAGGCCAGTGCCTACGAGATGTGTGAGGACTCAGCTTCCTGAACACAGCACTCCTGACCCTCCCGGCGCAAGCCTTTTCCAAAAGGTCACAGCTTATTTTTCAGCCATTTATGTAGTGCTCACGATTGCAGGCCCTATCTGAGAACTTTACAAATGTTAACTCATCTCATCTTCATAACAACCTCGAGGTAGACGCTATTGCTAATTATCCTTTATAGATGAGGAAGAAAAGCGACAGAGAGCTGAACTAAGTTGCTCAAGGCAATGAAGCAAGTAGGTGCCAGGGCTGGGATTTGAACCCAGGCTGGCTGGCACCAGAGTATGGGCTTGGAACCACTCACCTACAGAGGATATCTTCCTTGTTCTATGGTTTTATTCGTTAATTTAAATGACATATGGTTACCTCCACTGCTTGCATTTTCATTAGGTTTTCCTAATGAAAGATGAAAATACTTCTCTCTCATTTCTACTTTTTGCCTTTTGTCAGTTTTACTTTTTGTTGAGGTTTTAACAATTTCAGTCTGTTTTGCAATCATAATTATGTCTTCCATACTTTCTCTATGGTTGGATTCAAAATTTTAAAAGTAATAATATTAACATTGTTATGACTGAAAATATTGCACATTTCATGGTAAAGTAGTCTGCCAGAATTATATCTTTGTATGGGTGCATGATATAATCCCTGGATGACAAATGTTCATAATGTTCAGATAAAATATATTGTTTTCTCATTCTGCATCAGTTGCTTAAAATAAGGCATATTTGACTTTGCTTTTGTTTGGGCCACTGTTTTCAGCACTTTCTTGGAGTTTTAATTGCCTTTCTTGTTGCTATTGTCAAAAAAATAGTACTGTGCCTTCAACACATCCTCAAGGTCCTCCCAAGCCTCAATATAACACTAATGGCATGAAATGTTCTGTCTTTCCCCCCAAGATTTCCTTCCTGGAGTCTTCTGATTTGCTGCTATAATCTCAAAGGTTGTTCTCTTGATAAGCTGCAGAGCTGTCATCCTCAGACTTACTTAACAGCCTCTCTGGATTTGGCTTCCTGTTTTCAGGATCTCGTTTCTTTTGATGTTTCTGGCTACTTACTTTCCTGGAGTATCCTCAAGTGGCGCTGGCCGCCAAGGGTGTCTTCAGTCCTCTCGTATGGAGTTACGGTTCAGATGCCTCCTCTGGATCCCCGGTTGCTCTGCACAATTGACAGTATTTACTTTTTTTCTCCAATAAATTGCTCTTTCACCTTTGTCAGAAGTCAGCTGGGCATATTTGTGTGAGTCTATTTCTGATTTCTCTATTCTGTTCCATTTGTCTGTTTCAGAGTGTGTCCTCATTCCCAGTCTCCATTAGTCCTTCATGCCAGGCTGAAATCGGAGTTGTGATTCCAATTTCACTGACATAGACACCAAGGCTGAAAGAGCTTCAGCGATGTGCACTTCACCACACGGCCAGTCTTGACACGCGGCAAGTCAACAGGGCATATTTTGTTCCTCATTCACATGCTCATCCCATGTTCATTCTGTAGCATACAAATGCCACCTGTCCTCTGATATTTCAATAACTCTTTCTTTAATAATGAACACACAATGTTAACAGCTAGAACAGAAGATACAAGGAGACAGGATAACATCCCACAGTCAACTTTGAATCCTGAACTATGCATAATTGCAGATAACATTTGCTACAGAGTTTGAACAGCAGCAGACACAAAATTCTCAGTTTAATTGCTAGTTGTGCAAAAACCCAAAGCACATTCTGATATTTTGACCAGTTCGGAGATGTCAGCATGCTCATTTTAATGAGACTGGCATCTAGAATTCTGTTGCTATAAGTGGGCAATAAGTGGCATGGAGGGACAAGACAAAGCGCTCAGCCCAACATCCTTTCCCAACATCTGTGGAGAAGTCCTAGAAACCAAGGAAGCTGCTCCAGCAAGCATGGGGGTGCCATGTGAATCAGTTCTTTCAGCAGTGAGCAATACTGACGACGCAGGCAGCGGGAAGGAAGAGCTCCTCTGGCTGAGGTTTATTTTCTGCTTATCTCCGTTGGTAAAGTCTAAAAACAAAACACAGGCTAGTCTCACTGTAGGGAAGAAGAGAGAACACATGGGAGTATTTTCCTTTTAATCACTCAATTCCAGTGGCAGTTGGCACAAATTATACTTTTCCTTTGATTCATGTTATTTTCCATTTGGATGGATTGGCTTAATTTTGTCCTCTTGATTAAAGAGAAGATGTGAAGTTTAGACAATTCCTTAAATAGCTTTGAAATTGTGTTATAAATAGATACAGAATCTAAAATCAAGAAACTTATTGTTAAGAAACCCTCTGTTTTACCTGAATTATAAATGGAAAAGCAAATAGTGACATACAGATTGTTTTAATCTAGACATTAGCCAGTGTTCTCTGGTTTACTTACACTTTTAAGTTTCTCAAAGCAAGACATGTAAAACAAATGTGAAAATCATATATTATGCATTCTAACCATGGAATGTTTTTATATTTGTGCATAATAAAGGCTTTATGTGTGTATTTTTTGCAGTCTGGAAAGTGTTAATATATTAACCATTTGATACCAGTTCAGTTAAAAACGATGTATGTGTTACAATTCAGAAATTTCTGCAAGATTCCTTCTTGAATTACCTGACAGTCCCTAATTCACACCTTGAGGCCAGATGATTCTAAGCTGGGCAGGGTCCATCCCACAGCCAAACCATGAAGCGTGGCTCAGTACCATTAATGAACCCTATACCTCAACTTCTCATGCCACTGTGAAATTTTCTGCAAGTCTAATTTTATGATCAGAGATATATCCCAGATTTTCACTTTTGAAGTAAACTTCCTTATAGATTTACAGAGAACACTGCCAAGAAACTGAGTTCTAATGCATTGTCATCCTTAGGGGCCAGTCTTGCTTTGGGAAATGTCCACTAAAGGATGCTCTTAGAGGAATTCAGACATCTTTAGATCTCTGGATCCCATCCAAGTTGCACATGGGCCCATTTGGCAATGGTCTGCTCCGGCTTTCCCACAGCGCTCTGGAAGGGCTCCAGGAGCTCATTTAGGCTCTACCTCGACACAAGAGTTTGCATCAGAAAGGAATCATGAAAGAGACCAGTCTCAGGCACCACAGTTGCTGAAGAGAGCTAGAGAAGATGGACAGGGATGAGTGTGTCTGCCCTGGAGTTTGACCCAGCCACCTGGGAAGCACACTGGGGCAGGGAGCCTCAGTTCTTGGCCACAAGGAGGGAGGGGCCAGGCATTCAGCAGGGGCTCCCAGGTGTGGGTATTTAGGGCCCGCTGAACACCCAGCTTCCAGAGCACTCCACAAACTGATCAGGATTGCCACAGAAAACAAGAAACATAATGTGTGTTCATCTATGTGCACACACACAAAAGAAATTCGTAGAAAGAGGTGATTTCTCTCAACAGCCAGTTAGGGAACAGAGAGAAGGAAACCTGAATTGTAATTCCCTGACACCAATTTATGGTGCATGACCCTTTGCAAGTCTCTGATATCCTCTGTGCCTCAGTTTCCTCATCTGTGCAGTGAGGGTATGGATGAGGAAGTACCTTAAGTCTCATCTGGATCTTCCATTTATCTAGATGTAAGAACACTGGGAGGGAGTCACAATTCCGACTGCCATGCCAGTTACAAAGCATTGGTGACTAATAGATCATTGGAAGTAGAAATAAGTGGTAGGGATATGTATCCAAACATATGTGCACTTTCCTTTTAAGGAAGGTAAATTGTGACTCTCAAGCCTTTTCTGCCCCTAGGCTGCAAGCCTTCCTTCAGGGAGTATTAGCAACTGCAAACTGTAGGTTAAAAATAAGGAACTCAATAAAGTCAATCATTTGAAAACAAAATTACTAGCAAGTCAATAAGAAAAAGTTGAATATCCAAGACAATGATCAAAAGATCTGAACCGGGAATTTACCAAAGGTGCAAATGGCCAATTAGTATGTAAATATTTACTCTTAATAACTATTATATCAATGCTAATTAATAAGATATTATATCCTTAGGTTGTCAGTGAAATGAATAAGCCAAGTACTGTAGAACTGTAAATTTCTTCTTTTTCAATTTTCAGAGAGAAACTAGGCATTATAAAACAAGAGCTTTAAATGTTTTAATGCCCTCTGACTTGGAAATTCTGTTTTTCAAAAAGTATTCTGAGGACACATTCACACATAATGTTCATAATAATAAAAACAAAACAATTTAAATAATCACATTTATTTTGACACACCCAAATGTTGTCATTAAAAGTTTTGCTTTTGAAAAACATTCAATAATATTGGAAATGTTACAATGTAAAATGAGACTAGAAAAATATAGACATATCATTTATATATATATATACACATAAGCAGCATGATCCCAATTCTGCAATTATAAAGACTAATACGGCATGTGTTTTTATTTTATTTTACTTTACTGTGTTTTCCAAATTCCCAACAATAAATACATATTTCTATCACAACAATAGGAATTATTTTTAAATGGATCAACATTGGAAAACCCTTTGACTGTATCTCCTCCATCTTAACATCCACCCCATCTATGACTGAGCAAGTCTACTCCTAGCCATATGCTCAGCCAAAGTGCATACATAAGCTCACCAAATCTCATATTCTCAAATATTCACAGCAGTGTTATTTATAATACCCTAAGGCTGAAAACTATCAAAATGCCCACTAGTAACAATAAATTAATAAATGGTGGTCTATTTCCACAACAGGGTACATATGACAATGAGAGTGAGTGACGTACAACTGTGTGGAATGACACAGATCAACTAACCAATAGCGTGTAAGGCTCAATGACAGAAGCCAGATAGAAAAGACACGCACTTTATCATTCCATTTGTATAAATTACAAAAACTGGCCTAATTAATCTAAGTTCCTAGTTTCTCTCAGGAGACAGAGACTGCAAGAAATTGCAGGGGCTTATGGGGCATCATGTACAGTGTCTCCATCTGGGTATACGCAGTTTGTAAAAATCCACGCAAATGTGCATCTCTTTGCCCTTTTCTGTGTGCTTATCATACCTGCACAAGACGTTTTAAAATGGATTAATGAAATGCTCAGCTTACATGAAGAGGGCAATGGGGAAAGAAAGGAGGAAGGGGAAAGGACCAACGATGAGGCCCAATGCATTGCCTGGGGCCTGAGAGCACACCCCTTACACATGAGGAAGGGAGAGGCTGGGGCTCACTACCTGTCTGGGGTGGAGGCAGAGAAAGAAGGCCCCAGGAGCAGGATCCTGCGGTTGGCACAGAGCCCTGGCTCCTGCCCTGGCCCCACTGCCACACACTTGCCTGAGCTCATTCACCTTGAGAACCCTTATCTCTGCGCTTTCACCCCACCATTCCCCGTACCTGAAAGACTTCTTTTTCCCAAATTGGTATGTGGCTCACTCCATTCAGGCCTTTGTTCAAGTATCATCTTCTCCAAAGTGCCATTCACTGATCACTTATTTAAAATAAAGAAGCTGCCACCAACCTCACACTCGTGCACTAATTCCTAAACCTACTTTATTTTTGTTCATAAGAATTATTGCTATATGTAAAGTGTGGACACACATATATGTATATGCATGTATAGGTATATGCACATATATATGGTAAAGCAGATGTATAAAGAGTAGACATATATGTATACATAAATATGTATACACACACATATATATAGACGTAGACATAGGTATGAGTGGTATAGGTAGTACAGGCAAAGGAGTAGAGAGAGATATATAGATAATAGTTATAGAGATGCATATATACACAGCTTCCTAGAGTGTAAGTTTCACAGGGACAGACATTTTATCTTCTTCCATCATCCTTTACCTAATGCCTTGAATACTTTCCAAAACATCAAAGTGCTCATTAAATCCTTGTTGAAGGAATATTGTTGCCCTTGTCCCCATTATTCCTAAGCCACATTGGTGAAAGTGTTGATGGCATCATAAATGTAAATGCCCTCTCTTGGTGACTCTTTCGCTTGTACTTGATCTCTCTCTCTCTCTCTCTCTCTCTCTCTCTCTCTCGCTCTTGTGCTCTCTCTTTCTCTCTCCAGGACAGTCCAACAGCCCAACAGCATTCTGAGCAAAGGGTGAGGGCACAGTTGCAGCTTCCCAGGATAATTGGAAGCAGACGCAGTCACAGCACACTCTAAAGTTGAGAAAGTGGTTGTTTGGAGAATGGTTGAGCCCTAAGTGCCTTTGTATTTTTGTAGAGCAATCTGAGCTGCTGGGCACATTTTTACACAAAGGGTCAGATCCACGCTTTTCAAGAACTCCACTTGAGAAATAGTAGATGAACAAGGGTCAAGATAATTTGAGTCCATATGGACCTCCTCAGTATGCAGAACTGGTGTAAAATGTTGTGAAGCATTCTCATGGGCTTATGTGTCGTCGAGATTCGGAAATTCCCAGTGTTTGGTTCACATGTGATTTCCTTACTTATATTGAATTACCGAAGCTCAGAGGCAGCATTTGGAAGACCTGGTTGCAGCTGGCTGAGCGCAACTGATCTGTCTCAGTTCTAGCAGATAATGTTAAAAATTCACCTATATGCCGACTTTGCGGCTCTAATAACTGCTTCATTTCGCTTTACCACAACCCACTGAGTTGGACAGGGAGGGCTCTATGAGCTTCCCTTCTGCCAGTGTGGAGCTGAAGTTCACAAGCAAGGGATGTCGTTTGCCCATTTGTGTCCCTGTCAGGACAGTTGCCCCATATGGCCAGATACATTCTTGGTCCTCACCTGTTGAGATCAGAGGACTAATGAATGGTGCAGTTGGGCCTCAAATCTTTCCATTTTAAGATTACAACAAAATCTTTAATATTCTGCATGTTTTTCCTTTTCTCACCCACTCTGTCCTTCCACTTCACAATCCGTTCCTAGACTCTGCACGACTGTGCTTTAAGAGCTCCTATCGTTCCCATTCTTAAACAAGACAAAACCCAGGCTGAGAACGCAGAGAATCTCACTTCTTAGTAAGATTCCAGCCTTATTCTTAATGAGTATATCTGGGCACCATTTATTTTTGTGGCTCTGCCCAACAGCTCTGTAGTTAATAAATAAATGTAAATGCCCTCTCTTGGTGACTCTCGCGTGCGCTTGCATTTCTCCCTCTCTCTCTCTCTCTCTCTCTCTCTCTCTCTCCAGGACAGCCCAACAGCATTCTGAGCAAAGGGTGAGGGCACAGTTGCAGCTTTGGTAGCTGCAACTTGTGGAGGAGTTGATGAAGTTACCCAAAGTCCCTAAAATCTTCATTAGTTTCCACACATTTGGGGTGTGTTTGACTTGATCATGCACATTTGGGTTCCTAGACTGTGTCTATAGACTTGCAACATTTCAATAATAAATTTCCTTAAAAGGTCAATTCTTTTTTTCTTATCCCCCAGGCAGGCTGCGGTGCTCACCAACCCTGCCCCTCCCCCCACCCCCTGCACTGCCACCTGCCCCACTCATGTTTTATCTGCATCTCCAGCTCACTGCTCTGCACTCCTGAGGCTGTGTCCCTGTCTGGAGTCTGGCTCCAGGAGATGGCCTGTGCCTCCCCCTCCCTCCTATTGCCTACCAGACCAGGCCTAGTTTCTCCACACCCCATTTGGACTCTGTCTTGGCTCAGGGGACTCCCTGGCTTCTATTCCTCTTTGCCCAGGTTTCTGTTCACGGAAGCCTCACCTCCCCTTGCAGCATCCCCAAGCACGGTCCAGTGAGTCATGCAGGCTGAGCATGTGGCGAGAAGTCACTGCACTGGGCAAAGAACCAGTGTGGACACTTTCACTTACCACCGGAAGCCTTTGTTCTTTCCTAATCACAGCACTTTCCTCATTACTACTTTTGTCATCTACTCACATATCCAGCACTTAGCACTTTGTACAAAATATTCCGGTGAAGAATATTCAGCTTTTAAGTTTATTCCCAAAGGCCAGATCCTGTGCTCGAGAAAGACGATGAATTCAGGATGTTGTTATCTATGGGTTTTGGCCCATTAAATATGATCTTTTTATTATCCTTAGTAAGGCAGAAATAAACAAACACATGTCTGTTCCTACTTCAAGCTGGATGGCTGGTCTCTATAAAATAGCCCAAAGCAATCCTTCTTTTACTACGCATTAATCAGGAAGCGCTGAGGCATTTCCCTAGCATTAAATCCAACTGCCCGATTCCTCCCACGGGTCTGCAGGGCACAGTAGAGGCTCTGAAGGGGAAACTCTCTTCTCAGTCCTAATTCTATGCTCATCCCATCTCTACTGCATGCACACGCATAGGCCATCCATAGGGGACATGGTCTCCTGATACGAAGGGTGGGTGAATGGATGCCACTCATTCAAATAAATGCAATAATGGACTGTCACTGTGACTGAGTGCTTCAGCTCACATGACCCACCCTCAGACTAAGGTATCTGTGGCTTTGGAGATAAGAGGGTGCCAATAATGCCCACATGTGTTGTTCCCCAATTCCCCCCACCCCATGCATACTCACACAGACAGGCCCAGCTATTTCAGATTTCTGACTCTGTGACCTTCTTATCCTCCTGTTTTTGGCCCTATCTCTGCTCTTTAATTTGGCTCCTAACGTAGGTCTTTCCAGTTCAGCCCGGAGTCTACAGATGCCTCCACTTTCTCTGCTTTGCTGGCCAGAATAAGCGCCTAGCTTGGGTGGGCAGTACTAGCCTTCTTTAGCCATGCCTTTGAAAGGTAGGGGTTGGCCAGCTGGCCACTTGCCCATATTTCCAGGGGCATCCCATTAATAAGCAAAGGTGATTACACTAATAATGGCTTTTTTTTTTTTGCAACAGATCTGATACATCTTTTGAGAAGCTATTTATTGTATTTTGCTTTGTAAACATTCCTTTTCCACTGATACAAGTAGTACAGGAATACACTCACGTGACACATTTCAACACCTGCACACAGTCCTCCATCCATCAGTGACTTAACATGGGTGTACGCACATCTTCAGCTGTGCTCCTCATTGTGGGAACCACTAGCCATGTGCAGCTATTTAAATGATTTAAAATTAAATACAGTTTGAAAGTCAACTCCTTACTCACACTCGACACATTTCAAGTGCCCAAAGCCACACATGGCTAGTGGTTCCCATATTGGACAGCATAGATTATAGGACATTTGTATCATCATGGAAGGTTCTGTTGGACATCACTAATCTATAGAAATACATAGCCCTGTGCTTGTGTGATGTGAAGGCCTATTTTTGTTTTGCGTAAGTTTACTACATTGCACACATCATATTGTAACTTTTTTGTCTCTGAATTATGTGTCTTGAAGATCTTTTAATGCTACCGCGTGTGTATCACCCACATTTTTTAGCATCTGCCATTTTTACACAAATGGAGTTTAGGTTACTTACTTTTTAATTTTATGTTTATTATTAAAAACAATATAATTAACATCCTCGCACATACCTGTATCAGTCCTTTCATGAAGCTGAGTGTTTATTTTCCTAGTAAAACTAGCAAGAAGTATAATTTCTAAGTCAAAGTGTATGCTAATTTTTAGTTATTACAGTTATTGTAGAGCCCCTGTATCGATGTACCCTCCCGCTAAACCACCTTGCTATCACTAATTTAATCAAACTTTGAAAATGTTGCCCATTCTTGTGGTTTATAAATCATCTAATTGATGTTTTAAATGGTATTTACCAAATGGGAAACTGTCTTCTGTTTAAACGTGTCTTATGTATTGAGAAACAGTCTTACATTAGCCAGCAATTTGTATTATCTGTATTGTAAGCAGCCTTCTCAAATGCTTTGCCCATTTTTCTATTTCTTGTTTGTCTTTGATTGAATAAAGGAGATCTTTATATACTTAAAATATTGATCTTTTATCTATTACGTATGTTATAAATATTTGTTTCTTACATATATTAAACATTTTAAAGTAAGAAGTCTATTACTATTTTTAACTTTTTAGAAATGTTTTTGATCTTACAGAGTTTTAAATTTTGATGTCATCATATTTGTCAATCTTAATGAGTTTAAAATACACTTTTTATTTTTGGCCTTTCCTACTTCTCAGTCATAAACATTCTCCCTTCTAATAATATTTTAGGTTTTTAAAAATTGTAGTTGTTTAACTCTGTAACCCATCTGGAATTTGTTTTGATGAATGATATTCGAAGTAGAGATTTAATTTATCTCCCAAATATACAGCTAAAAATTCCTACACTATTAGACTTGGTAGTCCATTTTTCCTCATAGATTTTAAACAGCATTGCCATCATTTACTAACCACACACTTATATATCAAAATGCTTGCACTCTCTATTTTTTATTTATTTATCTATTCTTAGCTATTGTTTTAAATTCCTTGCCTTTGTAATAAATGTTGATAGGTAACAAGGACAATGGATGTTTCTTTTCCTGTTTCGAATTGTCTCAGGAAAAAGAATTTCAAAATTAGAATTTCACATTCCATAAAAAGCATTGTAATGAGCATTAAATTACAATGATAGATCCCTCAGGAAGGTATTGACATATTTATAGTATTGAGTTTTCTCTTGCATGAAAATGGTTTTTCATTTATTTAACTCTAATTTATGTCCTTCAGTGCAATTTTTTAATTTAGGAAGTCTTTTTTTTTCTGAAATATCTGGCATTTCATGTTAGGGTTGGCTATTTCTAGATATTGACTTATTTAATAAAGACAATGACAGGTTTGGGGCGATTGTTCACCAATTCAAAGCAAAATGTGGAACCTAGTATGTGTGCCTTATCAAATTAAGAGGGGCAGACAGAGTAGAGGTTTAGGACTTAATTGTAAGAGCAGACTTTCAGAAAAGTTAATCGTCACCCCTGCTGGGCCTCCTGCTCTACAATCTCAGCCCTGACAGGGCAGGATGAGGAACCTGAGACTTGGAAGGGGAGTGTCTTGATAAGTGCTCGTGAGAACCTTGACCTGCATGATTTTCCTGAACCTGTTGACCCACAGATCATTCTCCCTTGTTAGAACATGGTGATGCCTCCTTGTTTAAGACTGTGCAGGGGATTCCATGTGATAGATGCTTTAACAGACAACAGTTATCCCCTCAGACTGTCTGGACCTCCCTTCTGCACTCCAGTCTAAAGACCAGGATCAAATCTCATTACAGCCCACTGGGGATTGCTTGCCTTATGAAGGGTAGTAGGTGCCAAAGGAGCTCCAAACCTGGCTCACAGGCACCGGCAGGAGCCAGAATGTGGACACGGAGACTGGATCCTGAATGTGCTGAATCAAGAGAACTGGACCTGAAGTTGGATAAGAGAGAGTTTATTGGAACGAAAGCACCATTCTGTGATACATGATTTAACTTCATGGTGCAGACCCAAGAAGAAATGTTTATAAGCTGCTAGGATGGAGCTTGGAAACTTGGAAAAAGCAATGGGCCACAATAAATGAAGTATAAATGCCAGAACTGGCATGGCAAATAGGTGAAAGGGATCAACAGGCTCAGAGAACTGGACATGCTAGCCCTTCTTAAGTGAATCAATTGTGCTCAGAAACAGCCGTCCAACTTCTTAGGATTAACAGTTATCATTTCATCATGTTTCTTAAATGCCAGGTAAGTTGCACTAGCGGTGCATTGCCTTGCACAAGTGTCCCATCCCAGTTCACCACAGGTGAGAGCTTTCGAAATTGCTCTACCACTGTGTGCCCAGCTATCAGCACCCCACTTACCACCAGAGATGGGATTCTTGTTGCCAACAAACCAGTGAGTGACCTAGCTGCCAAATCCCATTTTAATGTCTCATTTCTAGGACCACTCACAGTACCAACAATCTTATGGTGAATCCCCAGGAAACTGAGGCTGAGATGAGATCTGCATGCAGAATATTCATTGGGGACAGCTTTCAGGAGATACACCCGGAGTAAAGTCAATAAAGGAGAAATAAGGGATGGAGAGGTTGAACTCAATAGAGTTGCAACTGTCATTTCCACTGTTCCTGTGGGCACTTCAGAGCCAAGATGACCCTTCAGAGTCATTCCAAATGTAAGCAAGGCAGCCATGTCTTTGATCCTCCACCATGATCAATCATTGGCCAGGGCTGCCCCCACCATCCCCGGAGCAGACAAGACCATCCCTGAGGTTAAGGGCAATTCCCAGTGAGAGAACGTAACCCAGGATCCTGGACAAGCAAAAAGAGAAGAGTCAAAAAGTGGTAAAATGCAAATAAGCTCTGTACTTTAGTTAATAGCATTGTTCCAGTTAATTTTTTAGTTTCTATAAATGTTCCATGGTTATGTAAGATGCTAACACAATAAGAAGATGGGTGAAGAGGATACACCAACATCACATGCTACTATTTTTGCAACTCTTCTGGAAGTCTAAAATTACTTTAAAATTCTAAAAAATTGTGGTAAAAACACATTGAAAAAAGAATTGAATAAATGAGACAATGGAGGGATAAATTGTTATGCAATATTAGGAAAGACTTAAGAGGAGTGTTTCCAATGTCAATGTAGTAAATAATGTAGTCCTCAAACATACTAATAAAGTAGTTTTAGTGGTTCAATTTTTAGCAGGTTGTGAAGTGAGAGGAGGTTAAAGAGACCTAGATCTCTCTTTCTGAGAACTACACTTACAAGAGAAGATATGTGATATAGTTAAATGAAACGGTACGTGTAGGCTGAAAGAGTTCTAGAGCACATAGTAAGAGTGGGAAATGATGTGCAAACCTCCTGATGGAGATAAAGTAGGCAATTGTAGCATTTGTCCTTAAAATTCACTTACAATTCAAATGTTTCAGGGGAATTTCCTGATGTTAATGTATCTCTTGTAATGTGGCTGAATGTACAAGGAAATTTGGATTTCCTCTACATAAATTTGATAAGAACATTCTATAGCTAACCTGTGTTTTTGACAAGTTCTATAATTAAGCTAATTATAATAATAGCTTGATGGTAATCATTACAATAATAGCTAACATTTATTAAGTACTTGCTGTGTGTCAGCACTGTGCTAAATTACTTTAATTGCACTCTTTCAGAGAAATTAAGAGACTTGCAGAATGAAAGAGCCACAGCAGGATAAACAATTACCAGTCTCCCTTTTTGGGGACTGGCTGACTTTACAAAGCAAACAAGGCATTCTGTAGTCACTCCGATGAGTGGGAGATTAGAATGAGAATGGCATTAGAAAGCACAGATCACATCTGGTCATGAGAAAGCTTCTCAAGACCCATGTCCTCTGGAAGGCTAATTTATTTCCTTTTATTAAATGCAGCTTTTCTTTCTGGAGAGGCTGTGCAAGGAATCCGCATACCTGAAATTTCTGTTTTTCTGTCCACTTATCATAAACAGTGTCTTTGTTTTTGACCTTACCATGAGTTTTGGCAAACAAGGGTGTGTCTAGAATGGTGTGCCTCAATTACAGGTGAGGTGGAGGCTCTGGGCACGTTAAAACCAGGTCAGGAGGCCAGGTGCGGTGGCTCATGCCTGTAATCCTAGTGCTTTGGGAGGCCGAGGTGGGAGGATCACTTGAGGTCAGGAGTTAGAGACCAGCCTGGCCAACATGGTGAAACCCATCTCTACTAAAAATGCAAAAGTTAGCTGGGCGTGGTGGAACCTGCCTGTAATCCCAGCTATTCGGGAGGCTGAGGCAGGAGAATCACAAGAACCCGGGAGGCAGAGGTTGCAGTGAGCCTGAGCCAAGATCATGCTACTGCACTCCAGCCTGGGCTACAGAGCGAGACTCCATCTCAAAAACAAAACAAAACAAAAAAAACCCCTTCAGGAGAGTCCCAGGTAACTGACAAGCCAGAGGAGGCCAGAGGCAGAGGAAACAGAGCCCAGGGTGAGGAGCAGGCTGAGTTTTTCAATATTAGTTAAAATCTCTCCTGAGCAATGCTGGGTAAACGAGCAGCTTGGGGTGGATAATTCTGAAATTGTATTTCCCACCTGGCTTTGTTCTCTCAAAATAAAAGGAGCTTTCAACTCCTGAAGAGAGGAAGATAAGGAAATCTTTTTATAATAATATATCCTGTATACATTGATGCCACCTAATGGGCTAAGAAAAGTGAGAAAGTGAGTCCCTCTTCATTGGAGGGAGGGCCTTTCAAAAAGTCGCCCATCTGCCCTGGTTAGGGACAAGCTGAGAGACAAAAGTATGCAGTGAGCTTGAGAACGTAGAAAGGAAACGAACAGAAGGAGCATGATTCCGCAGTAGAGAGTCAGTTTTCATGTAAAAACTAGCACAAAAGAGACCAGGCTGAGCCTAGAGAATGATACCTGGTTCCATCTCACCTGGATTAGATGGACTGCTGTAAAAAAGAATCACACAAATTTAGTGCAGAACTAACACAGGATTCTGTAGATGCAAAGCCTGACGATAGTCTCCATGGGCTAGAATTAAGGGGTTAGTGGGGCTTTATTCCTTCTGGGGGCTCTAGGGGTGGATCTATTTTCTTGCCTTTCCAGCATCTAAAGGTGGCCATACCTACTGGTCTCTTCCTGCACCTTCCAGGGCAGTAGGGTTGTACCCCGACCCTGCTCCTGGCCGCATATCGCTTTCTCTGACCACAACTGACAAAGATTCTTTGATTTTAAGGACTCATGTGGCTACAGGGGGCCCACCCAGGGAGTCCAGGATAATTTCCTCATCTGAAGAGCCTTAATCAACTCTGCAAAGTCCCCTCTCCCACTTAAAATGACCTGTTTACATGCAGGTTCCAAGGATTAGGGTGTGCAAGTCTTAGTGGGGCCATTATTCTGTCTGTTGTCTTGCCCAGTGGGAGTGCCACGAGGAGGTGATGGTGAGAATGAAAAGTGAGATCATTACATGTTGAAGACAAATAACTATGGTCTTTTGGTTCATTACACCTGAGCCGAAGATGTCTTCTGAGTGCTCCAGGTTCATGGAGGAGAACACGGTCCAGATCCATCTGTCTGCGGAGGGGTCCTCTGGATTCTCCTGCAAACGGCCGCTGCTGGAAGGTGATGCTGGGACCCAGGTCTGGAGTTGGGGCGTGGCCACCAGGCTTGCTGCAGTGGCTCAGCTCGGAGCCTCCCAGGGCTCTGAGCTTTAGCAGCTTCAGTAGTGCATCCCTCCCTTCTGAGACTTGCTTCCTTCTGAGGCGCCTTCCCGAGGCGCCCATGCCGTCTCTCCCTTGATATTGAGGGAAATTTGTTACTTCCATGAGTTCTAGGCAAACAAGGGCCCAATAGTAGCTCATGTTTGTTTCTCTCTAGAGACAAAGCAGTGCAGGCCTATTTGCCCCTAAATAGATGTTTCAAACATGAGTTGAATATTTTTTAAAAATTAATTCTTCTGAGTAACTTAGTATTTCATACCCTAAAGACTTCAGTGTAAATTTCTACAAACCAGTAACATTTTCCTACAGAACAAAATCTACATTTTCCACCCAATAGAATTAACGATGATCCCTTTGTATGGACTAGTACTCAAATTCAAATTTCTTCATTGTCCAAAAATACCATTTTTGGTGTGTTCAACTAAACCGATTTCCCACTTCATCATTTCATACTGCATTGGGCCGTGATACAGCTTAAGCGAAAGACCCTGGGTTGTGTGGGATAGCGGAAGAGTTGCTGGCCTGGTTTGCACAGCACAGGGCTTCACAGAAATGCTCTTTGGGGTTTCCCAGAAGTTGTGCTTTAATCCCTTATGACAGTGGAAGAGGCTTACGTGTAGGACCCCAGTCTGTTTTAAAAAAACAGTGAAAGGCCGGGCGCCGTGGCTCAAGCCTGTAATCCCAGCACTTTGGGAGGCCGAGACGGGTGGATCACGAGGTCAGGAGATCAAGACCATCCTGGCTAACACGGTGAAACCCCATCTCTACTAAAAAATACAAAAAATTAGCCAGGCGAGGTGGCGGGCGCCTGTAGTCCCAGCTACTCAGGAGGCTGAGGCAGGAGAATGGTGTGAACCCGGGAGGCGGAGCTTGCAGTGAGCTGAGGTCCAGCCACTGCACTCCAGCCTGGGCGGCAGAGCAAGACTCCATCTCAAAAAAAAAAAAAAAAAAAAAAAAAAACAGTGAAGAAATGACACAACCCTGGTGGGTTGATCACCAATGGCAAAGAATCCTGAATGGTTTTGTTAACTCTTCAAACCCTCCTGCAGCGAGTGTACTTCCCGAAAGCCAACCAGTCTCAGGGTGACAGATGTTCTGTCTGGAGAAAAACTCTAAGATGTCCATGTTTGTGAGGGAAGTGGAGGTGTCCTGAGGCGGCTCCTGGGGTGCTCTGGGTAACTTTAGAAGAAACCAGCTGGTCTAAGGTCCTGGAGTAGCCTGCGGCGTGCACTGAGAGGGCAGGGCAGGCAGCATGGTGTTTGAGCAGACCTCCTGAGCACCTGGCAGGAGATTGAGGGTGGGAGCAAATCGAGCAGGGACCGTGCTAGAGGGCAAGTTCATTCCAGGGTCAGAGGTGCTAAGAGATCTGCATTAAAAACCTTCTCTGAAGCAGTCTAAGAGGTACTTTGCCATGTCTATTGCAAACAAATAAGGTGTTCCTGCATTGTTTTCTGGTCAACTCCTTCCCACAATGCTATTTCCAACCATAGAATTTGGAACTGATCAGAGAATTTGTTTTGCCAGAGATAAGGTTTCTGGGTAGAAGTTCAAGGCCCACTGAAAACATGCCAACCTTTGCTTCTTGGTCAGTGGTTTCTTGTTTATGATGCCCAGCTGGCTGCTGAGACAAAAGCCAGGAACCAATTTGCCCATGGGCAAGGCTGGAATGGACCTGAACAGATACTACTTAACTAAGCTGATCCACAGAAAGGGTTATTCTGTGGTTGAATCTTCCACCAGAACCGTCCCTACAAAGCCAGTTACAGTGGGGACCTACAAAGCTGTCTGAGGCTCATGTCTCTGGGCCTTTGGGTAATTCCTTCCACACCCAGATCACATTAGTCAGCCACAGCTGTGAGCGTGGTGGGAGAGTTGCTGCAGTGACACAAAGAAGACCAGGTCCTGGGTGAGGAGCTCCGTCCCAGGAAGGACAGCCTATTTGCCAGAGCACCCTGTGAGAGGATGGCCCAAGAGCTCCTGGTGGACCAGAGGCACAGGGGAAGAGTGACCAGAAGGCTGAGCTCCAGACGTGGTGACACAGACCCAAGGGCACCAATCACAGAGCAGTGGGTCAGACGCAGGGAATGTGCCTGAATGAAGCAGTAGCTGGGAAGGGAGGGGCCAGACCCAGACCCCCCTGTGCTGGCCCATACCTGCAGGATTCAGTTACTGCCTTGGTAGAAAGAGGAGTGGGGACCACCAGAGACCAAGGCAGCAGCTTGGAAGGGAAAGAACACGGTCCAGAAATTCAAGATGAGACCATCTGCATCTCTCCTACCTCCAGTTGAGGGCCTTGGGTGCAGGCCGCTGACTCCCCCAAGCTCCAACTTTAGAAGAATACCTCTTGTCAGCCTATCCCACAGGGATGCTTTAGAGCATCAGTCAGAGGAAGGGCAGGCCAGCTCCCAGGCACTACAATGGCCACACTGCAAATCTAAGCCTCACTATGGGATGCAGTACCAGAGGGATCAGATGAACACCCCAGATATCTTTATCAGCAGTAACCTTCCCTGTCCTTCACCCCAAGAATAAACATAGGCACACACGCAACACATGCACACACACATGCATACCATTTGCAGATATATGCAAAACTTACAAGTATATCCCTTTAGCATGCACTAAGTTTGACTGTCTCAATGTGTTTTTGTATGAGTGAAAGACACAGCATTAGGTTTAGTTGTGATTACATCAACGTGTGTGTGTATGTACCTAAAGATAAGAGAAATGTTTTGCAAAGTTAAGGATGTAGTCAAAAGTAAATACTTGAGGCATGCATTCTACCGTGAATAATGAAAGGAAAAGTAGTGCCCAAAATAATTCTAATTGCAGCTCATTTTCAACTGGCAGAAGAAGCCAAGAATAAAGAGATTACAGATAAAGTGATACTCTCCACTGGAATTGGATGGTGCCCATACAATCTGTTTCTTATACACTCTCAAGCTATGATTCCTAGAATCTTTACTTTCTGTTTTTGACATTTGTAAATGAATTATTTACAGCTACGAAGGCTTCAAATGCTTATCATTTGAATTAATAAGGTTTTTACTTTTCAATAGAATCTCTACTGCTCCTTCATGGACTTTGGACCGAAAGTTCCTTTTGAGTGCCAACTAAGACTGAAGAGATAACAGTTTCAACAGTTAAATTAAAAATGCATGTACACTTAGATAGTCCTTGAATCCTGCTAACAGGAGTATGGATAAGTATAATCTTTCTGGAAAATAATCTGAAATAGCCATCAAGAGACTTAAAATATCTATTTCTTTTTTTCTTTTTTTTCAAGCCAGAGTTTCGCTCTTCAGCCCAGGCTAGAGTGAAGTGGCGGGATCTTGGCTCACTGCAACCTCCCCCCGGCCAAGTTCAAGCGATTTTCCTGCCTCAGGCTCCCGAGTAGCTGGGATTACAGGGATGTGCCACCATGCCCAGGTAATTTTTGTATTTTTAGTAGAGATGAGGTTTCACTGTGTTGGCCAGGCTGGTCTCGAACTCCCGACCTCAGGCAATCCACCCGCCTTAGCCTCCCAAAGTGCTAGGATTACAGGTGTGAGCCACTGCACCCACCCTTAAATCTCTATTTCTTTTAACACATTAATTCTACTTCTAGTAGCCCAGAAGTTTGAACCAATACATATGAATAATGCATTACATTTCCATAAGCTCTAGACTAACCAGTTCATTAAAATAAGTTACATCTATCTTTATTCAAAGGCAATGATGTCTGTGATATTTTGAAAACACAGGACAATAGAAAAACTGCAAATCCTGCAGCCCTAACTTACACTATGGGTATATGTGTGGTTTATAAGAATATCTCCTTTTATAGAATTTGTAAGAATCTTCATTTCTTAGAAATCTTCATTTATAGGAATGTCTCCTTCATATGTGCAAGTACAATGAAAGCAAACTGGAAAAGTAGAATCCCACCGATGTGTCTACTGACATTGTGTGATTCCACTTATTTTGAGTATTTTGATTTTTTGAAATTTCAGAATATGTATTGCAATTAGAAAAAAATAAAGCTATTGTCATTTGGAATGAATTCATTGTTGAAAATTCAGATAATAAATGAGAAATACAAAAATTAAAACACCATTGTAGTAGCAAAGTAGAAATTAACATCTGTGTTGCATTTTCAGAATTTAATTCCAGAATCAGACAGATTGGAAATAAATGTAAATGAGCATGTGGGTAGAGCTACAGACACAGATACAGATTCACATTTGAGTATATATCATTCTCTTTTCTATATTTTTATTCTTTATTTTATCTTATTTTAGATGCAGGGGACACATGTGCAGGTTTGTTACATGGGTATATTGTGTGATGCTGAGGTTTGGGCCTCTAATAATCCTGCAGCCCATATTGGGAACTTAGTACATGGAAGGTAGTTTTTCAACCCTTGCTCCCATCCCTCCCACCTTTTGGAGTCCCCAGGGTTTATTATTCCCATCTTTGTGTCTATGTGTACTTGATGTTTGGCTCCCACTTATAAGTGGGAACAGGTGGTATTTGGTTTTCTGTTTCTGTGTTAATTCGCTTAGGTATATCATTCTTTTTAGTTTTAATTGATGCATAACAGTTCATTATACTGACATTATGTGACATTCATGCAAAGAAGCTCTTAAAGTTAAAATTTCAACTTGTTTGCCAATGTTTTGCTACTGTGAAAGCACAGTGATGAGTATCTTTGCACACAATTCCTCATGTACTTATGGTTAACACTTTTGGATAAAATAAGAGAAAAAAATCGATAAGCTGAAGTGCATGCATATTTTATACATATTGTGCCAGAATTTTGTAAGTTTATGTTCCCATAGGTAACATGTTGAGAATAACAACAGTAATAATTATAATAAAATGAGTGCTTGTGTAGCAGTTACCATATGCCAGGCACTATTCTAAGCCCTTTGCATGTTGACCCTTTTAATCTTCCCAGCAACCCTTTGAGGCATTATTAATCCCATTATACAGATGACAGCTGATAATGCTAAGGCACAGAGAAGGCAAGTGGCAGCCAGCAAGTAGTGAAGCTGAATTTCAACCCAGCTGGGAGGGTGTGTGTCCGTGCCCTGACTCCTCTGCTCTGATGCCGGCATTTCCCCTCCCCCCACCCCGACTGGTGCCGCCAGTCTCCATCATCTTTACTGACCTGAAAAGTAGGAGAAAATACTCATTATTTTTGTTTATATCTATTATATTTTATTATAAAATTGGTTAAATATATTTTATATCTCCATTGTCCCTTTACACATATCCTTTGCCCATTTTTTTTTCTACTATCATTAAGCAGATTTTGTTTTTTTAACTGGCTTTCAAGTAAGAGCTCTGTAGATCAAAAGTGATAACACTCCTCCTTTCTTTTTTTTTTTTTTTTTTTTTTTTTTTTGAGACGGAGTCTCGCTCTGTCGCCCAGGCTAGAGTGCAGTGGCCGGATCTCCGCTCACTGCAAGCTCCGCCTCCCGGGTTTACGCCATTCTCCCGCCTCAGCCTCCCGAGTAGCTGGGACTACAGGCGCCCGCCACCTCGCCCGGCTAGTTTTTTGTACTTCTTTTTAGTAGAGACGGGGTTTCACCGTGTTAGCCAGGATGGTCTCGATCTCCTGACCTCGTGATCCACCCGTCTCGGCCTCCCAAAGTGCTGGGATTACAGGCGTGAGCCACCGCGCCCGGCCAACACTCCTCCTTTCTAGTCTGCTGTGCTATCTTTCTCTTGGTTGGTTCTTTGTCTCTAAATTCCATGGATACTGTATTATATGTACTCTGCAGACATCTTACTTTTATGTGCAGTCTCATTTATCAATCTTTTCATTTGCAATTTCTGCTCAGATAATAGTCTACATTTTACCCTATACATATTTTATTCTAATACAGATTTTTTTTTTTAGAAATGGTCATTCTAATCCATCTGGAATTTAAAAGTAAGGTGTGAGTTATACCTGCTTTTTCCCCAAATGTCAAAGTCATGATCCCAACTATCATTTTAAAAATAGAAAAAATAAATTTTCTTGTAAATTGAAATACAAAAAGCAGCCAGAGGAGTGTGAGAAGCAAAAACAGAAGAGAAATTGTAAGGGCACAGCCCTTCTATAAAATCCGAACCCCAGGCTCCTAGTGGTGCTAGAAGTGCCCATTCTAGAATATGGAGTCGGCTTGTTGGGGACTTACCAGGAGTTGCCTCTCTGCTCCCTGAATCTTTCTTCTCCTGCATCTTCATCTGTCTTCTGGCGCAGCCCCGGCTACTCACCCTCCACTGCACAGTGACATCCCTTTAGCTTTTCACGGCTGACTCTTATCTTTGGCTTGTGCCACCAATTTGACCAGCATTTTTCGCTGAGAACTTCTTGAAAACCAGAAAAGAAAATGTGGACAGAATAAAATAGCTTGCTTCCAAAGAGGCGTTCCTGTTCGCAAGAG
Organism: Macaca mulatta; assembly: GCF_049350105.2. Taxonomy (NCBI): domain Eukaryota; kingdom Metazoa; phylum Chordata; class Mammalia; order Primates; family Cercopithecidae; genus Macaca; species Macaca mulatta. The sequence continues at coordinate 57,270,766 of NC_133414.1, forward strand.
GCCTCACTCATGCCCTCGAGGAGGCCTGGCATCCTGGCAGTGGCTCCTGACCTGGAAACATTACCCACATCTGCTGTCTTAGCCTGGCTTGGCTCTTGGCCACATGGCTGCCAGCCCTCTTCTTCTTGTCCCTGGGCTACTTTCCTGTCCTTCTTGCTCTGTCCCTCAACCTGGACATTCAAAGGACCAGGAGGAGGCTCCTCTGTCTGTGTGGCTCATCACCTTAGCTGAGCGTGGAGACCAGTAGGGTTTTGCATAGCACAGAGGCAGCACCTCCCATAGGTGGAGGTCAACACTCAGGGCCCATTGCGACTGCCTGGCTCTCTCTTTGGTAGTGTTACATCCCATGATGATTTCTAAGTTTACTTTTTCTGTGTTCTCCACATTCTTTGCGAATTTGTCCCATATTATTTTCCCCTTGCTGATCTGTTTCAACTTACGACAACAAAAGCAACAGGCCACCTCCTTTTGTCTTATACTGGTATGTCCAGCATGTTCAAATGCTTTGTTGTAGTTTGCGAGTGCCCGGGAATATGCCACCAGGTGATGTACCATCTGTAAGCATTTTAGACCAAAGCCCCAGTGACCTAGGAAAATACTGTCTCTTGAAAAATGAATGACACAACCAAGAATTTTTTCTTAGTCAAAGGCTATCTATATTTCATGTGTTTAACATATTATTTCATTTAATTTAATGTACTATTTCTCCAAGGTGGCTATTGTTTCCATTTTACAAATGATGAACACTGAGTTCAGAGAGGCTAGGTAACTTATCCAAGGTCATTCAGCTTGTAAGTGGTGGAGCAGAGATGTAAACCAGGTAAACTCCTTTCCCTTAGTGAATGGAATATAATTCTCTCAGTTCATTAGGCAATTTATGGTTGTTTCATGTCTTCAGAGCTGAGTGAGAGATTTTAATCACTCCAATTAGAATTTTAAACAAAGAACTTGTGTTAAAGACACTTAAGAAGGGATCCACAGGGAGGGAAGACTGATTCTAGCCAGAAGTTTTTCAATGGAATGCACAGTGAATTAAATTGGACATTAGGAGACCAGGCTCCAGTCCAGGCTCTGCTACAAGAAGTCTTTGTAAATTCCACCTCCCTAGACCTCAATAGCCTTCTCTGTAAAGTGGAGAGGGACTGACCATCAAGAGCTTGACAAGTAGGTTGCGATCCCCACAATTCTAGGGATATTGTGTTGAAATCAGCCTCATTCACAGACAACATGATCTTACACTCAGAAAAAACTAAAGACTGTACCAAAAAACCCTTACAACTGACAAATAAATTTAGCAAATTTGCAGGATACAAAATCAATATGCAAAAATCAGTAGCATTTCTATATGCCAATAGCAATCGATCTGAAAAACAAAGAAAGTAATCTCATTTACAATAGCAAAAAAAAAAAAAAATGCCTAGGCATCAATTTAATCAAAGAAGTGAAATATTTCTATGAGGAAAACTATAAAACACTGATAAAAGACATTAAAGAGGACGCAGACAAATGAAAAGATATCCCATACTCATGGATTGGAAGAATTAACATTGCTAGAATGGCCAGACTACCCAAAGCAATTTACAGATTCAATGCAATATTTATCAAAAGAAAATGACATTCTTCACAGAAATAGAAAAAAAATCTGAAAATTTGTACATAACCACAAAAGATTTAGAATTGCTTAAGCAATCCTGAGCAAAAGGGCAAAGCTGACAGCATCACACATCCTGATTAAATTACACTGCAAAGCTGTAGAAACCAAAACACCATGGTACTGGCATAAAAACATATGCATAGACCAATGGAATGGGATAGAGAACCCAGAAATAAATCCATGAATTTACAGCCAACTCATTTTTGACAAAGTCGTCAAGGACATACATTGGGGTAAGGACAGTCACTTCAATAAATAGTGATGGGAAAACTGGATATCTATATGCCGAAAAAAATGAAACTAGATCCCCATCTCTCACCATATACAAAAACTAATTCAAATTGGATTAAAGACTTAAATGTAAGACCTGAGGCTATGAAACTAATAGAAGAAAACATTAAAGAAATGCCACAGGACATCGATCTGGGCAAAGATTTTGGGGGTAAGACCTAAAAAGCATAGGCAACAAAAGCAAAAATAGGCAAATGAGATTACATTAGCTAAAAAGCTTCTGCACAACAAAGAAAACCATTAACAAAGAGACAACCTATGGAATGAGAGAAAATATTGGCAAATTATCAATCCAACAAGAGATCAATAACCAGAATATATAAGGAACTCAAGCAACTCAATAGCAATATAATAATAATTAATAATAATCTGACTTTAAAAATGGGCAAAAACCTGAATATATACTTCTCAAAAGAAGACATACAAATAAGCAACAGGTGTATGAAGAATGCTCAGTATCACTAAGCACCATGGAAATGCAAATCAAAACCAAAGTGATATCTCATAATAGCGACTTAGAATGGCTATTATCAAAAAGACAAAAAATAACAAATGCTGGTGGGGATGCAGAGATGTATACGTTTATACAGTTTTGGTGGGAGTGTAAATTAGTACAGCCACTATGGAAAACCATATGGAGATTCCTCAAAAAACTAAAAGTATAACTACCGTGTGAGGTAGCAATCCCACTGCCAGATATATATCCAAAAGAAAGAAAAACAACACATCAAAGAGATGTCTGTACTTCCATGCTTATTGCAACACTATTCACAACAGCCAAGATATGGAATCAACCTGAGTGTCCATCAATAGATGAATGGACCAAGAAAACATAGATATATATAGCATATATACACAGTGGAATATTATTCAGCCAAAAAAAGAGTGAAATTATGTAATTTGCAACATTATGGATAGAACTGGAGGTCATTATGTTAAGTGAAATAAGCCAGGTGTGGAAAGACAAATATTGCATATTCTTACTCCTATGGGGGAACTGAAACAGTGGATCTAGTAGAGGTAGAGAGTAGATTGCTGGTTACCAGAAGCTGGAAAGGAAAGCAGGGGATGGGGGACAATAAAGAAAACTTGGTCAAGAGGTGCCAAAAAACAGTAGAAAGAAGAAATAAGTTCTAGTATTTGATAGCACAGTAGGGAAATTATGATTAACAATATTTTATTGTATATTTCAAAGTAGCTAGAAGAATTGTAACATTTTCAACACAAAGAAAACATAAATTTTTGAGGTGGTGAATATCCCAATTATCCTGATTTGATCATTACACATTGTATTCTAGTATGAAAATATCACATGCACTTCTAAAATATGCATAATTATAATCCATATCAGTAATATATATTAATTTAAAAAGAAATGCTGGGCTCTAAGGCCCAAAGGGAAGGGCTCCATGATAATGACAGAAACCTGCTTTGCACACAGAGGATCAGAGTAGTAATACATGTGGCATGCTTCTTCTAGTCCTTAAATCAGAAAACCACTGAGATCCCTCTAAGCAATGATATTTGTGGCCACACAGATCTTTCCTTTTGGCCCTGTCTAAATTGAACAGCCTTATAAATGTAAGTCCACCTGGACTCTTCTGGATCTGAAATGTTGTAGAACATGAAAATAGTGAGATGGTTGAGCTGTTCTGCAGTGGGAGTGCAGGAGATTTCACAGAATAAATGCTGTCGGACTTTCTTCTCAAACTGCAGGCTGGGCTGGGGGAACGGTGCCATGTTTGAGGCTGTAGAATATACATGTGTCAGGAGTGTCGATCTCCTTCAGCAGTCAAAAAATTCAAAGTAAAACATATTCACATGATTTATAAAAATAAAATGGAGCTTCAAAGAAATTTAGTGTTGGCCCAACCTGCTCTGCTCCCAAAACTCTACATGAGCTTCTTCTTTTTGCCATTAGTGTAATTCCATGGAAAACTTGGAAAGCACCAGGAGAACAGCACCAAGAACGTGATGACCAAATAGAAGTTCAAAAGAGAAAAGAGACATTGGTGGAGGCCCCAGGAACTTATCCCTACAGAGGAACAGCAACACTTAGCACTAAGAGCCATGCTGTGACCCCAGGGAAGCTCTAGAGGAGAGTAAGGGACCCCAGATGGACCTGTGGGATATGTTAGCATGAACTCTGTTGAGTCATCTGCCTGAAAGGGCATCATTAGTGCTGATGGGGATGGCAGGGAGGGAAACTTCTTTTGCTTCTCTCATGTATTCTCTCCTTGATCCAACCATAGCTATTCACGTGCTATAATCTCTGTCTTCCAAATGGCTCATGGGTCAATTTATTCATTTGACAAGTATTTATTGAACATCTGCTAAGTGACAAGCACAGTCTAAATTCAACAATATATTTAATATCCCACTAGCATCTCAAACCCAATTTGCCCATGACTTCCTCAAGCCTGGTTCTCCTCTTGTATGTCCCAACTTAGTAAATGCACCATTATCACCCAGTGATCCATGCTAAAAGCTGGGCATCATTCTCTTCCTCTCTCTGGCTCACTCTTCAGCACCTAGTTCATCTTTAAGTCCTGTTCAACCCAGGGATCCAATATGGGACCAACCCAGACCCTGGGCAGAAGGGGCGCCTGAACTGTCTTCTCCTGTAGCTACCATAGTTCCCAGTGACTTTACTAGGATCACCCCAACCCACTTGCTCCTCAATTCTCAGTGAGTCCCAGGCCTCTAAATCTTCTGCGTGCTCTCTCATTCTGTCTCTGTCACCTGGACCGCCTAGGCTTCATCTCCTTCTAGACCTGGAACACAGCAACTATTTTGCTAAAAGATATTCATGTCCTGCCTGGACCTTACCTCTTGTCCTGGAGGAGCTGAGCTGTAGCCACCTTCTGATTCTCATCCTTGGCCAGTCCCCACCAGCCTATATTCACGCTCCCAACCTACCCATCCCTCTCTTTGCCTAGCTCCTGCCCACCTATTCCCACCTCCCTAGATCATTTTTTCTTAACAAGTATATGACCTCCCTTCTTTTGCCAACATTTTAGACAAAATAGTAGAGGGAATGTGGAAAGTTCATTTTGTTTTCTTCTTTGTTTTTGTTTTGTTAAGAATTCTAGTGATGCTATTCAAAGAGGTGACAGCAATATCCAGCCTGCTCCCGGAATGCCCAGCTGTATGGCCATGGATAACTGATTATCTTGACCAATTCCATTAGCACAGGGTGCAGACTGCAAATGCATATTAGGAGAAAGCAGGAGGGAAATTCCTAAGTCACTGTGCTGACAGCCTCAGCTACAACTACTCTGGCCCTCAGACACAGGGAACCTTTTTGCACACCATTCTCTCTGCATGGGAAGTTTTTCCTAGTTAAACCCCACTCATCATTCACTTTCTCAGGAAGGCTCCTCTTGACCCAAACTGGAGTCCTGGCCATAGCTGCTATCTTATGTCTACTTGTGTGGTCACTTCAGTGGTGGTGGTCTCTCCCATTGGACTGAGTTGCCAGGGAAGCCATGTCTGCATTGACTCCCCACAGCATCTTCAGTGAAAGTCACAAAGCAAGTGCCCAATCATAATTGCTAAGCTAATATCTAAGACTGGAAAAATCAACTGTTACAATAGTAACTATGGGCATATGTGGCTTAACGACAGACATACATTATGAGAAATGCATCTTTAGGTGGTTTTGTCATTGTGCTATCGTAGAGTGTACTCACACACAAACCTAGATGGTGTAGCCTACTACACACCTAGGCTACAACCTATATAGCCTGTGACTGTAATGAATGATGCGGGCAACTGTAATACAAGGGTCAGCATTTGTGTACTAACTCATCTAAATGTAGAAAAGGCACAGCAAAAATACCATACACTGTCGTACCTACTCTCTGTCATTAACAGAAACATCATTATGCAGCACATAACAGTAGAATAGTATAAAGATTCCATCCTCACAACTCAGTGATGCGATCATTCTTGCCTCTGCCTTGCAGTTGAGAAATCTCACAATAATGAGACTGTGTCCTTAGCCCAAGGTCACATGCCCTTGACCCAAGTCTATCATCACCCTCGTTCCACAGCCTTCTGCTTGCCTGTGCACTGGGATGTGATATAATGCAGACGGGCCCAGGACTTGTATTCAGTACCCACCTTTCTACTCATTTGCCTTTAGGGAAGTCTCTTCCCAGCTCATGTGCTAATCCATAGCCTAGGAAGCTAGACCGGAGTGGGGAGTGGTAGGGGCAAGGCTGGTGGCAGAGGCTGTCCACAGTCCTATTTTGTTTGGTCAGTGTGTCGTTTTAGTTGAATTTGAATGCCCCAGAGTTAACAACAGTGCTACAATTTTCAAGCTGCTTGTACAACCCAATCTCCATTTTCAATTGTCAGGATCCAATTAAGCTTTAAAGCTACCTGCTTGGAGTTTGTAAGGTGTTGAGGCTTGAAGCCCTGGACAGGCTGCCTCTGCACCCTAATTACTCAGGATTCCCAAACATTCTTGTTTCTTTCCTTCTCCCCACACTTCTCAATGAACCCAGTGTCTGCTAGGACCCAGGTCTGCAACCTCAGCAAGACCCATGTTACCATGTGATGTCTCATTTGCTGTGCCAGTACATGTAATGGTTATTTGGAGTATTTTTAGGATAAGCACTCAAAGATGTGTGGAGACCCTCAGGAAAAAAGAAAAAAAAAAGACATCTACAAAAATACCTTGCAGAATTCAGAGGAATTTGAACCATATGTTTCTACTTCTTTTACTGATTCTTTTACAAGTAAACCATTAAAATGCACTCCTCTAAGAGCTATTTGATGTCCCAAGAGCTCCCAAATATTTTACAAGCAGTTTTCCTTAGAATCAAAAGGATGTGCTTAACTTACCTAAGAGGTGTGGAAGGCACCCAAATCCGAAGGATTTTTTGGTAACTCTTGAATTGTACACAACAAATTGCCTGCCTCTAACTTTTCATGTTGGATTAAATTAGTAGTTGTCATGGTGAAACCAGCCCAATTTGTTTTCTGGGCACATTAGAAGGAATGTTCCTGGAAGGAGCCAGGACTGCAGGAAAATTGCGAAGTCTGTAAACGTAGTTCTTCTGCTGCTGAGTCCCATTCTCTTGGCTGAAAGTTGCTATGGAGCAGGCAAAACACAATTCAAGGCCAGCATGAATCACTTGCTTATCTCAAGGACCCCCTCTCATATTTTCTCTTACAAATGTGTTTTTTAACAAATAAATGGCGTTTATTTTTCCATTCTAATCAACAGAGAGTAATCATCTCACTTCTTCAAGCAGGCATGAGTCCAGCAGAAAGCCAAGACATTCTACATCTTCATGAGCCTGCTCTATCTTGTTGAGAGTCCATTTATAATTTCAACTTTGCCCATTCAAAACAGCTGTGATTCTCCCATCTCCAATTTATGGAACTCTTAACGGACATATTTTCCCTCCATGGTATTATTTTTTATTATGGAAAATAAGTAAATAAATACAGTAGTAGGTGGAATATCTCAGTTTGTACAGTGGTTTACTCTTTACTAATTCCCCATGAATTATCTTACTTAATTCATGTTTATTATTCTTACAAAATCCCTGGGACAACCTTCTCACCATCCCTGTCCTCCAGAGGTTAGTGATGCCCCAGGTGAGAAGTTTCATAAGGGCAAAGCTGACAGTCAGTTTTCTTGATCAAAAAATTAATGCACTTTCTGTTTCAGGGTTTTCAGGTGCAAAATACTTAACTGATCGTTGTAGCACAGTGAATCCACCCCAAGAATATTTGTGATTGAATGAGTGAATGAGCAAGTCACCCTTGGGCACTCAGGAAGCCAGGGAAGGGTGGGGAGCTACCTGAGACGTAGGCATCCAGCTAGACTATTGTGAGGTCAACCCAATGGCAGAACTAGCCTTCAGCCCAGTGGATGAGAACCTGTAGAGGCTAGAGAGACATTACAAGTAGGGCTGACCACGTTCATCGTACTTCAAGAAAAATAAACTAGTTACATTAGGAGCCTTCTAGAACAGTTAAATTATCCAGGGTAAAAAATATCCTTGGGTACCTGGTTCTTTTCATGGTGAAAGAGCTGTTGAGACAAAAGCCAGTGCTTTGCTGTAATTACTGGTTATCCAATACTTTGCCAAAGGCCTCGAAGTGTGCAGTGTCAGGGTGATTCGACATGGACTGCAACTTAGGTCCTTTGTACAGTGTGATAATGAACATGGGTTGTCTCTGGCTCCAGCCACACTCCCACATTCCTCCATGCCCAGAGCACAGAAAGAGGGTGACTCAGTGGACTCAGACATTCCCCAGGTCCCTGAAGGTCTGAGAGTGTGTCCTTCTAGGCCCAAGGGCAAGTATTCCCATAGGGCACTACTGAGCCCTGGACAGAAATTCCACCCGGCCTAGCTGCAGCTGAATTGTCACCCAGCCTTTCCAGCCTAACCTCTCTCCACAAAGACGGAGACGCATTCCAGGAGGTGAGGAGTTCTGCTTTCTGTCTGTCATCCATCAAAATTGCCCTGGTAACCTCCAGACACAGCCTGCTGAAATAGCTTCCTTGAAATTATTGTGCAAAATGATGCTTTAGAAAAAATAGGAAGGACTTTTTGACATCCTTAACGTGGTCACAGTCTCAGATTATCAGGGGCCAATTTTATTGACACTGTTTTGTCTGGTCATGGTTCACATCACACCCACCTCATGGTCAGCCTGGCTTGGAAGGGAGCCTCGGATGCTCCATATTTGCCCAAGGCCTCAGCATTGAATCCCAAGCCTCCTCCATCTGGCACTGTGCTTCCCTAGCAAATGCCCAGTCTGGGGTCATCCAGCCTTAGCAAGCGTTCCTGTGGAGGGCCTCACTTGTACCCTCCTACCTCACGCCACACACACACACACACACACACACACACACACACACACATATACACAGACATATACAGGCGCACATGCACACACACATACACACACAGATATGCACTCACACACACACAGATACATGCACACACACACACACACACACCCCTGCAAGCTCTGCGGATGCATCCTCCATGAATTATTATGGTGATACCTGTTGCAGAGAGAACACTCACTGCCTCTCCCTGGCATCAGATGCAGATCCCAGCTGCCAAGACCTCTTTCTCTCGGTCATGCTCCCTGGTGTTTCCCACCCTCACCCCACCGTGACTGGGCTCCGCACTGTCCTGCAAGCATGCTAATTACAAACGTGAGAATCAGAGGGACCTGCCTTCCAATCACCTCTCCAATGTATAGTATTGGAGAGACCTTGAGCAATTGCTTGGTCACCTGATTCCATTTTAATTTAACATGAAAACTTATCTCGAGGGATTGTGGACAAGGGTTACATGAAACGATCCACACCAGAGCCTGACATCGTTGCACCTCTGTGCATCATCTGTCCCTTGTTGTGTGGTCATCGTGACATTATGCTTCCCTCCCGTCTCACCGGAAGGGAGTTTAAACATCAGAACTGGGCTGCTTTGTTTTCTCACAGACAAGGCAATTCATTGGAGTGTTGAATCACGTCAGAACCTTCCAGACCCCTGGAATTTGCTCCCCTGCCCAGGTCTTATCCCACAGAACCTGGGCTGCACTCTCTGTCCTCACAGCAGGCCTCCTCAGCCCTGTCTGACTGGAGGTCGGACTCCCTACTCTGGTTCGGTTCTTCCCAACCCACCCTCAGCACAGCACTGCCAGTTTTAACTCTCATGTTTGGGACACAGAAAGGGTTATTTCTAAGAAGGCTGGAAAAGAGGCTCCTGCAGATGGCGTCCAAGACAAAGAAGACTATTGAATCCTGCTGATTTCAGTCTGCCTGTATATTCCCTGAGAAGTGACAGAGGAGGAAGCCTACCTTTAAGTTACCAATTGTTACTTACTATATATCTGATTACCTGCTCCCCCATCCTCCCCTCTCTGTATCAGTGTGCTAGGGCTGTGTAACAAACACCAGGCTGGGTGGCTGACACACAGAAGTTTGTGTTTCACAGTTGTGGAGGATGGAAGTCCAAGATCAAGATGTTGCCAGGGCTGTTTTCCTGAAGCCTGTCTCCATGACTTACAGATGCCGTCTCTTCCCTGTGGCTTCACATCCTCTTCCCTCTACAACTGTCTGTCTCTGTGTCCAAATTTCTCCTTTTTATGAGGACACCAGTTATATTGGATTAGGACCCACCCAATGACCTCATCTTAACTTGATTGACACTGTAAACACATTGTTTCTGAATAAGGTCACATTTTGAGGTGGTGGGGGTGAGGATTCCAGCGTATCTCTTCTGGAGACACAGTGCAACCCAAAACACCATGCTCCCCACCAGAAAGGCTGATGCTGGCCCTGACGCTTACTTCCCCACCTATATTCTCCCTGATCTCCAGTCCTTTCTCAGCCCCCAACTCTTTACTAGATCTTCAAAATGCCTCCTAATCAAAATTTTTTATTTTAAAAACCACCTAGCCAGTGTTTGATAGGCTGAACCAATTTCCTACATGACGACCCAGGGCAGAGCAGTGCTGGGATCTATCTCCAGCTTGGGTGACTGGGAAGGAAGCCCAGGGCAAGTATGAGAGTGAAAGCCATGAACAAACCTGGAAGGGCCCGGGGCACTGAGCTTGGCAGACACAAGGTGTGTCTAGAGAGGGTCTCAATGGGTCAGAAGTTATGTGGCTGGTAGCCAGAAAACACAAGACAGGGAGAGAGGTTGCACTGCAGCACGCGGGTCCCTCTATTTCCCTGTGTGGTGAAATATCATGGTGCACCACACACACATGGATTCCTGTGTTCTGCAGCACACATTTCTGCAATGTGAAGAAAAGACCCCAGATCTTTTGCCACTTCATCTTTTGCTCATGGTGCCAGAGCCATGGTGATACAGACAGGCCACCTGGCTGAGAAGATGGAGCTCACAGGGCCCTTCCCATGGCTGGATGGTGGCTTTCCTTTCCTCTGCAACCGTGCAAACCATGTGCCTCAGTCCTCTGGACTCTCTTGCCCTTGCTGCAGAAGGCTAGCCTCTTCTCCTGCTCTGTAGAGAACAGGGAAACCATTGGGAAGGGACTTCGTTAACGTCTTGACAGACTTTCCAATATCTATGTCCATCTCAGGCCTCCCATTCAGCTTCAGAACCCGTCCTCTACATTTTCTCTGAAACAATTCCTTAATGATTATCTTTTCTCCCTCCTCATCTAAACCTCTTCCTCTCAACTGAATCTTTCCCATGCATTAGCCTATAAGCACTCTCACATCTCTCTCTAAACTGCACCCAGAACCCCCTACCCAGCAATTCCTCCCAAACTGTCCATCTACCCCTCTCCATTTTTCAGTTCCCACAATCAAATTTATTACACAGCACCTACCTTTGCTGTCTGTTCTCATTTCTTACAAGAAATATGACTGAATAGGAAATATTGTCTATGAGCGTGATATCACAGAGGGAGAGTTCTAGACCAATCTCAGTCTTCAGAACCTCGTCCAGAGAGAGGGGTCCTGGGTGGGCCTCCTCTTTCCCCCTTGCTCTCTTTCCAAATGTGATGTGATCCTGGCAAGGCCACACACTGGATGAAGCACAGAGGCCCCCATGTCCTCTGTGATGCTTGTGGACTCCTGTCTTTGACCTTGCTCTCCTACTCCTCATCATGGAGTAGCCCCAGCTATGTTTTGGTTTAAAGGGAAGTGCTCTGTTCTGTGGGAAACCAAAAGTTGTGAACTGGCTTTCCTGAGCAATCCTGAGTGGTCTGGATGCTGCAGAATCCCCTGGACCCAGCAAAACTGATCAATCTACAGGGAAATTAAAAAGCCAGGATCCCCAGACAGAACTCCACACCAGAGGAGCATCAGGGTTTGGGGAGGTCTGGGAAGCCAAACCAAAGATGAACCCTTAGCCATGGCTGCATTTTCCACTGGGGAACCCCTTCCTCTGAAATGAGAGAAGAGAAAGTTGGAAGCTCATCCATGAACATGTGCCTGGTCCTGCCTGACTTTGAGAAACACTGGAGAGAACAGATTCACCATGACTTTCCTATCCAGGTGAGCCCATAAGCCTATTTCTCTCAATATTCACTCAGACTCATTGCAGCCAGAGGTGTATGCTCCAAGTTAGGGCTTCTGAAAGCAAATATCACAAGCATTAGCCCTGTTGTTCTTTTCTTTTCCTTATTGCTGAGTCTTACCCCCGGAAGTCCTGTATCAGCTCAGCAATACAGACTTTAAAGTAGATCCACTCTTAAACCAGGCCAAAGGATGGATATTGGTCCTAGTTTTAAAGACCTTTCCTGTTGCCCGTGTGCATCAGGGCTCCTATGTCCCCAGCCAACCCATGCAGCCCATAATAGAATCCCAGGGTAAGGGGAACACTATGTTTTAACTTCTAAGTTTTCTTAAGGGCACAAAGTAACTTCACCCATGGTCTCCAGTGAAGTCCCATAAACCCTCTTGCCTTTTCTTCTAGGCTGGATATTTCCAGCCTCTTAATCATTTCTGGGTCCATTCCCAAGGCTTCCCCTGGCTTCTCTCAATCTCTCCTAAAAGCCTTCCTTTTGCACTAAATAAAAGGCAAGCTGAAACATTCCCTGGACCCAGAAGGCTCTGGCTTTGTATGGCCTGCAATTTTTCAAGATTGAAAAAATAATGATAATAAAAAGCCAAAACTTTCTGTGAGAAATGAGTCAGAGGCATTAAAGTAACTCCCCACGCAGTGATTTTTGTCTCCATGGGCTTGATACCTTGAATCTCCTTTAGGTTTTTCATATACTGAGGAAAGGTCTGAAATGTTAATGCCTCTGGATCCTGCTATGGTTTACAGAAAGCACCTTTGCTTTCAAAAGCTTCTGTGTTAATCAAAGGTGATTAAAACCAGGTCCCTGCCGAGGGCGTTCTTTCACAGCTCTGAAGAAGTAAGGAAAAGCAGAGATGATTATCTGGCCAGCTCGTCAGAGATGTGCTCCTTTCTATAAAAATATACATGCTGACAAAACAAGAGCTGTGGATTTACAATTTGTCTGATTTGATCACCTTTCAGCACAGGGAAACCTGGCTTGTATATCCCATTAGAGAGGCTGCCATGAGGCCTGTCCATGGAAGACAAGGCCCAGCCTGGGACTCAGGACCAGAGATCAAACTCTAGTGTCATTTTGAATGTCACCTTCAAAATCCACCTTGAATGTTGCAGCCCCCCAGGCAGAAGTGGTCCCCTATTCTCTGTACTACTGCAACCCCTTGGTTGGCCTTTTTGCAGGACGGGGTCTGTTGTGGTATATGTGTCTGTCCTAGACCGTGAGTTCCTTGTATCATCAGTAAGAGTCCATGCAACCTTTTCAGATTTGCTACCCACTTCTCCCTGGACAGCCAGGAGGCTGCTCTTTGTTTTAAAGACACATGAAATAGAAAGAATCAGTATCTTCACTTCTGTATAGACACAGCCATACTCTTCCAGGCTATTAAAAAGGCAATTAATTGTAAGACTGATGCAAGGGGCACCTTTCTTCATGGGTAGGGCTCAATCAAAGAAGCCTATGGAGCCAGAAGACTCATGGAAGCCAGAGAAGTGGGGATATGCTAATGGCGGCAGCTTCAGCTTTCTTATCACACTTACACTCATTCCCAGAAAGACCTTAGGAAAGAATGTTTTCAACCTTATTAGAGATCAAAAACATGCACATTAACATTATAGATGCTATTTGCTCTCTATAAAATCAGCAAAAGTTTTTTTCAGAATAATGAACAATTTTGATGAGACCAAGATCTGACGGTTACTCTCATACAGTACTCTGTGTGTGGCAGAGAGGGCGGTGCATGCATTGGTACACATTTTCTGAAAAGCAGGATATTTTTGAGGAAAGTATCCAGAGATATAAACAAAGATATATGCTTTAATATGTGTCCTGAAGCTCTATTTAAAAAAATATAAATTGAAAACAAAACCCAAAGATGTAACTAGAGTGATGACATGTTAGTGTATGCTAAGCAATGCAGCAGTAACAAGTAAACATCGAAATTTCAGTACTCAACACACAAAGATTCATTTCTCACTTAATGTCTGATGTAGTTTGGGCATCTCTAAGCAGATTTCTCCCAAGCAGTGACTCTTAGATCCAGGCTGCTCCCAACCTGTGGTTCTGTCACCAACAGTTTCCGTTTGAGGACAGATACATCAGGCAGAGAAGTAGCATCCATAACTTCTGTCCACAACCAATGTCCAGAACTCAAACTGCAAGGGAGATTTGGAAATGAAGGCTTACCAAGTGCTCAGAGAGAGGAAATGGCATGGAGAATCTGTGGCATTGACTCTACCACCAATGGCTGAGTGAAACATCACACGTTCATACAAGGCAGCATTGTGCAGCCATTAAAAGTCTGATCCCAAAGAGTATTTAATGAGATGTAAACATCTTCACAACCTATCATGGTAAGGAAAACAGGGAGGTCATGATAAATAACTATAACTGTGCATTTTTGTTACAGTTCCAAAACTGTAACAAACATGCATATTGTTTCAAATTGTTCCCAAAACATGCAAACATGTATATGTGTATGTACACCCTCGACACCAGCATGTTAACTGGGCTATTTCTAGGTTGACATGTATTTTTCTTCTTCACTCTTTACCAACTTTTCTCCCAATTTTTCTTTAATGAGCACATATCATTCTCCAAATAAAAAAAAAAATAAGTAAAAGTTATCCGTTAAAAGTGTAGTTGATATGTACGCTACATATCACACATGTAACCAGTAACAATAATCAAGCATCTGTGAGGCAACTCTTGCTGTGATAGATCAATCTCAATTCCTAGACCAGGGCTGGAGGACTTTGCAAAGAACTCCTGCAGCTCCATGAGAAGCCCTGCGGAAGTGAGGCATTGTAGTGATGAGAGTATTTGTACTGGGGACAGAAGAGTTTTAGGAAGAACTGATAGGGTGATATCCTGGCAAGAACACCAGCCTCGGAGGTGGAGGATGAGGGCTTTTTTCCACACTTTCACATTTATTATGGCCTCTCCGAGAGGGAACTTTACCTCTAAGTTTTTTCTCCAGGGTTGCCACGAATAAATAAAAGTTTTCCCAAAATGCGTTCTGAAGGTATTCAGTGATAAAAGCATTCCATAATGTAGGGATAAACTGGAATAAGTCAAGTGGCAGACTACTGCAGGGCTTCCTGGGGCTCTGAATACACTAATGTGTTTCCTAAGTCTCCCAGAATTGTATATGCTATGAGCATTTTCCAAATTCCTTGACCAAGAAACCTCTACTTAGAAACATTCCATAGAGTCAGAAGTCTACTAAGCACTACAGAAAATTGTTCATTTACTGAGACACTTATATAATAAATATGTGTACCTTTATCAGGTTCTGTGAGGATTTGTCAATTCTGCATTGTTTAAGGGTATTTCATAGAACTAGGAGGTCACATGGCAGGGTCTCAGCTTGAGCCTGTGCTGTGTTTGCTCCATGATTCAGCCTTAGCATGTCTGGAGGATGACAGAGATGGGCTGTTGGGACAGTCTTCATAAAGCATCATGGATCCTCCTGGGATAAGCCTTGTCCTAAGGAAAAAATGGGGGAAATTTATAGGCTCAGGGTGACTTAGAAGACAACATGGTATCTTTCACTAGGATTATCCTGTAGTTTCTAGAATCCACCTGAATCTTAGGACAAAGACTTGCAATAAAGCCATGTGCTGACTGAACGGGAGGAGACATGGTAAGCAGGAGGCATGAGCGACATTGATTCCAGCTGTTTCACATGGTGGGACAGATCATAGGCGTCAGAAGAGACAGGGAAGAGCAGGTACTACACAGTGGCCCAGAAAATGCATGAGTCACACCTGGGGCTCCCAGACTATAAGGAAGGGGATGGAAGAAGATAGGAACTTCTGTATAATGGGAAAGAGCAGAACCGTGGACACATGGTTTTCTGACTCTCTTCATCACTTAGAGCCACCTCTGCTGGGGTGGCTCTAGGAACACAGTGAGAGTCAGAGTTCTCAACAATAACTCTTCTTGTTCTCTTCATATGTTCTTAAGCATAAGGACATATGAAAGTCTCTAGTATAGCATCTGGAACACAACAGCTATAAAATAAAATGACTGCCGGGACCTGGCAGGCAACATGAGCACAGCGGAGAGGGAGGTGGGGGGTGGAGACTGTGGCAAATTAGAAGGCATTTGCGCTCTTCTGAAAGAAAGCATGGACTCACCTCTAGCAAATTGCTGTTATGCAATAATTTGGGCCCATTGATGTCAGGTCTTCCAATTGTTCAAGAAATTCAGAAATTTGGATATTTTTCAATGAAAATGTATCTGTGGCCTGAATTTCATCAGTTTCCGCTGTGAGTTTCTACTTGCTCAGCCAAACACCTAGAGTCATGTTTTACCTTTCTGTTTCACACTCCACACAATCCGTCAGCAGAGAGCCTTCCATTTCTATTTCCAAACACTTCCCAAACCTGACCACTCATTGTCACCTGTACCCTGGTCCAGTCCTGTCACCTCTCCCAGAATTTCTGCAGTAACCTCCTCACTGGCGTCTTTGATTCCACACTTGGCTCCATAAACTCTGCACTCCACAGAACCCCAGAGAGAACTTAACACAAAAAATGGGTCACATTACCTGTTACTCAAAAGTCTCAGTGGTTTCGCATTCGATGCACAAAGTCAGTGTACTTAGAGCTTTCAGTAAGGTCTCCATCCCAGTCTGCCCTCCCTACTCCACCCCAGGCCCCCATCCACCACCTCCCCCACTCATTTTCTACTACTCTGCTCCTTGCACACCTTGCTTCAGTCAATGGTCTCCTTTCTGAACCTCTGACACCCCAGGAATGCCCCAGCTCAGGGAGTTGATGCTGGCTATTTCTCCTACCACGAATACCCCTGGCCCAGACATCTACGGGGCTTCCTCCCCCACCTCCTTCAGATCCTTGCTCAATGCCCTCTTCTCGGTGAGGAGTTCTCTGAGTAACCTATTTAAAGCTTCAGCCCCCTCCAACCTCCTCCATATCTCCTTTCCTGACTTGCTTTTCTCTTAACACGTATCATCACCTGATATACTTTACATTTATCTAATTTATTTCTTTATGCTATGACTCCTAAAACTAAGAATGCCACCTATAGTTCCAGATACCTGGGAACTGAGGCAGGAGGATAGCTTGAGCCCAGAACTTTGAGATCAGCCTGGGCAACATAGCAAGAACCTATCTCTAAAATAAAATAAGTTATTGAGGGGAATATTGAGGCATAGAGAGGCTAAGCAAGTGTTCAGAGTCCGATGGGGCACACATAAGGTTCATCTTCCCGTGTTCTGACCTAATTTGAGTGAATACCTGAACTTGTGAGGCCTTTCAGGATGTGCTTCTGCTTCAGAAATAAATAAATAAATAAATAAATAAATAAATAAATAAATAATTTCCACAAATCTTTGCTTTTCTGCACCAACTGTGTCTAAAACATAAGCGGACTTTAGAAGATAACCGTAATGATGGACAAGTCCCAGGTGGAGACAATTAACCTAAAATCCTGTCAGTCCAGGTGGCTCCAGGCCAAGGCACTTCATCTTCATTCACCAAAATAGTATGATGGATAAGGAGGGCCTGTACCCAAAAGACAGACGGTTGAGATGCTTTGGGATGCTGGGTTATACCCTCATGTCACCTTTTAAGAAGAACCAGCTGAAGACAAGAGGGACTTCTTTGAAATTATTTTCCCTACGCAAAGTGGACTCTCCAGGTCGCCTTTAGGCTGTGGCTAGTGGGTTCATTTAATGTGGAACAGACTCAGATGATGACAATGTGAGGTTTTAGGGCTATAACTTCCTTGGGATTGTCATCTTGCCCAGGGAAAACAGCTGCATTCAGATAGTCCTAAAGTCAGTGTGATCCACTGCCTCTGGGTCCTACCTCTACAACTTAGTTTTCTTATGCTCTTTTAGAGAAATATAAGCATGTAAACTTGCTCCAAAGAACAGATTGAGAAGTCACAGCTTTTGTGTTCCTACTGAATACTCTCCCAGAACCTCAAAATATGGACAGAGGATCAATGGAGCACTATACTTAGTAGCTGTGGGCCACATAGGAGGCCACTCAAAGTGCAATTGAGAAGCAAAATAGATCATCCAAGTTAAAGACATTGGGGCACAGGGAAGAAAGATAAAATTTTACTTGATTAAATCAGCAAACTAAAAAAGAAAAGGTAATCACTGCAAAGCACAAAGGTAGTAAACAAAATGGAAGAAATGCATTGTTTTATAGCAGGATTTGGAGTCATTGTGAATGGGCTGAATTTCCTCACTCAAAAGTAAAGAAATTCAGTTAGGATAAAAGCAAAACTGAGCAGTAAACTGTTTAAAAAACACACACACACACACACATTAAAAACAAAATGATAGAGGCTCTACCAAGGGGGCGTAGCTGTACATATTAAACTATTCCTCCTGCTGAGTATAGTTAAAAATCTGGACTTTATTTTTTAAAAAATTAGAAGACTGAAAAGTAAATAGAAAAAAGGCAGACCAGTTAGGGACCTCAGAATCCAACAAATGATATAATGGTGAGTTCTATGAATTTTCTTCTGGCCTCATATATTCCAGACTAGGTATTAGAGAAGCTAATGACCCGGAAATGCCAACAGATACAGACAAAAATAGCACTCCCAATCCTCCACAAGAAAAAGCTGTTTACTTTAGCCAAGGGACCAGGAATTGTACAGCCTCACAAGACAGAAAAGTTTTAGACAATAACCATTCTATTCCAGCAGAACACCACAGGAAAAAACCTGCAGCCCCACTTTTATCCCACTAGCAAAGGCTGGGTAGAGAGCTTGCACTTCCACTCTTGCCAGAGAGTAAAGGGGCTCCCTCAAATCTGCCCAAGTTTTCCTAAGTCAAGAAGACTAAGTGTGGAGGCTGGAATTTCATCTTTGCTAAGCAGTAATGAGTTCCCTCCCACCTCCCACAGTGTCTCTAGACACCTTGTCAGAAGCCTCAACTTCAATGCCCACCCAGTAGTAAAGAGATACCCTTTCCACTCATGGCTAAGATGTCATCAGAGGAGACCTGCTAAAACACAAGATTTAATCAGTATCCAAAGTCTTGCAGCATAATAGCTAAGGTGTCCGGGATTCAATTAAACATACCAGGATCCAAGAAGATCTCAATTTGAATGAGAAAAGATCATTAACAAATTACAACATCAAGATGACACAGATGTTGGAATATTTCCGACAAGGATTTCAAAGCAGGCACCACAAAAATGTTTCAAGGAGCAAAGATAAAGATGTTTGGAAAAGAATAGAAAATTATAGCAAAGAGGCTGGGTGCGGTGGCTCACCCCTGTAATCCCGGCGCTTTGGGAGGCTGAGGTGGATGGATCACAAGGTCAGGAGTTCAAGACCAGCCTGGCCAATATGGTGAAACCCCGTCTCTACTAACAATACAAAAAAAATTAGCCGGACGTGGTGGTGCATGCCTGTAATACCAGCTACTCGGGAGGCTGAGACAGGAGGAGTGCTTGAATCCAGGAGGCAGAGGTTGCAGTGAGCTGAGATCTCAACACTGCAATACCAGCCTGGGCAACAGAACGAGACTGTCCCCCCCACCAAAAAAGAAAAGAAAATTATAACAAAGAAATAAAATATATGAATAAGAACAAAATAGGAATTTTAGAATTAAAAAATGCAAAAGCAGAAAGAAAAACTCAATGGATGAACTCAACAGCAGAATGAAGAAAAGAGAGGAAAGAATCAGTAAACTTGAAAATAAAATAGAATATACCCGACAAAGGAAAGAACAACAGAAAGAAGATACATTAAAGATATATATTTATATTTAACATATATATACCTGATGTCTTTTATGTATAAACTCAGGGACATGTGGAACTATAACTAAGGGTCTAACATTTGTGTCACTGAAGTCCCCAAAGGAAAGGAGAACAGGAGTGGAGGCTGAAAAAGTATTCAAAATATAATGTCAGAAAATTTCCAAATTTGGAAATATATATAAATTTACATATTCAAGAGGCTGAGAAAACCATAAACAGAATAAAACCAAAGAAATTTATACTAAAATATATCATAGTCAAATTTCTGAAAACTAAAGACAAGGAAAAATTTTTCAAAGTAGTCAGAGGGAAAGAATAACTTAACCACAGCATAAAAACATCTCAAAGAACAAAAGATTTCTCTTCAGAAACCACGGGGGCAAGAAGGAAGAGGCACATTTTTCAAGTGCTGAAAGAAAAGAGCTGTCAGCTCAGAATTCTATATCCAGTGAAAAAATATCATTCAGGGGATAAGGGGAAATCAAGACATTCTCTGATAAAGTAAAACCAAGAAAATCTGTCACCAGCAGACCTACCGTAAATGTCTAAAGGAAGTTCATTAAACAGAAAGGAATTCATAAAAGAAGGGTACAGGAACATCAGGAAGAAAGAATGAATGACAGAAAAAGCAAAAATACGGGTAAATACAACAGACTTTACTCCTCTTAAATTTCCTAATGTATGTTTGACCACTGGAGCAAAACTTGTAATAATGTCTGTATAGCTCCCAACACATGTAGAGGAAATATTAAAGATGATTATATTAAGAATGGGGGAGGGTAAAGGGGCATAAGAGTAGGTAAGTGTTCTAATTCATTCAGACTGCTACAATGTCAACCCAAATGGGCTGTGATAAGTTATGTACATATAATTTACATAAGTAATCACTAAAAAGATATGCAAGGAGATACATTGGAAAACACTATCTAAGTCAAAATGGAATTCTAAAAATATTTAAGCCTCCCACAGGAAGTGAATAAAAAGAAAACATAAAGACAAGCAACCAAAATAATCAGAAAATGAAAAATAAAATGGTAGATAACCTCAATATTATATTATATTGATCAAATAATAGATCAATAACTATTGAACGCGTAAATAGTCTAAACACACCAAATGAAAAGCAGAAACAGAGACTGACAGGGTGGATTAAAGCAAAAATATGACCCAACTATACATAGTTTAAAAAACAAACAAGCAAAAATATTTCAGATATAACTTTTAAAAGAAAAACCTTAGATAAATTAAATTTAACAGAGTTTAATTGAGCAAAAAAAAAAAAGATTCACGGATAGGGGACCACTGAGGACTAGAAGTTTAGAAATAAAGAACATCTACAAAGTATCCACAGCTATTATACTTAACAGTGAAAGACTAAGTGCTTGCACCTAAGCTCTAGAACAAGACAAGGATGTCCACTCTCACCACTGTCATTCAGCATAGTACTAGAAAATCCAGCCAGCACAATGAGAAATGAAAAGAAACTAAAAGGCACATAGGTTGGAAAGAAAAACTTTCAATACTGGGAGATGACATAATAGTCTACATGGAAAATTCCAAGAAATTTACAAACAAACCAACCAACCTAGAATAAGTAAGTTCAGAAGGTCACAGGATAAAAGACCAATACGCAAAAATAAATATGTATGCATATGTACACAAGTGTATGTGTGTGTGTGAGAGAGAGTGCTCTATATACGCTTTAAAATATAAAGGTTGGTTCTAGAACACTAACGATGTTAAAATAATTAAATGGGGAGGCCATTAGACTGAGGTGGCTCCTATGTCCTGGGTTTCTATATAAACAAACCACTGAAACCTAACTCAGACTCGTTTCCTATATATGACTAATTTTTTAAAAATTAAACTTAAGCTCAGCCCACCACCAGCCAACTGAACATTATTAGTTATATCATTTTGAACTTCCCACCTACATAGTCCAAATAAGGCTATTGCTCAAATTTTAACCAACTAATTTGTTTGCTCTGCTTCCACATTCACCCTTTTAAAGCTTTTCATCTACCTCCGGGGAGTTCCAAACCACCCTAGTTTGGAGCTGCCCAATTCATGAATCACTGCTTAAATAAACTCTGAAATTTCAGTGTGCCAAAGTTTATTTTTTAACAATGGAGATTGTATTAAAATAGTGGAAATTCAGGTGATGAATTTTCTTTATAGAAAATCAGAACCAGATCTCTCTCAGGTTGTCCCTGTGTCCTCTGGACAGTGATGCCTGCAGTTGTCCAACATGGAAGGGCAATACTCCCTGGACAGGAAGCACACTCTTCTGTTAGGGGCCACTTGAATGACACTGAACTTGACACTGAGAACTTGTCTCTGAGAAATGACGCATTTTATTTTCCCACAGCTGGGGCCATGCCAGAGGCATTCATGCTGCACTTTCTAAATACCTCAAAGACAGGCTGGGGCTGCAGCCAAGTCAGGCAATGAGCTGGCTGGGTGCCAGTCTCCCTGGGGTGTTCCTGAGGCCTCTGGCTGAGTGCTCAGAGCTGGGTGTCCCCTGTGGCCCAGAATAAGGGAGGCACAATGGCCTTCCCACCTGTGTACCATCAGAACCAGGGGTTTTGCAGAGGCTGAGTAAAAGAGGTTAGTGACATGGCAGTGGCAGCTGAGATCCAGTCCCCTTTAAACTTACGAGAAAATCCAAGTATCTTTCTGCAGGACCCTGAGGTCCAGCCCCCAACCAGAGCCCTCCAGTGACACAATCTGGACATTACTTAAATGATATGGTCAATTGAACATTTATGTATCAAACTAGGCTCAATGGAGTGCAAACATCCCACAGATAATCTATAGATTCTACTGGGAGGCTATAGTCAACCTAGCAAGCAAATTGGCTGCAGGCGCACACAGGGAACTGTCCTGGAAGGGAAATCAGGGTTTGAGATGCACAGTCAGGAGACTGGAGGTTTCTTCCTCAAAGCATGACCAACAGGAATTCAGAATCAGCCAGTCCCTCAGAATCAGGAACCAGATCATTGCATGGGAGGAGAAATAAGACAACACCTGTAAGAGAAAGTCCAGTTCTGAATCTGAATCCCGAGTTCGTTTGGTTGTAAATCCCTTCAGGGATGTAAGGATGTCTCTCTCTCTCTCTCTCTCTCTCTGTGTGTGTGTGTGTGTGTGTGTCTGTGTGCGTATTTGTGCATGCTTGTGTGTACTATATGGAAATATAATTTTTGTGACTTATGTTTTCACTCAATAGTAAATTTTGATCAACTTCCCTCATTCATACAAACTTAGCTCATCCTGCCTCAGCTGCCAGAAGAATTAGGGGTTCACTGCAGGGCCGAGTAATTGGGGCTGGTGTTTCCTGGGTGTATTGTGTAGCTCTGAGCCAGCTGAGACATTCTGTGCTTCTGCCCACTGGTGCTCAGAGCCTACAGGCACATCTTCCTTTCCCCGGCTTGCAGGCTGAGCCAAGTGAAGCTTGGGCAGGGTGTTAGTGTGGTCCTCCAAGTCCTTCCCTCCAACCTGCTTCCTACCCTGGTCTCAGTGCTCCCAGCCCTGCTATTTCAAGCTGGGGGGGTTCACACTCTCTGGGGAAGCCCTTCTATTCCTATCCCATTTCAGTGCTGAATCCTGGAAACCACTGGTTTCAATGCCACTGACTTCCTTTCATCAAAAATTTCCTTTATGTCTCAGACTATTTACGGCACCATTTTCCACTTTTCAACCCTTTTGCAAATTTTCAATTTGTTCCTTTCAAAGGTAAACACACAGGGACTCAACATCAGGAAACTGGAAAATGGGTGCTCTTAAGGCAAGATGGGCAGACAGAACACCTTGTTCTTGTTCAAAGACTCAAACCCAGGAAAGGCCACGATGTGACCAAGAATCTTGAGAACTTGGTTAGCAGAGGGAGCAGAGGTGAGAGGTGAAAATCCTCATTCCACAAGCATTCACAGAGTGCTCATTCAACACCAGGCCTCTATCAAGTGGCAGGAGACAAAATGAAGGGACCTCAAGTGCCAGAAGATGTAGGACTTGGCCCACATGGCGATTCTTCTGTGGGGAGTTAGGGTCTTCTGGAACTGCACTGAGTGGCCCTAGCCACATGATGATCATGCCCGTTTGGGGCTGCAGCACCTCTGGGAGCAGATGCCACCCTGGTCCAGTTTCACAGGGTAGAAGAGGCAGCCACAGAGGTGAAGAGCTTGTCCAAATGAAAGAGCTCAGACACGGGAGAAATTCTCATAAAACTAAATTTTTAAAGAGAGTTATCAGAACAGAAATCCAATCAGTGAACAATTAGGAGGGAGGAGGTGTGTAAAGTAAGAAAGTGCTGTGCTCAGCACTCTTTGGATGGGTGAGAGTTATGGCTGTTGTTCTTTTAGTGCCTGGAAAGGGTTATTAATAGCTATGGGAAAGGGATTTTCCCATCTGTTCTTTCGAACACACACATGCATACTTTAACGCTGTCTTGTATTTTCAGATGCTTCCAAAATCTACAATCAAGGAGTTACTTGTATGGAGAGCTTAAACGTGCCAAGGTTTCACCAGCCATGAGCTTCACCAACAGTGGGGAGAGGGGAGTCTGGAGAGCCAGGAGAGTATTCCTTGTTTCTCAGCCAGGCTCATCTTTGGGCTTTGCAGGGGCAGCCTTACTTTACAGTCAGTCTTGGGAGGAGTGTTCTCCAAGGGAGAGTAAGGATAGCCAGGTTTAAAGAGCAAGGAAGAGAAGACAAAAGGCAAACCCAGAGGCAGGGGCCAGTGGCTGTTGTAGTAAGTCCCTTTACCTCTCCTTCAGGCCATTTTCATTGCCACTTGTGTCAGTTCTGGAAGACCACAGGAGCTTCCAGGTGGTCCTAGCCCCAGACACTAACCTTGCTTGAAATCCACTAATTCAGATTCCCCAATGGCTGTGCCCCTCCTGGCATGGCCCACCTCCTCTGCACTTTCCCCTGGAGTAAATGTACAGGAATGGGAGAGCTAGTCAGAGAGGTGACCAGAAGGTCAGAGATTCACTTTTGTTTCCATCCAAATCATAGATGTATAAAATCAGAACTTTCTCATTTAGGACCCCACATCCACAGGTGCTTCCTTGGTGAAAAAAAAAAATCAATCTGGGAGATGTTTTAGAATTCCAGAGTCATGATCTCTTCCACCCACACAAGATGAATTCTTGTCCTGCAAAAGATCAAAGGAAATCTGGTTATAAACAATGCCGCTGCATGAACATGACTGTGAGAAGAGATGCTTTCACACCCAGGAGCTGCCTTGCATGTCGGGGGCATTTGCAGAAGGATTTACAACATAATTACACCATTACTGATCCATTCATCTATTTACTTTTCATTCAATAGCTATTTCCTAACCACACTGGACACAGAAGTCTAAGGAAAGGATCTAATTAATTCATTTAACAAACATGTATTGGGCACCCACTATGTGCCAGGCTCCTTGCTAGGGCTGGGGAGCAATGGTGAGAAAGACCTCGCTCCTCCCCTCACTGAACCAGCATTCTGCCTGGGAAGACAGACAATTGGCCAGTCAACACATGACCAGGCAAGGTAGTAACAGGGCAGTGAGGTACATATGACCCGGGAGAGGCTACTTCAGAAAGTAGCATCTGAAGGTAAGAAGGAAGCCGTCACAGAAGGACCCAGGACAAGGCTTTCACACCTAGGGTGCCTAGGGAACCGTGCAGAGCTCCCAGGTCAGAGAGGCTCATGCTCACCAGAGGCAGCCTGGCTGGGGATCCAGCAGGGGACAGGCACTCAGCCTGAGGCTGGGAAGCAGGAGGGACAGGTGTGTGGGGAATGGCAGGCGTGGGGAGCTACTGTAGGTGCCATGAGTGGTGTTCTAGGGCCTTGAACAGGGAGATGGATGGAATAACTTCTTGGAGAATCATGCTGCTGTTATGCAGTGAGTAAAGTGAGAAAGGGAAAGCAAGCAGAGAGAGCACTGCAGAGGCCATGGAGGAGGGGATGTGGGGAGGAGGTATCACTGTGACACAGCTGTGGTAGTAAGAGCAGCGATGCATGGTGGAGTATGAGGTGTGTTTGTATCTGACTGTGAACTCTTTGTGGAAAGGGAGTGAAAGAGATTTGAGCCAATTGCTTACATTATTGGATTGAGGAAGTAAAGGATGGTAGTGACCCTTTCGAGATGAGGGTACCAGAAGAATCAGGCTGGAAGTTGGGGAAGGAGGGATGTCAGTCCCCGCCCTGCCAGATCTCAGATTCTGTGGACACAGTTGCGGAATGTGAGTCAGGTGCCAGATGGCCTTGGTGCTGAGTGTGAATTGATAGGAGCCTATGGAGGGACGGCAGTTTATTTCCTTCCTCCTGCTCTGGTTCATTTGGACCCCACTGAAGACCGGGTGGAGGTTTCTGCAGCTGACATCAATAAGGTGGTGACAGAGAGCACCAATTGCAATCCAAATTCCTACTGCTGAGGATTCATTGCGGGCTTATTCATATGGCCAAAGAGAAACTGCAGAAGCAAAGGCTGTGTACCTGGAGAATTCATGCATTTCCCATTACTTTCCAGCGGGGAGGGGAGGACAGACCTCCCCCAAGTTAGTCAAATAAGAGACCCAGCAGCAGTATAACAGTTCATGACAAGAAGGGGGATTGGAAAGAAAGGTAACTGTTTTCCAGGAGATGGTGGGGCTGTCCATGCCACTCCTGGAAGATTTGGCTACAGACTCAGAGATAAGGATGCTTCTAAGTTCCCACAGTCGGTATGTGAACCCAACTGAGGATCAGAAGGACTCTGTATGGTGAATGCACCACCATGTTTTGCAGAAAGCATAGTGTTTCCAAGGAAATCTCAGGAAAATTACAAAGTCTATAACTTGAGCAACAGTTGGACCCTCATTTGTTGGGGCAAAGGAAAAAAATTATAAATATTATCTGTGTCACTAACATGGGTTTACTACACTTCTTCTACCTCCAAATGCACTTTGCCTTGAATTCTTACCAAAGTCCCATGTCCTGGCAATATAGCAGCCTTACACTTCCCTACACATGGCACTGCTGGGAGACTCAACCTGCAACTCCATCACGTGAGAGTGGGGTGTGCTTGAAGTCTTTCATCAAGAAAAAAATGCAAATTGGTATCCATCTGGTCAGATGATGAAACTGTTTTGTGTCCAAAATGTTAACAATAAAGTTCACTTCCTTGTAAATGACAATTTTATAAAATTATAAGTAAATTGTCTTTGCAAAACATTAATTGTGAGTTATCGCTTGGACTCCAGTCACACAGGGGTCTGTCCATGTTCCAGGAGTAAGGGTGTACTTTCATTTGTTGTATTATACTCGTACCCCAACTTTTTTGGACCTCATGCAGCTTTAGCGAACAGCAGTTTCTCTAAGCTGATAAGGTTACAATGCTGTGGAATGAAAAAGCCGCTGCTGGCTTGTAATAGCGAGAACAGATGTTGACAAGACAAGAACTTCCTGCTATGGGGAACAAAGGCTGCATTGCACTGCAACCAATGGAGAAAATGCTGTCATTTGTTCAATTACCAAAACATAGCCCCATTTATGATATAATTTGGAATTCTGGTTCTACTGAGTTTTATGCTATATATGGTTTTATGCCTGCCAAAGCTATGATTTTCAACCTGAAATGTGATCTTGTGTTTGACCTTGGAACTGGTGCTCTAAGGCATCCTATTTGGCCCTTGTGGCCATATATTAATACTAACTGGATTCGGAAATCTGAAGAACAAACGTGAGTGTGGGATATTAAAAGCTACAAACTTATTTCCAAACAAGTAGCCTCTGTTCATACATATTATGCTAGGTACCTAGATGGGAGCACCTTTTACTATCACACATGCTCCCAGGTTGTGTGTTAATAATGGATACAAGCTTTGACATTATACCAGTCCTGTCCTGCATGAGTAAGATGTATCATCAAATGTAGAAATATGGCAGGTTTCTTGGCAGCCATTTCTGGATGAACTATTTCCAGCAAAAGCAGTAACTTATCAAGCAGTTCCAAGTGAAGCACCCAACTAGGAACCTAACTTTACAATGACTGATAGACTCCCAGCTTTAAGAAATAAACCAATCACCAATTCTAAGCTGCATAAAGAGAAATCACCCCAGAATAAGAAATCACAACCAGGAAATGATAAACCATGATCAAAAGCAGCCCTGAAAAATCAAAGGAAATATAAAGCTAAGAAAACTGCAAAGCAGGAAGTAAGAAGTGACAAGAGTCCAGATTTGACACCTACCTCTGTCCCGCAGAGCACACCCTGAAATACAGTGTCTCAGTTAACATCTGGAAACACTGAGATAGATGAAAATCCAAGAATCTAAAAAGCCAAAAGCAACTGACTCTCAGTTAACATCTGGAAATCCTGAGATAGACGAAAAATTCAAGAACCTAAAAATCCAAAAGCAGCTGAACCTCAAAGAACACAGCAATTGAAACATAGCTAGAAAAACAATGAGTTAGAAAAATAAAAGATACTTCCCTTCTCCAAGAGCTGGAAGATTTGAAAATGGTTACTTAAAGACTCACAGAGAGCAGATTTATTAGAATAAATCCATAGAAACACATCTGGGTTAAATCCAGGAGAGCACCCTGAATATCCATCTACCCACACTTAATGCTCAAACATTATATTAACCATTTACCTAAGCTTTTGCACATTTGGGAAATTATGTATTAATGACCACTAAGTTAACATCTTTCAATGCAAGTTATAGAAAATATACACATGAATTTCTTAGATAAGTTTGATAGACTAAAAGACAAATATCTTGACATTCAGTAGAGACCAGTATTTACTATATAAATGAATATGGGTATTTTAAACTAAAACGAATAAATGTAACTCATTAGATCATAATCCAAAAGAAGTCAATAAAAACAAGGCAAACAAAAGTTTGCTTCTGTAACTTTAGAATGAACATTTGTTTCTTTCTCTTCAACTTATATTCACTCACTGATATGCTTTGGATGTTCATCTCTTCCAGATCTCATGTCGAAATGTGATCCCCAATGTTGGAGGTGGGGCCTAATGGAAGGTGTTTGTGTCATGGGGGTGGATCCCTCATGAATGGCTTGGTGCTGGTCTCATGATAGTGAGTGAGTTCTCATAAGATCTAGTTGTTTCCACCGTGAGTGGAAGCTTCTGAGGCCTCACCAGAAGCAGATGTCAGCACCGCACTTCTTGTACTATCTTCAGAACCATAAGCCAATTAAAAGTGTGTGGCACCTCCCCCTGCCCTCTTGCTCCCACTGTCACCATGTGACATGCCTGCTCCCCTATTCATCTTCCACCATGATTGTAAGCTTCCTGAGGCCCTCACCAGAAGCAGATGCCAGCACCACACTTCCTGTACTCTCTGTAGACCTATGAGCCAATTAAACTTCTTCTTTTCTTTATAAATTGCCCAGCCTCAGGCATTTCTTTATAGCAATGCAAAAATGGCCTAATATAGAAAATTCGTACTGGGGAGTAGGGCATTGCTATAAAGATACCTGAAAATGTGGAAGCAACTTTAGAACTAGGGAACCAACAAAGGTGAGAAGAGTTCGGAGGGCTCCGAGGAAGACAGGACGATAAGGGAAAGTTTGGAACTTCTTAGAGACTAATTAAATGGTTGTGACCAAAATACTATTAGAAATATGGATAGTGAAGGCTAGGCTGACAAGGTATCAGATGGAAATGAGGAATTTATTGGGAACCGAAGCAAAGGTCACCACTGTTACGCTCTCCCAAATAATTTGGTTTCATTGTGTTCATGTCCTAGGGATCCATGGAAACCTGATCTTAAGAGTGATGACTTAGGGTATTTTGCAGAAGAAATTTCTAAGCAGCAAAATGTTCAAGAAGTGGCCTGGCTGCTTCCAACAACCTATAATCAGATAAGGGAGCAAAGGAATGACTTAAAGTTGGAATTTATGTTTAAGAGGGAAGCAGAGTATAAAAGTTTAGAAAATTTGCAGCCTGGCCATGTAGCAGAGAATTTAACCAGGCTGCAGAGAAACCACTCGCTAGAGAGATTAGCATGACCACAACAGAGCCAAGTGCTAATATCCAAGACAATGGGGAAAAGACCTCAAAGGCATTTCAGAGATCTTGAAGGCAGTACTCCCCATTACAGGCCCAGAAGCCTAGGAGGAAAAAAATGATTTCCGGGGCCAGACCTGGGACACCACTGCCCTCCACAGGTTTGGGATGCTGCTTCCTGCATCCTGCCTGCTCCAGCTCCAGCTGCAGCTCCTAAGACCCCAGGTATGCCTCAGGCCACCACTCCAGAGGTTGCAACCCATATGCCTTGGTGGCTTATGTGGTGTTAAACCTGCAGGTGCACAGAATGCAAGAATGAAAGAAGCTTGACAGCTTCTACCTAGATATTAGAGGCTATATGAGAAAGCCTGGGTGCCCAGATAGAGGCCTGCTGCAGAGGCAGAACCCCCACAGAGAACTTCCTCCAGGGCAATGCTGAAGGGAAATGTGGGGTTGGAGTCCACATGTTCAAGTCACCACTGGGGCACTGCCTAGTGGAGCTGTGGGAAGGGAGCCACCACCATCCAGACCCCAGAATGGTAGATACACCAGCATCTTGCAGCCTATGCCTAGAAAAGGCATAGGCACTCAACTTCAACCCATGAGAGGAGTTATGGGGGATGAATCTTGCAGAGACACAGAGGCAGAGCTGTCCAAAGCCTTGGGAGCCCACCCCTTGCACCAGTGTGCCTTGCATGTGGGACATGGAGTCAAAGGAGATTATTTTGGAGCTTTAAAATTTAATGACAGCCCTGTTGGGTTTTAGACTTCTGCGGACTTATTGCCTCTTTCTTTGGGCCAATTTATCCCTTTTGGAAGGGTAATATTTATCCAATGCCTGTAGTACCATTGTATCTTGGGAGGAGATAACTTGTTTTTATTTTATGGGCTTGTAGGTAAAAGGAGATGAGCTTCAGATGAGACTTAGTACTTTGAACTTGATGCTGGAATGAGTTAAGACAGAAGAGCTGGCAGGGAAGGATTGTATTTTGTAACGTAAAAAGAACATGATATTTAAGTGGCCTGGGGAGGAGTTACAGAGTTTAGATGTTTGCCCCCTTCAAATCTCATGTTGAAATGTAATACCCAATGTTGGAGGTATGACCGAATGGGAGGCGTTTGGATCATGGGACAGATCCCTCATGAAGGCCTTGGTGCTGTCCCCTTGATAAGTGAATTCTCACAAACTCTGGTTGTTTTAGTGTGTGGCACCTCTTCCCTCTCTCTCTTGCTCCCACTTTCACCATGTGAGATGCCTGCTCCCCCTTCACCTTCCACAATGTGTGGAAGCTTCCGAGGCCTCACTAGAAGCAGATGCCAGCACCAAACTTCTTGTACTATCTTCAGAACCATAAGCCAGTTAAACCTCTTTTATTTATCAATTACCCAGCCTCATATAGTTCCTTATAGCTGTGCAAAACTGGCCTAATACATTCACCGAATTGCTTGACATAAACTGAAGCAGTAAATTTGGGGAAAACTGAATTTCTTTCTAGTCCACTACCTTAGGAGGGCCTTAAAATTCCATTAGTGCAGTTTTAAACCAGGACTCAGGCCTTGCTCTATTCAATGAGTGTGTATATTTGAGGAGCCTCAGAAGAGTCCGAATACGCAGTCAAGTGTTGTCATTCTCCTCATGAAAGGAATTTGGGCAATCTCTTTGATGGAACAGTCAATGATGGAGCTGGACACACAATTCTGGTGTGCTGAGCCACTCATTTATTTATACATACTTATTT
Organism: Macaca mulatta; assembly: GCF_049350105.2. NCBI lineage: Eukaryota > Metazoa > Chordata > Mammalia > Primates > Cercopithecidae > Macaca > Macaca mulatta. The sequence goes on from NC_133414.1 coordinate 57,302,245, forward strand.
TGTGCCTCCTACAAGCTAATCTTTGTGTGAATACAGCCAAGATATCATGAAAAGTCCCATGTGGAGTCTGTTTGGAAGGACATTAGTAATACATTTGAAAGGTTCCAGCAGATAACACAACTGAAAAAAAAAAAAAAAAAAAAAAAAAGAAACTAAAGTACTAGAATGAGAAAAAAAGAATACTAAGTGACAAGAAAGTCACCCAGAGGGTAGAGGCTCCATTTAGCTGCTGACCTGTGATTCCACTGTGGAGAGGACGTGAGAAGTTCCATTTCCTGCAGCTCTCTCTGAGGCCACAGTGGCTGACACAGAACTGCTCTGCAGCAGCAAGTCTCTGCCTGGGCAGTGTCTAGCAGAGGCAGGTGATGGCTGCAGAGAATGGAGAGGGCACTATCTGCCTGGAGAGTGGTAGGTCTGCTGTGGATTTTCTCTGCTTTCAGTTTTATTTTGAATACAGGTTTGAATTGTGGACACTGTTGCAGAACATGGAATCTCTCAAGTTTTCTACATAGCCGACTCTAGGTGTGATCACAATCCACACCTGGTTCTGGAGAACGACACCACTTTCCTCCTGTGGAGAGGCAGGATGCTATAATCAAACTGCAGTATGTGGAGGCAGACTGTGACTTGGGGAGCGTGTTCCCGCTTGCTGGTTCTTAACACTACATTGATGGTGGCCAGGCAAAAGACAAACAGGCATGCGTGACAAGAAACTGACCTTAGGTGGAGTCCCAGAGAAAGTCTTGGAATGCCACCTTCTACTGCTGTTGCTCTATGACCCCCATCCTTTTCTTAATCTCTTGGCTGGAGAAACTTTAGGAAAAGCCTTTCCTTCCCTCGGCTCCTGGAAACTCATTTGACGTCTGGTTCCTGTCATCCTTGCAGCCTAACCTTTTCTCTGGGAGAACCTGATTGAAGAGTGTGACCAAGAGATTTATTCTCAGGGCTGCCATCAGAGATAAAAGAAGGGTCTGGGAATGCAATGAAGAATTAGAAGCCTCAAAATCAAGCCATGTTCCACAGGTTCCATTTGCACTTGGGGAGGGGAGGGGAAAAGAGAAAAGAAGGATGTTTCCGCGCTTGCTCCTGCTGCGCTCCAGCTGAGAAACCACACGGCGACCATACTGCTGGACTCCTCTCCTTGCCCATGACACTCGCTATGGGAATAGGGACCCAGGTAGCATATTTGTCATTCACACTTTCCTGAAATCAGCATCATACAATCACCAGCTTAGTTAGCATCTGCTCTCTGTCCATTCCATAATAAATACCTCTCATTTTGTTCACATTGATATACAGTTTACTGAGTCCTTTCACATTAGTTCACTCAAATCAATTTCCTGAGGAAAGCACCATGTGAGGTTTTTGGGGGTCTAACAGTGAACAAGACTTGGAAGGCCCTTGTCCTCAGGGAGCTTACAGCCCAGTGGGGAGACAGGCATGGCCAATACAAGAAATCAATGACAGTAAAGTAATTGCACGTTGCTGTAAGTGTTGTAAAGCAAACAAATAGGACCTGAGATAATGCATATACTATTAAGAATTATACTAAATGCAAATCAATACAATTCTCAAGTTAAAAGGCAGGAGAGGAAGTGGGAGTGACTGCTTGATGAATACCTTTGGAGGTAATGAAAATGTTTTGGAACTAGATAGCAATGATAGTTGCACAACACTGTGAATGTACTAAATGCCACTGAATTGTTCAATTTAAAATGGTTTAATTTCATGTTATATGAACTTCACCTCAATAAGAAACAAAGAAACAATACTCTGTGCTTATCTGCTCATATATCTGATATCACTCATCATAATCATATCCAACTTTATTTGCTGGAAAACTACAAGTTTATGTTTTGTTTTGTACCACAATACCCATTCAAATTTGATATAGACTTAAAATCTTCTACTATCTTATATGTAAGTATATATGTTACATAGTACATATGTTACATAGCATGATATGTGTTACATATTTTATTTATATAAAATGTGTTTTATATATACATATAATTTTTCTATATGTACAGTGTTTAACTTTGACACAAGACTATCTCCATACTTTGAGTTCCTACATAACAAATTGCAACTTAGCATATAAACAAAGTGAAACCTAATTTAGGAGTATAATTTTTAAGCTTGTTGTAACAAACAGCCAGATATCAGCCAATCATAAGCAGTCAAGCAGTCAAGCTTCAGCCAATCACAGCAGCCAACTGATAAGGCCATGTCCTAATAAGGCAATGCCTAACTACAACTAATGAAACTGTTTCTGGGCTTTACTTCCAGGTTCTGTCTGTAAATGCTCACTGCTCATGTAGAGTGGAGCTCTCTGAATCTCTTCTCGTTCTGAATGCTGCCTAATTCATGAATTATTCTTTGCTCAAATACAATCTGTTAAATTTATTTTGTCTAAAGTTTTTCTTTTAAGAATAAATAATTGAATTGCCTTTTGCTATTAACATAGACCCATTTCCCTTCATAGAAGGGCAGCAGCCATCTTGTGTGAAATTCCTGTGTCTCATTGTCTGTAGTAAATTTTTCCTTAGTCTTTTCCTCCAGGCTGAGCTATCCCAGGATTCTTTGTATTTTCTTCCTGATCAAGTTTCCCATCCCTTAAAATCTTACTGTGATTATCTGTAAAGCCCACCCTATGGTCTTCATATTCTTTCCTCACTGAGGTTACCTTATGGGGCTCTTTGCAGTGTTCTCTCCTACAAGGGTACCCCTGGATCATGCCAGATAGGCACCTGCACTGAACACAGAGGCTCCACATGCTGGGATATGTTGTCCTGGCTCCATCTTTCATAATTCGTACCCTTTCTGCACTCAGCGAGCTCTCCTGAGTTTTGGTTTCACCTGTCCATTCTGCCTCTCTGGGCCAGCTCCACACTGGTCTCCACACTAGTCTCTTATAAATACATTTCTGATATCTTCTCTAATTGAATAAAGTGATCGAATTGTTCAAATATCATGGAGATGAATGCCTTACTCAAAGAGAGCAGACAGTATTCGTATGCTCCAGCCTTTACACAAGAAAGATCACGCATGCATTGCACTGCATAGACGTGTGCCCCTGGCAAGAGCCCCTGGCTTGGGCATTTGTCCTGAACAGCCATCCTGCATTCCTCCTATAGTTGATATCCCTCTTCTCTCCCTGGTTCCTCATCTTCCTAGTTATTCTTTACCTGGTTTCGTGCCTTTAGTCTTCATTTTTGCTCTTCCTCTTTGTTTTAATAACTTGTTGTGAACGCTTTTCCTGGGTTGAAAAATTGTTTTCTATTCTGTTTGGCTCTTAACTTTACATGGCTTGAACACGCCCTCTGGTTGCTTTGGTACATGAGAATTACATGCACAGGAGTTTTGTCCCCACTGAACAATTTCATCAGCTGAAGAGAGGAAGCGGGTGGCATCACAGTCTGTGCCATATTCCAAACACGTATCTTTGCTCCAAAGTAAAATTAGTTACGTAAGGACAAGAAACTCACAATATGTAAACAAAAACCACAAAGGAAGTGCTCAGAAAATAGTTTCCAAGGTGGATTTTCTCTAACTGAACAAGGACCCAGGCATCATTCCCTTCCGTCCCTTGAAACTGATGACTTCTTCAGGTTCCCACGAAACAGATTCTGTACTACATTGACACTTGATATGGGTCCGGTTAATTCTAAAACTCTGTGAAGTAGATGGGACAGCATCGTTATCCTTTCCTAGCAAAGGAAAAAAAGAAAAGACCTGTAAGCTGAAAGGATTTACCCTCTGTTATGCAGGAATTTATTGTGGTTTGAGTCTTTGCTTGTCTGAAAATATCTTTATTTTCTCAAGCTTGTAGAAGCATTGCTTTCCAATGCTCTCCAACTTCCAACATTGCTATCAAGTCAGCACCTCTCATTCTAATCCTGTACATGTTAGCTGTATTTATTTCCTCTCTTTCTCTCTCACCTTTCTCAGTTTTAGTATCATGTCTTTATTTCTGAAATTTCACAAAGATATCACTGGTAGATTTATTTTTTATGAATTTATGTGAATTTATGATGCTGCATACACAGAGGTTTTTCAATCTGAAACCTCAAGCTTACTGGTTCTGGGCATTTGTTCAGTATTATTTTTCCAATAATTTCCCTCTAATTGTTTTCTCTGTTCTCTGGAGTGCTTCTTAGTTAGATATTGTTCTTCTGAATTGAACCTCTAATTTTTTTTTTTTTTTTTTTTTTTTTTAGATGAAGTCTCACTCTGTCTCCCAGGCTGGAGTGCAACGGTGACATCTTGGCTCACTGCAACCTCTGCCTCCCAGGTTCAAGTGATTCTCTCCTGCCTCAGCCTCCTGAGTAGCTGGGATTACAGGAACATGTCACCACACTGGCTTATTTATGTATTTTTAGTAGAGACGGGTTTCACCATGTTGGTCAGGCTGGTCTTAAACTCCTGACCTCATGATCTGCCCGCCTCAGCCTCTCAAAGTGCTGGGATTACAGGTGTGAGCCACCATGCCTGGCCTCTAATTTTACATCTAGCTATTTTTCATTAATCACTACTATGCCTTTTTGTCTGCATTCTGTGTTTTACCACTTTACCTACCACTCCTTTGTAGATTTAGTCTCAATCTGTTGCCCAGGCTGGAGTGCAGTGGCATGATCTCAGCTCACTGCAACCTCCACCTCCCTGGTTCACGCAATTCTCCTGCCTCAGCCTCCCAAGTAGCTGGGATTACAGGTGCGCACCACCACGCCTGGCTAGTTTTTGTATTTTTAGTAGATATGGGGTTTGACCATGTTGGCCAGGCTGGTCTTAAGCTCCTGACCTCAAGTGATCCACCCGCCTTGGCCTCCCAAAGTGCTGGGATTACTGACATGAGTCGCTGGGCCTGGCCTAATGTTTTTAAATTAAAGTCTTTTTTTTTTTTAATTTCTGAGCCATCTTTCTTGTTTTCTTATTGAGGTTTTTTTTTTTTTTTTTTTTTTTTTAGCATCTCAGTTGAGATAAAAGGCAAGATCGTGACTTAAAGGGAAGCAGCCTGCTCTGAGTTTCAAATACAAAATTGGTCTTTTTGTTAGAACAAACAGCTTGAGAAAAAGGGGTCACTGAAACGAATTGTTTTTTATTATCAAAAAAATTCAGTGCTCGTGGAGAACAATGTTTGAGAATCCATTCTATTCTGAAATAATTGGAGATTATGTATTCTAGGTTTTATCACAATTATCTTAAAAATCAATACATTTTTAGAATCAATAATTAACTATTTATTTAGCTAACCCACTACTTCCTACATTCCAAGTCTTCCTCATTTTAACTATTGATATTAGTTTGCTTGAATAGATTTGCCAGAAATTTCTGATAATAGGGCTTATGATTAGTAAACTTTGGGTCCTTAAAAAAAAGGGCTCAAAGTTGCTCAAAACAACTATTTTTAACCTTGTAATTTTGGGGGCTTGGGTTAGAATTCTAGCTCAAAATCACACATTACAAAATTTTAAAGATACTGATCTATTGCTTTCAGAAATTTCTTGCTTTTAAGAACTCTGATTCCAATCTGGTATGCGTTCCTTTATAGACAACCTGTAGTATTTTTTGTTTGCTTCGTTAGCTCTTAGAACTTCTTTTTCATTATTGGCTTTCTGAAATGTCACCACACGGTGTGCTTATGGTTTGTCTGTTACAGTTATCCTATTTAACACCCAGTGAGTTACTTCTATTTGAGGATTCATGTCTTCATTTATGAAAAAAGAAAAAAGTCTTCTGTTATTTATTTTCTCCCTTCAATTCTCATTTCTTTTTCTTTTTCAAGTCCTATTAGATGGAATTTGGAACTCTGATAAATCCACTTTGTCTCACAATGTTCCTTTAATATTTGGGGATACATTTACAACAATTCTTTGTTGTCATTTCCCAGTTTACAAATTCAGTTTTCAGCTAAGTTTATTCTGTTCCTTAATCCACTATTTTTATTTCATTTATCTTTTTTCCCTCCAGATCTCAAAGTTTTTGCTTTAATTTATATATAAAATACTCCAGTCCATTTCTGTGATGTTATATGTGTTAATATTTTAACTACACTTATTCTTAATAATTTCTTGATTTTTTAAACTTCCTTTACTATCGTGATATCTTCTTCATGTAATTTGAAATTTTAATGTATTCAACTTGTCCTTTTGATGATGTTGATTTCCGGCTAGTGTTTGGAGATTCTTGATTGTATGGCCATTTTTGCTTTTGTTTCTTTGACTGAGAGGGGAATTGAACATATATTTCTGCTGGGTAAGGTTTGCTCTTGTGTGTGTGTGTATACATACATGTTTCTACTTATATTTTTTTGTATTAAATGAATGAAAAACAAGTCTCTGTCTTCACAGATTAGTTATAACCTATGGCATCAGTCTGTCCAGAAAGGCAGTCTATCCTGTAATTTAAGTAATTTTTGGTGGTAGACAAACCAGTAATGCCAATTACTAACTCTATGACTTTGGATAAATTATTTGGCTTCTCTGAGCCTCAACTTTCTTGGCAAAGTGAATACAGCTCAAGAGTAATGGGAGGATTAAGTGTGCTCTTGCAAATCTGTATACTAGTGCCCGGCACTAGCAAACAGTAACACAAGTGTTAACTGCTATTTTGGTTGTCTCCAATTAGAACCTACTAGTGGAGAAATTGACACGGAAAGGAAGGAGTCATTTAGTGGAATTGGTAATGTGATGTTGGGTGAAATACTTTGATCCAAGAAATGTCCCTGTCCTTGCATCCTCGCTCACTGTCCCCTCATAGAAATCCTTGGTCCCCCTATGTCTCATGTCCTGAAACGTCGGGTGGGAGAGGCCCTGAGACACATCCACACAGCCCTGCAGCATGGCGGTGAGCACACTAGGCCATGCCTGAGCATGAGGAGAAGAGAACACTGTAACTGCCAGAGGTTTGCAGCTTTCTCTGAGGGTGGAAACCCACGTCCCCCCTCAGGGTTTCATCCTGCAGGCCCATCTGTTCTGTGTTTTTGCTTTTGATTTCCACTGGTAGCTCTTGTAGACAGCTGAGCATCTTTTCTCCCAAGAACTGAGCAAGAAAACCTTAGCCAAAATCAGCAGCTGTTGGTGTGCTTAATAGAGAAAATATCTCCCAGAGCTGCCAAGGCCACATGATACAATGGGATCCAGGAAGCCCAAGGTTCTTTTCCCAAGGCACAAAGCAAATTTTAGCACACAGAACCTTCACTTGGCTCACTTCCGCCCTTGGGTCATAAGGGCAGGACCCCATACTCATTCCTCAGAGGTGCTGCCCAGCCATTCGGAATGGACCGTGGTGGTCCATGGATGTCTGGGAAGTGGTTTGCTTCTAGTCTGTGCTCTTTCCCTGTGGCTGCAAGTTTGCTGGGGCCGGATTCCCAGGCTCTCCGACAGCAGGAGTGCACACACCCTGACCCAGTCTGGATTATGTCCCTCTGTAGACTGGCCATCATTCCCGCCTCTCAGGTTTCAAATCAGGCTATAAGTGCAGATTTCATACCAGTCTGTGGGGTGTGGTTTGCCCAGCTGGGACCTCTGGGGCCTTCAGAGGAGTGGAGAGGAGACAGAGTACTGACAAGTTGGGCAGACGACCTTCAAGATCAATTAACACTCGCTGATTGCCGCTAACTCTTCAGTTCTAATCCTAACAGATGAGCAACAGGGCCCGTCACTTCCCCCAGGCCTCACATTCCAAGTTCTGTACTCTCTCCTCTGCTCTTACCACCCCACCCTGAAGGATCCAGGAAAGCCACACTACCCTTGGCTGCCTGGACTTCCCCCTCCAGCTGAGCTGCTGAGAGGCTGGAGGACTGTGGGGTGGAGCAGACTTCTGACTCTCTGAGGAAGAATCCAGCTGAGAGCCCCTCTTCTTAAGTGCTTCCAACCCAGGCAGTCGGGGTAAAGCAGGTCTGCAAACAGGGTGAGCAGAGGTCAGAAGGGAAGAGACAGCCTCTGCAAACATCAACACCATGCCCTAGAACTGAGGCCCCAGCTGGAGCCTCGCCAGCAGCCTCCCAGTTAATCAAGAAAAAGATCTGGAATCGGGGACCAGGAAGATGCATCAGAGCCAAGCCTCACGCCGGATCCAGCCTGATGTTTCTTGGTGCCATTGACAGTCCTGGCTGCATTCTGCTTGCCCGAGGTCAGTCCTGCCACCAGGTCAGGGCTGGTGTAACTGCCCTCCCTGCCAGGCCTTAGTCCCATTCTCTGGAATTAGACCTCATCTTCCTATTTCCTCTTGGGGGGCTTGTAGGGATGGGCTTTTCCTGATGATGGACAGGGCTTTTTCTGGTGCCAGTGACAACTCCGGGGTTGCAGCTGTAACGTTTCCCATTGCTCCTTCCATCCAGACATCCTCTCACCTCACCTGTGGATTTCAACAGTTGCCCAGACTAGACCTTAGTTTTCATTTGATATCAGGGACATAGAGGAAGAAACAGGGGCTTTAGCGCTAGATCTCTGTCAAAGTCCTGGTTCTGCACTTACTACCTGTGTGGCTTTGAGCAAGTCGCTTACCCTCTCAGAGCCCCCTCTTCCCCCACAGAGAAATGGGAGAATGGAAGCTATCACAGTGGCTTCCATCTAGAAGGAGCTCCTGTCAGCCCTTCTCTAACAGATCAGAGGATTGGATGTGCATCCACCACTCCCTGGCATTTAGAATCTCAGCCACGTGCAAGTTCTGGCTTGGCCATCTGCTCCATTGCTCTCAGCACACCACTCTGCATGGTGGGACAGTTCCCCATCTATGGTGCCCTCCTGAGCCATCACTGACCAGGCTTCGGTCTCCTTGGACAACTTTTATTACGTGGTCTGCCCACAGTGGGTGGCCCTGGCTGCTCCCAGGTCAGGGACCATGGCACTCAGCCTGCATCTCAGGAGTACCTGTCTGCATTTTACACCTAGCAGTTTCTCCATGAAGACTTGCTGGATTGAAAAGATTTGAGAACATGGCACAAGGTCAACTGCTGCGGGTTGGGGATCAAGAGAACCTCAGCTTCATACTCTTAACTTTACTCAAATTAACCAAACACTTCAGTATAAATGCATCCTCAAAACAGTTCCTCCCGTGTGTCTTCTGCCTTAGAGAATGACACCAGCTCCCACTCAGTGCCAAGGCCTGGGCTTCATTTCTCACTGTGCCCTTCACCCACCCTCCCCATTCCACCACCCTCTCTATCACCCTCTCCACTACCCTCTCCATTGCCCTCTCAACCACCCTTTCCATCATCCTCTCCAACACCCTCTCCATCACCATTTCCACCACCCTCTCCACCATCCCCTCCACAACCATCTCCATCATCCTCTCTACCACCCTCTCCATCACCTTCTCTACAAACCTCTCCATCACCCTCTCTACCACCCTCTCCATCATCAGCCTCTCCATCACCCTATGCTTCACCCTCTCCCTCCTACCAATCTCCACTATCTGTGGCTTCTGCTTCCTTTGTCTTATATCTCACATTTAGTCTCTAGAATGCACATTAGTTTAGTGACCAGAGAAGAGGTCCCATGCCCCTGGGTTTTCACTAATGTCACTGCCACCACATGCGTGATCTCATGCCAGCAACATCTTTCTCCCAGCCTGAATAACTCTTACTCATCCCAAAGACCTCAACTCCAATATTGCCTCTTCTAAGAATCCATTCTTGCCTCTTTCCAAATTGGATTAGGTGTTCGCCCTCCCAGCCTATATGGATTAGATGTCCACCTGCTCAACCTATATGCTCCCTTCACACCCCCATAGAGTAATTGTCATTCTTTGTGAATACTGCTAGTTTTCTTGTCTGTGTTCAACATTAGATGGAGTACCCTCCAATGGCAGGGATGGTGTTGGTCCTTTTCAATGTGATGTTCATTCCTAGCAGGCTACAGACAGGGTTTAGTAAACACTTGACATTTCTTGAGTGGATAAGTTCTCCTTCTGTAGAAATGAACTCGCCAAAGGTGTAGGTAAGACTCTCCCAGATTAAAAGCTAAGGAGCATGACCACTAAATTCATCATGCAAACCTGGGTTGGATCCTGGACTAGGAAAGAGCCATTCATGGGACAATTGGTAAAATCTGCATAAAGTCTATGGATTAGACGAATGTTCTATCAATGTTAATTTCCTGATGTTGTTCCCTGTACTCAGATGGCCTGAGAAACTAACATCTAGGAAATCTGAGCCAAAAAGTATATGGGAATTCTTTATTCTTTTTTTCACCTTTTTCATAAAGTATAAAATTATATAAAATTGAAATTTAAAAATATAGACAAAATAAAGATGTATATTAATTGAAAAGAGTGAAAACTAACTTCAGGATTCCCTCAGAACTTGATTTTTTATTAGCAAATTTATCACCATTTCCTTTTCCTTCTGCTTCTCCTTTTTCTATAAAACGCAGGATCTGTGTGACAGGGAGTGGGAGGGACTCACTGCTGAGAGCCTGCATGACAGGCATGTGTGTGATGAGTAGGCCCCTGAACCCTGCTGGGTGCCACCAACCAGCCTAGCAAGTGACTGCAGAGCCCCTGATGGTCAAGGTGGACCAGGCCGGCCCAACACACCAGCCCAAGTGCCTCCCGCTGGATGTGCTGGGCAAACGATTCAACTGGACTCGGGTAAACACCAGAGCTGCTTCCTACCGTACTGAGGACAGCACCCGGATGTTCATGGGAATGGGTTTCACAAACAGAGAAGACCCCCCCAGGAAGGGGAGAGCCTAGCCCAACCCTGAGCTCCACCCCGTCTTTCATCCTCAAGCCAAGAAGGCTTGTCCTCCGCCTAGTCCTCAGGGTGCGGACAGACCGTCTGAGTCTCAGAGTTGGGGCCTTCCCTTCAGATATCAGGAGTGCAGGAGAGGTTGCAGGTGAAACCCCAGGCCTAGTTCATCAGCTTGAGCCCCAAAGCTGGACAAACATCCCCTGTGGCAGCTGGCAGGCCTGCACCCTCCAGGAGTACAGCTGGTCCAGGCCGTCCTTCCCGTCCAAGCCTTGCAGACCTGGGAGTCATGCCACTGCTTCCTCCTACAGCTGCAGAGCCCCTGCACTCAGAGGCAGGATACCCCAGGTTTAGCCACCCAAGCTCCAGAAGAAGGGCAGCCAGCCTTGGCTTGGGCATCTGGGGCAACATGGTAAGCACTTTCCCACAGCACTGACCCCAGGGCTGTTCAAAAGCTACTCTTTGGAATGAAATAAAATCTGCCCCCAGCAACTTCCACCTACAGATCAAAGTCCTACCCTATGGCGATTACACAGAATCGGTTTGTTTTCTCTACCTTGTTGCAGTCCTTTAAACATCTGGAGATAGTAACCGTTTTCCTCCAGTCTTTTTTTAGACAGCACTGTGGGATTAGATAGTTCTTCCACTCGTCTTCAAACAGCATGGTTTCTAGATCACTCAAGATGTTATCACTGTCTCATATACTCACTTTCAAGGTTCTTTCTATAATGCAATGGACAATGAGACTACAAAGTTCCAGACAAACTAGCCAGCACAGAAGACAATAGGGCCATTGCCTCCTCTGACCCACACCCCATTTTTGCATTAATGCATCCCATCATGGCCTTGTTAGCAATGTGTGACGTTATTGCTCCCACTGAAGCTGCAAGACACCCACAAACTCAAAAACATTCACTCTCTCATATTTGCACAATTAACTTTTGAATGCAAAATAGATGTTTTATGTTAATTACTGCTAATATTATATATGTTAGTTTTGTCTCTGTGGTTAACACAATTTGATAACTATTCCTTAGCCTCCCAAGAGCATAGGAAGTCCCTTTTAATGATGTGCATGGTGGCTCCAAGCACGTAATCTGGGATGGGAGAGTGTGCAAAAAGACAAAGTTCCACAGGGCCCTGCCCAACTGACAATGCTCCCTTATTCCTGGGGAAGCCAAGCAGAGAACACTCCAATGCCTTGGACCATGGATATGAGGCATTGTGAAGGGACTGTATGCTCTAGAGAGGGTGTAAGGGGATGCGAGGGATGCTGGAGGCAAAGTGCACCTCTGAACATGCGCGCATTTGGAATCCAGTCAGGAACCAGGAGGCCTATGGGCCTGGAGGGAGGGTCCTGGCAGCCCAGACACCCCTCCCCACACCCACAGGAGTTAAAACAAAGGCATCACTCTGATTCATCACTTCTAGAAGAAAGAGAGGCAAGGAAATTGAATGTACACTTCACAAAGGGTCTGATTTACTACTTCTGAAAAAAATGCTGAACCTTTTTCATTCTGATGATATCCAGACTCCAGAGGGGCAGCAGTTCACTTCAGCAGTAGACAGTAATGTAGGTCTCTGCTCGGGAACTGCAAGCCATAGTCTGCAAGAAGAAACCCCACCTAGGAAAGTGGCACCAAGAAAATGCTTCCTGCCAAGACAATGTATTAAATTTATTCCTTACAAACACATCTCAACTGGAGCTACTTCTGACTCAGTGAACTGTCAGAAAGGAAGGCAATGTGGTGATTTTTCTTTCATCACGTAAAAGAAGTCAGTAAAGTGGAGCGCTAGGATTTTACTAGCAAATGCATCAACAACAGACACAAGGTAGCCTTGACCTCATGCAGGATTCCACAGATGTTAAAGTGTCTCTACAGATGAGTGGGGTCACCTGTGGCCAAGTGGTTCCATCATTAAACCATCGAAGGATTAGACCATGTCTAGTATAGGGTTCATTGAAAGCAACTTCCGGGTGGTCACAGCAACAATTGGAGGGTTTGGGGTACTTACTGTGGTCCCAAGAGGTATATGTGGTCTCTGGGCATGGATGATACTCATTCATTTCATGTTGGTCCAAAGGCATGGTATTTGGTGAATGTTTTACATCATTTCTGCTTTGAAGTTGTGGTAATTTGTTGTTTCATTTAAGATGTTCATTTTCTCCCTCTCCTTTCTCTACTAGTTTTGGTTTATGTTTTCAGCAGTACTCAAAGCAACTTTAACCATAAATCTCAGTGCCTTGAAATTATTTTTAATTAAACAAAAAACTCATATTTAATATAAAACAAATGTATATTAATTAAAACTCTGAAGACAGACTTAGTAGAGGTTTAAATTTTAAACCAAACCAATCAGAAAAAAGAACCAACAAAAATTTAATAAATGGCAAAATTTGGGAAGAAAGTAAACAATAATAGCTGATGGAGCATTTAGTTGGTGCCATGCACTATTCTGAACATTCTATAAATATCAAAGAATTATTTCACAATCCTATGAGTTATGCATCTTAAAGACAAAAAACCTTAGATGCAGAAAGGTTAAGTGGTTTTCTTATGATGGCCTTTCTAGTAACTTTAAGAACTAGAATTTGAATGCAAAATCCCCACCCTTAACTATTATACTGCTTCTTTCTTGTTATAAAGTATATTAAATAGAAGTCAAAAATTATAGCAATTGTATAAATAATTCCAAATATATCACTGATTATAATAACTATTACTGGGCTAAATTTTCCCCTCGAAAGGCAAATTATGTCAACTTAAATGTACTGCTTACTTAATACAAAAATCTTATACACAAACACATACAGGATTGAAATTAAGACAGACAACAGTACCAGAGTTGTCACAGAGGCCTGCTAATCTCCTGCTTCTCACATTTCTAGAGAGGTAAGCATGCCACTCCAGCCATTGGCTGGTCCCCCTTTCCACTTCCTCACATGCAGGTCTCTATCCAGAAGGAAATTATCTGACCCTGGAAATGCAGAGAAGGTAACTTCTGTTGGATTCTCGTGACCACTTTACTGAATTCCCCACATTAAAAGGTGAGCAGGGAGGGCATGTTCTACTTTCTCCTGCAGCTTCCAGGACCTGCCTGTGCTTTGTCATTGCAGGGCTGGGCACACTGCTGCCTCTGGGAAGCAGTAATCTTCTCATGCTCCTCGCTCCCAGGCTTTGGTTAGTTGAGCACCTTAGTCATCCAGTCTGCAGGACCAAGAATCTCCAATTCAGAGAAGAAGAAAAAGGAAAAGGAAATTCCATTTCTCCCTTAAGCACAAGACTACTTTTCCATAATAAAGCCACCTCTGTTCTTAGGACTCATCCAGCTGTGCTCCCAGTGGATTAAGAACCCAAAAGAGATGTGCAAGTATATATCTCCCTCCAAAACCTGGATGGGATTTTAACAAACATGTCAGAAATTGAAAGAACCAAGAGCACAAAAAACCAAGGGTGTAAATAATAAAACGAACAAACTTGATTGTGTAGCTAGAGACAGAAAACAGAAAAAGATATGGAGATGTTGTTTCTACCTAAAACAATAAATAATAAACAAAAATATTATAAAAGTCTACTGTGTGCAGTACCCCCTCATTATCCCCAAGAGATTTGTTCCAAGATCCCCAGCAGATGCCTGAAATCTTGGATAGCACCAAACCCTATATACTGCTTTTTCCTGTACATACACACCTATGATAAAGTTCAATGTACAAATTTGGCACAGTAAGAGATTAACAATAATAGTAAAGCAGAATAATTATAACAATATACTCATGAAAGTTATATGAATGTGGTCTCTCAAAATATCTTACTGCACTGTATTCACCCTTCTTGTGATCTGTAGATCTCATCATCACAACAATTAGTAAGTGACCAACAGGCAGGTAGCATAGGCAGTGTGGATACCTGGACAAAGGGATGATTCACCTCCCCGGTGAGATGGGGAGGTGAATGGCACCAGATTTCATCATATTACTCAGAATGCATGCAATTTAAAACTTATGAACTCTTTATTTCTGGGAGTTTCCATCTAATATTTTTGAACACCTGTTCACTGGGGTAACTAAAACTACGGAAAGCCAAACTGCATATGAGTGAGGACTACTGTACTTTGCTCCCAATAAAATTTTAATTTTGAAAGAGGAAAAATTATAACAACTCCATATGTAGAATAACCCAGAAACTAAGAAGAAAAAAATAGCCTCTCTCCCCAAAATGAGGTTAACATTTAAAAATACAAAACAACTTCAAAACAATATTTAGACTTAAAAAGAAATCAAAGGTAAAACGGCTCTTTAAAAGGAAATGTAATTCAGAACATTATCCATTGAAACCTCTAAGATATGGCCAAAAAGTACTCTAGTACTCTAAGGAGCAATTATAGCCTCAAATGCATTGGCTTCAAAATATACTGAAAATGAATTAAAATATTGTACTGAAGTAACCTTCGATTTCAGAAGAACTCCAGAGTAAACACAAAACAATTTTAACAGAGGAAAAAATACATTAAGTTAAAATACAAGTTAATGAAATAAGAATGATTATTAAATAAGAATGAATTAAAAGAAGGTGATAAAATACCAGCAGTTCTCTCTGAATGGAGGGCTCACACCTGCCTAACCCTTTGCTGGAGTAATCTCTGAGCTGCAGTCTCAGATTACCTGATGCCCCACAGTCACTCTCGCTGAAGCTAGAGGGTTTAGACCCACCTAAGGCATCACAATGCCTCAGTGATGGTAAACACACCTCAGAAGCCTCTCAGCCCATCTTTCCGCAGCTCTACTCAGAAAGCTGTTTCTCAGTTGAGCCACACTCTGACAGTTCTTAACCCTAGACAAAGGAGGAGAGAAGATATATGTGTCAGGCAGAAGTGGCCTCTCTCTCCTTTGTGCAAATGCACCACCAGGGCACTCAGACTGCACCCACTGCAGGGAGACAAAAGAGGAGAGCAGGGCCAGAAGAGGAAGTTGCCCTTATGGACTTCCAAGTGCTCGATCGGCTCCCCTTGCATGGATCAGTGACAGCCACTTCCGGGAGACATCTTGGGCTGAGCTATTAACACTCAACTCCTCCTGCCTGCACCTTGTGGAGGGAGCAGCTGGTCAAGCACTGAGTCCAAGGAGAAGGTCTGGCCTCCTCCCCTGAGAGGAAGAAGGATGGGGACAACCAGGAACAGGGAGGACTGGGGCTTCTATAGGAGACCAGGCCCTCGCAGGAAAGAGAAGCCCCACAGACATGAGGGCTGGCTGAGCTTTGCCCATTGGGCAGTACTATGGACTGAGCTATGTCTCTCCCAAAATCCAAGTGTTGAAGCCCTAGCCCCAGTATGACAGTATTTAGAGGCAGGGCCTTTAAGGAAGTAAATAAGGTTAAATGCAGTCATAAGGATGAGGCCCTGATCCAACAGGACTGCTGTCCTATAGGAAAAGGAAAAGACACGAGAAGTACACACACAGGGAAAAATCCACGTGAGGACACAATGAGAAGGCAGCCATTGCAAGTTCAGAAGAGAGTCCTCACCAGAAACCAACCCTACTGCCACCTTGTTCTTGGACTTCAGGACCGTGAGAAAATGAGTTTCTGTTGTTTAAGCCACCCAGTCCATGGTACTTTGCTATGGCAGCCCAAGTAGACTAATACATGGAGAATAAATAAATAAATAAATAAATAAATAAACAAATAGCAAAACAAAACACAGCCACTTCCTCTATTGGAATAGCCAAGATTTTTCTTTTTACATACTATATATTAGAAAGACAGAGAGTAAAAATGTAAAGAAAAGTGTTGGCTCTTTTATTTTAACTAGTGCTTAGCAAGTTTAAAACAATATAAATGGTGAAGACCATTACACGCATCCCTTCGTTTGACACTTCAGGTCACGGCATCTGTCTGAACCTCCACAGCTCATCCCATTCAACAAATATTTGACTGAACAAATATCTGATGGCAGATCTTGCAGAACATATGTGTGAGAGGGAAGGACTGACCCAGGGTGAATGTCACAGAGGTGAGCAGCAGGGACCCAGCTCAGCACTCTCCCTTCCGGGCAGAGCTGTGTCCTCCCGCGAGTGCTTGGGGCAGAAGCCATGGAGTCCACGTGGGGTCCCTCTAGAGTCTGCACCTGTGTAAACAACTGCACCTCCCTCATCTTCCATGTGCGTGCCTGACAGGGCCTGGCTCTGGCCAGGGAACAGGGGGAGCAGCCCAGAGGTGGCCCTTCAACACAAGAGCAGCAGGAGTCAAGCAGGAAACCCGGGGAGCCGCTCCATGAGGAGGAGCAGCCCCACGGCATTCTGGGGGCCAATGTCAGCTTGGTCTCAGACATCCCAGCAGGGGTGCAGAGGATCACAGCACTGTAGTCCCCCCAGCTCAGTCGCTCTCCCTGTTGCCTGGCCGAGCTACCCAGCCTCTTTGTCACTGATCACATGATTCTTTCACAAAACAAGTAGAACAAGGCATGGTTGTACGAATTTCCAGCTCCCTACCCTCCAGCCTGGGCAGGTCAGGGTACCTGTCTGAACCTCCATTGCTCATCCCATTCAACAAATGTTTGAGCAATCATTTGATGGCAGGTCTTGCGGAACATATGGCTTATACAACACGAAGCACATGTTTCTTTTGCAATTGCAGAACATCTTACATGTATGTAAAAAGTAGCTCAATTAAACAGATGAGTGTTAATATTCAAAGATGAGAAAACACATTCTCTACATTGTTGATGGTGTTTATGTCTGCAAACAGAATTCGGATTGGGAGGATGGATGGAAATCAGAGCTTGGAATCCACAATCAGACCAACACAGGCCTTTGGAGGCTGGGAAGAGGGTCGGACGCCCTGACCTTCAGGGTCTCCAGCGCTGGGTTCGGGGTTCCTGACCAGGATCCTGAAGCTCCACCCGCTGGGATAGCCTTGCAGGAGGCTTAGGCCTCTGTAAATATCTGTTCTTTTTCTGCTCACAGTCCACAGGAGGAGATGCGGCTGCATTTAGCTGCTAAAGCCTCTTCCTCTGTAAGCTGGATATTAAGGGATGGAGTCCAGCTAGATAAATAAACCAAGTCCCTGAGGCGAGACCCTTGCCGCCCCCATAGACTGGAGAAAGTTCCCATAGACGGACTCCGAGCCAGCAGCTGAGGGGCTTCCTCATGTTTCAGGATTCGGGGGAGGAGGGGCCACGAGGGATCAGCTGTGGATCACATCCCAAACCCCGCTCCTCCCTGGGTTAACACCACTGGGCCTAGGGATCCTTGTGTGCGGAGGAGGACAAACGTGTGCCGGCCGCTGGCTGGATCCTGGAAAACGCAGAGGGGAGGGGAGGGGAGGGCCTGTGGGTACCCCAAAGACCCCAAGGAGAGGCTGCGGGAAGGCCAAAGGCTGGCGCTATTATTCCCGGGCATGCCAAGCCCCTGGCGCACACAGGCCTGTCAGGCTCAGTAAAGGACACAACACAGCCTTTCTCTGGGCTCCTAGCTGTCTGGTGGGGGAAAGCAGTTGGAAAAAGAAGGGCCATATATCTTAAAATGATAAAAAGTGATGGCCACATGCATTGTCAGATGCCTATGTCATTGTCACTTAAGGCATTATGGGGACAGGTGGCAAGACAAGCACCATGCAATAATGAGTTCCAACCCGAGTTCTCCTGCTCTGCTGAGGGGACCTGCGTTCTGTGTAGAGGCCAGGGAGACAGTGTTGATCCACAGACCTGGGAGGAAGAAGTCACCAGGCTCTGTGAGGATCAACAGAAACCAAGCAGCCATCCCATTGCACTGCCCAGGATCCTGGTGAGCACCACACATTTGGAAATACGATTAGGGAAAGGGGGCAGAAGTCAAAAGGGAGCAATAAAGCAAGTAAGAGTGTCTGTCCAAAAGTCACCAAGAGCGCCTTACAAATCCTGTTCACTGGTGTCCTTGCCTTGACGCCCCTGCCCGAGTCCCCATGCTTGAGCGCAGCCAGTGTCTTTCCACTCTGAGTCATCAGGCCAGACCAGCTCCATGTCCGGGTGCCTCAGCACAGCCTTTGGCCCCAGCCGTGGGATTGGGAGGCTTCACACCACTCCTTCCAGCCTGCTCCGGGTGTGAAGGCAGCACCTGCACGCAGTCCTCACCAGCACCCTGCTGGAGCACAGAGCCCCAAGTGAATTCTGGCTGGAGGGATTAGTACACTCATCATGTAGGACAAGAACACTATCCCCATTTTTGGACAAATAAACTGAGGTTTTGATTTTTGTGTGTGTGTAATTTTAACAGTAAACTGGGAGAGTTCCAGAGTTTCTTATTCTAAATCTCTCACATCCTACCTTCTCAGAGTTAAGTGAGACCCTGAGCTGGGGAGGACTGCCTGGATTGTTTCAGCAGGCCCACTCGAAAGTTGCCTGTGAAGGGGTGTACAGTTCAGTTCTGATACTGAACTGAAAGGGAGACTACAAAAGGAGCCAGTGCCAGGTGAGAACACCTCAGAAGGTGTCCACACCCCAGACCCCGCTCTCTCCACCACAGGAGCGTTTAGCATTTGCAAATGTGAGTGGAGAGCCTCAAGGTTTCGCCAAACTTGGAAAGCATCAGAGAAGAACCACTAATATCTCCATTCACTATGTGCTAAGCACCCTTCGATACACATTGCAGGGTTAAAAAGGTAAACCAAAGCACAATAAAATTTGTAAACAGTTTGAGCAAACAGGGATTCATGAATTAGGCAGCTCCAAAGAGCAAGTGGTTTGTGAGTTCCATCAAAGGAATGCAAGAAGGAGATTTCCATAATACAAACAGGGAAGTCAAACAAAACAAAATATTTAATTGATTATGGATATGCAGTTGCCTTATTGGGTCTATCCTATTGAAAAACCCCTAGTTACATACAGGCGTACCTTGGAGACATTGCAGGTTCAGTGACAGATTACTATCTGCAAATACTGCAAATACCACAATCAAGTGTGTCACATAATGTTTTTTGTTTCCCACTGCATACCAAAGTTATGTTTATATTATACTATAGTCTATGAAGTGTTCAATAGCATTATGTCTAAAAAAGCAATGTACATATAATCCCAGCCCCTTAGGAGGCTGAGGTGGGTGGATCACAAGGTCGGGATAGCGAGACCATTCTGGCTAACATGGTGAAACCCTGTCTCTACTAAAAAATAGATACAAAAAATTAGCCGAGCGTGGTTGCGGGTGCCTGCAGTCCCAGCTACTTAGGAGGCTGAGGCAGGAGAATGGTGTAAACCTGGGAGGTGGAGCTTGCAGTGAGTGGAGATCACGCCACTGCACTCCAGCCTAGGTGACAGAGTGAGATTCCATCTCAAAAAAAAAAAGAAAAAAGAAAAAAAAAAGCAATGTATACACCCTAATTCAAAAGTACTTCAGACTTCATTGCTGAGAAATACTAATGATTATCCGAGCCTTCAGAGACTCGTAATCTTTTTCTAGCCTTGATATTGACAGCTGATGATTGATCAAAGCAGTGGTTGCTGAAGGTTGGGGTGGCCATGGCAATTTCACAAAATAAGACAACAATGAGGTTTGCCACATCCGTTGACTCTTTCATGAAAGATTTCTCTGTAACATGTGACGCTGTTTGATAGTACTTTACCCAGATTAGAACTTCTTTCAAAATTGGAGTCAATCCTGTCAAGTTCTCCCATTACTTTATTGTAATTTATATTTATATAATATCCTTTGTTGTCATTTCACAATGTTCACAGCGCTTTCACCTGAAATAGATCCCATCTCAAGAAACCACTTTCTTTACTCACCTGTAAGAAGCATCTCCTCGTCTGTTCAAGTTTTATCATGAGATTGCAGCAATTCAGTTTAATCTTCAGGCTCCACTTTTGATTCTAGTTCTTTTGCTGTTTCCACCATATCTGTAGGTACATTCTCCACTGAAGCCTTGAATCTCTCATAGTCATCCACAAGGGTTGGAATCAACTTTTTTCAAACTCCTGTTTATGTTGATATTTTGATTTCCTCTCATGAATCATGAATGTTCTTAATGACATCTAGAATGGTAAATTATTTCCAGAAGATTTTTAATTTACTTTACCCAGATCCATCAGAGGAATCACTATCTATAGTAACAATAGCCTTACAAAATTTGTTCCTTAAATAATAAGACTTGAAAGTCAGAATTACTTCTTGATTCATGGGCTGCAGAATGGATATTGTGTTAGCAGGCATGAAACATTAATCTCTTTGTACATTTCCATTTTGGGTGACCAGGTGCATTGGCAATGAGCAGTAATAGTTTGAAAATAATCTTTTTTTCTGAGCACTAGGTTTCACTTATGTGTTTAAAATATTCAGTAAACCATGCTGTAAACAGATGTACCATCATCCAGGCTTTGTTTTTTCAGAAAGAGGAGATTTAGCACAATTCTTAAGGACTCTAAGTATTTTGGGAATAATAAATGAGCATTTGCCCCTAGCAAGCCTGTCATTTGAAGCTTTGAAGCTAGGCATTGACTTCTCTCTACCTATGAAAGTCCTAGAATATATCTTCTTTCGACAGAAGACTGTTTTATCTACACTGAAAATCTGTGGTTTAGTGTAACCACCTTCATCAATGATCTTAGCTAGATCTTCTGGAGAACTTACTGCAGCTACTACATCAGCTCTTGCTGCTTTACCTTATACTTTTATGTTATGGAGACAGCATCTCTCCTTTAACCTCAGGAACCAACCTCTGCTAGCTTCCAACTTTTCTTCTGCAACTTTCTCACTTCTCTCATCCTCTATAGAACTGAAGAGCTAGGGCCTTGCTGTGGATTTGGCTTTGGCTTAAGGAACACTGTGGCTATTTTGATCTTCTATTCGGACCACTTAAACTTTCTCTGTATCAGCAATAAGGCGTTCACTTCCTTATCAATCATGTGTTCATTGAATGCATGAATGATGATTTTCTCTAAGAAATTAATTTTCTCAGGAATGTTTCCTTTGCATTCACAACTTGGCTAACTCTTAGGTGCACAAGACTTAGCTCTCAGCCTGTCTCCACTTTTGACATGCCTTCCTCACTAAGCTTAATTGTTTCTAGCTTTTAATTGAAAGTGGGAGATGTGGACCCTTCCTTTCACTTGAACACTTAGAAGTCATTGAAGAACTATTAATTGTCTTAATTTCAACATTGTTGTGTCTCAGGGAAAGGGAGGCCTAAGGAGAGGGAAAGAGAGAGAAACAGTCTCCCTGTTCAGTGGAGCAGTCAGAACACACACAACCTTTATCTACTAAGTTTGCCGTCTTATATGGGTATAGTTTGTACCCCCTGCAAACAATTACAACAGCAACTTCAAAGATCACTGATGACAAATCACTATAACAGATATAATAATAATGAAAAAGTTTGAAATATTATGGGAATTACCAAAATGTTACAACAAAGTGAGCACACACTGTTGGAAAAATGGTGCCAATGGACTTGCACAACACAGAGTTGCCACAAATCTTCAAATTTTAAAAAAAGCACAGTATCTGTCAAGTTCAATAAAGTGACCTGCAATAAAAGAGGGTATGCTTGCAATCATAAGTGAGCTGGCTGCTTCTGATTGGTTGAGATTACATTCTGCTTTTCTTTAAAATAGATATTTACAAGAAATAGCTCAAGTTAAGTCTCTGTAATGTTTGCAATGCAAGTGAGGTTAAAGTCACTTAAGAGGCTTACGGACTTTGTCTGCTCAGGGTTTTTTCAGGCCTGGCCTCAGTGTTAACTGTGACAGCTGCCTCTGAAATGGCCCCCGAGGATGCTCATTCAGTGTGAGAGTGAGTGGTTTCTGAGGTGACAAAATCACAGCCATTGCAGCTCCCCTGCTCTCACGGTGGCTCGCTGTTGGGGAAGCCAACTGCTGTGCTGGGAGGACACTCATGCAGCCAACAGAGGGGCCACTGGACAACCTGCCAGCCATGTGACTGAGCCACGGTGGAAGAGAAGGCCACATGGCTGCAACCACAGAGACACCAAGTAAGAACTGCACAGCCCAGCCTTGCCCAAATCCCTGACCCACAGAAACCACGAAAGGTCATCAATTGCTCCTTGTGTTTTAAAGTCACAACATTTGAAGTGATTTGTCATGTATCCAATCACTTAGATAACCAAAGCACATTAATAATTTAATCATCACAAAAAACAAGAGTACATACACTATTATCTTTAATAAATGAGGAAATGGGACATGAGGCAAACAGCCAGTATACATTTGGTAGAGACAGATTTTGAATCCATATGGTTTGTTTCTCACTGCACTATCCAAGACAGTGGCCAAAATCCAGTAAAATTTTTTAAAAATAAAACTTTCAGTTTCTCAGTTTGTACTATTCACAATTCAAGTGCCCAGTGTGGCCAGAGGAAGCTATATTGGAGAGTGAATATAGCACGTTTCCATTATTGCAGGAAGTTTAGTTGGACTGTGCTGGTGTGGGGCATGTGCAATTAACCACTACATCTAACATCTAAAAATAAATTGGAGATCCTTGCTTGCATTCACCAAGGGAATTACCAGTTGTGGGTTGGTCCTGGAGTGTAACTGGATGGTATAGACAGTGGGCTCTGGGCATTTGAAGCTTCATTCCCCACTCTGGATACACCAGGTTGGAAGAAACTCACACCTCATAGAGACCCTCCACCTCCTTCCCATCCTCTCAAGTTCCCTGGCATTTTTTATCACTCAGTATGTTAAAACTCAGTATATCAAGACACCCTCAGCACCCCCAGGGTGCTCGTTTCTCAGGCCCATCACTGCTTGGTTTTCTTGTCCGTTGATCACTCAGCACACACATAGAAGACTTACCTGGCCTGGGCCCACTGCTGGGCCAGACAGATACCGAGGAGAATAAGATGCAGCCCCTTGCTTCATGGACCTCACAGTCCTCTGGGAGGTTTCCTGCAAGGTGGTGCTGTGCTCTCCAATAGAGGAATCTTGGAGGAGCTGTGGAAAGGCAGAGGCTGAAACAGGAACATGCAGTTGCTAGAGGCGCTCAGGAAGGACATATGAAAAGATGCATTTGAAGTGGCAGGACAGGAAGGGATGCCTGGCAACAGAGAAGAAAGGCTGGGGCGCTTCCCACACAGGCAGTGGCTTCAGAGAGCACAGCTTGCTCCAGGAAGAAGAAAGAGTCTGAGGGTGCCATGATGATGAAGACAGATGCCAGGCTCTGCCGGGCCTCACATGGAAGGAGAATGAAAAGAGGATGTATTGCCTTTCCATTCGCCTCTACACTGTGGGGCTGCATTTGGGTCTAATGGCTGCCTGGTCGTCGATGCGCACTGGAGGGTGACTGGGGTGGCCACACTGTTTTGATGTGGCTCCTCCACTTCCCCACTGTCTCTAGCTGGGCTCAGATGGGTGGCAGAGAACAGCATGTAGGAGCATGGCAGGCACCATCGGCCTGGATGCAGAGGGACTCTGACAAACCCATAGAAGGGCTCCAGCCAATTCACAATAGACACCAGATGAGTATCTTCAACAGCATGAGAGAGGTTGCTGCAGCTGCTTTGCAGACAGAGGCCAGGACAGGGGCAGAGGGCCTGGGAAAAGGCAGCACCACATACAGGGTCAGGATAGAGATGCACAAAAAAGGCATGACAGCAAACTACCCACACATTCACATATGAAATGGCAACCACAAATTCTGAGAGAAGTAGACCTTGGAATAAAATCCAAGTGAATAAATCAGTGAGCAGGTCATTCCGTGATTCGGAGTTTTGGTCAGTTGCTTCTCAATGAACTAGCCATTCACAAATCGTTTTTCAATGAATTGATCTGGTTTCCAGAAAAAAAGCCCTAAGCAGAGGGCTCCACTGTAGCTTCCAGAGTGTTCACTCCCATCACCTGCTCAGATGTAAGAAATGCAAAGGAAACTGAACTGCTCAACTCTCCGACATCCCTCTCTTTCCTTATCTCCAAGCACAAATCCTCCACACAGAAGGCTGAGGTCATTCTCCATGGTATGTTTCAAGCCTTTCCATCTTCCCTAAAACTTCTTTTCTTCAGGTTTCTTTCTCGTTCTCTTGCTGTCATCTTGCCCTCCTGCCTGCTCTTGCTCTTTCTTTCTATAAACAATGATATAAATTACCACTTAGCCTGAGCTGCTTAGCTTGTTCCCTGTTCTTTATGGAGACAGCGTGTTCCATAATGGATCGCCTTTGTGCAAAGAAGCAATCCCAGTAATTAGGCGCACTTTCATGGAGAACCCAAGCACCATAACTCAGGAGATCATAAGCATTTCTATCCTGGTGAAGTTCAGTTTCATGCAAAATAAACATGTGTTTCCTGTCCCTTATTCTAAATCGATTGGGCTATTTGTCTAATTTAAACACTCAATAAATTATACACATCCTCCAAAGATAGGGATGAGGTAGAGGCCCTTGATGTATGCTTTTTCCTATGGCTTGAATCCATCACTGTCTCCTGCAAGGCCCCTTAGCTTTCTCCTGAGTGGAAGGAGGCCCCATAACTCTCTGATCTGCTTCATTTTCTCTGACACCCCTTAGGATCCTTTTTCAGACAATTTGGCCAGAGAATTATGGCTGACTTTCAGAAGAAAGGGAATGAAGGTTAAACTTGAACTGAGTCTTGCAATACCTTATGTTTTGTTAGCACAACCTTCAAATTCTCTCCAGTTTCTCTTCTCTGTCCATTATAAGATTTTATAAGGGAAAAGTCAAAGAAAGTAAGGCAGGTTGGGTATGGATACTTGTGGTGTGCAATTATGCACCATTTTTAGTCAATTTAGCACAACTGAATATTGACGCGGGGGTGGGGGACTCTCTTGTTCAAATCATTAGCTTCTCTGGCATATGAGCTTTCAAGACGGGGGAAGACCTCTCTCAGGATTTACATCTCCGACTGGCAGGTTTTCTTGACTTTTCAAATCTTGTAGGTAAATTGTAACCTGGTTATCAAATAGATTCCATTTTATTGTAAATAAATTAGGCCCCATTTTGTTCCCGTTTTCACTTTTAAAAGCTAATCTTTGTTGTCATGCCTATCTGTTAAATCACGTACTACGTGAACTGGAAGGAAAATAAGAGCTCAATTAATTCAAGTTCCTTATTTTATAAATAGGCTGAAACTAACAAGGAGCAGCAACTGAGATGGAACTAGAACTAAGATTCTTGAATAGTGGTTCAGTTTGTAAGGGTTAGAAAATATGACAAAGTCAGACATAAGATAATTCTGTAATCACTGCTACTGTGTGGCATTGCACAGAAGTTTCAGATAATAGAATAAGTTAAGAAAAATAAAGCAAAGCTATGATTTTGAAAACAAAAGAGAAAATTATATGTTTTCAACTGAAAGGATTATGTACCTAGAATACCAAGACAAAAACTCACTAAATAAAACTGTAATAGAATCCAGGGAGATGGATGATTAATAAGAATGCCATACAGAAATCAATACTTTTGTAGTAAAAAAAAAAAAAAAAAAAAAAAAGAATAAAAAGCCCTCCTTTAAAAATTTTGTAAGCCCATAAGACTCCTAAAAACTAATAAGAAGTGTTTATAGCATATATAAATAAAACAATCATACATTCTTGAAAAACTATAAAATACCTGAATCAATGAGGAACAAATCATGTTTCTGGCTGAGAATCCCCCATACTGTAAAATTATCAGTTCTACCAAATCAGTTAGGAGATTTATTACATTCAAATCAAGATTCCCAAAGGATGATTTATAAAATGTGACAAGCTGATTTTAAAGTTCTTCTAGGAAACACATAAGGATAACCAATAAAATTTTGAGAAAGAAGAATTATGAAAAGAGGTTTGTTTTTTCAGATATCAGAATATATTTTGAAACAATACTGATGGAGGAATTGTTAAGTAATCAATGAAGCAGAAAAGGAGTAGAAATGGGTCCATATATAGTGTATTTTTAAAATGGTATATCAAAACTGTGGGGAAAGGGTGAATTATGATTAATAAATAAACTTCTGTACAGCCAGCAGTACAATTAGAAGAGAAAATAAAGTCAGGTCCCTCTTTGACCGATATGCAAATGTGAATTCTAGCTAGAATAAAAGGATAAACATAAAACTTCCAGTGGAATAAAAGTACATATAGGAATTTTTTAAATACAAACTTATAAAAGTGGAAGAATCCTTGGTGAACAAGGCACATTGTTGGGGAATTATAAATAAAAAGAAGGAAATGGCCGGGTGTGGTGGCCCATGCCTATAATTCCAGTACTTTGGGAGGCCAAGGCAGGTAGATTACTTGAGGTCAAGAGTTCGAGACCAGCCTGGCCAACATGGCAAAAACCCATTTCTACTAAAAACACAAAAATTAGCCAGGCATGGTGGCGCATGCCTGTAATCCCAGCTACCCGGGAGGCTGAGGCATGAGAATCACTTGAAGTATGACAGAAGACACCATGAACAAAGTATAAAGATAAGTGGCAGAGTTACAGGCAGGGAAAATGTTTGCAACAACAAGAATGAACAGTAATAATTCTCAGAATATATATATGGAAATCCTACCAAAAACTAAGAAATAAGACAAACAATATAAACATATAAGCAAAATATATGAACATTAGATTCATAGTAAAAAGTACTGATGGCTAATAAATAGATAAGGGTACAGTGCTTGAGTAAGTTTTCATATAAATAATGACCTATAAGAAGAAACCAGGAGAAGAAGCACTGGATTAGCACTGAGACAAAATAACATCCACTGATTTGGGAGAACAAGTGTCTTCACTATCGAGTCTTCCCATTCAGGAACATGCTTGGTCTCTTCATTTATTCAGATCTGTATCCTTCAGTTAGTGTAATTGCTTCATTTATAAAGACATAGATTTTTCATTGACTTTGGGAGGTTTTTTTTAAATTCCCTTTCAGATTTTTCTCATTTCTGTGTTGCTCCCTTGTTCACTAGTCCTTCATTGCCCTCCTATAAGACATTCTGTTAATATATCACATTAAATAAGAAATGAATAAAAACTCTAGCAACATTTAAGCAGCATTTTCTGAAGACACAGAAAATCTTGTAGAAAGAATTGTTTAAAGAATGCATGGCATATAAGAAAATGTGGAGACGGGAAGCAAAGGAGATGATGGCTGTTGGTGTGCACCCGGACCAGCTGGGGTCCTAGTAGAGAAGATGCTGGAATCTGATTCAGAGCAAGGAGTTATCCTCACCCCAGATGAGGGGACATTCCAGGATGGCCAGGGCTAAGAAGGCTTTCAGCACACACTCCATCTCCCGTTTTCGTTTCCCTCCACCATAAGCCGAGGGCCCTCAAGTTTTTCCCTTGTCTTTTTTTTTTTTTTTTTTTGAGACGGAGTTTCCCTCTTGTTGCCCAAGCTGGAGTGCAATGGTGTGATCTCGGCTCACTGCAACCTCTGCCTCCCGGGTTCCAGTGATTCTCCTGCCTCAGCCTCACTAGTAGCTGGGATTACAGGCATACACCACCACGCCTGGCTAATTTTGTATTATTAGTAGAGATGGGGTTTCACCATGTTGGTCAGGCTGGTTTCGAACTCCTGACCTCAGGTGATCCACCCGCCTTGGCCTCCGAAAGTGCTGGGATTACAGCACCGTGCCCGGCCTTCCCTTGTCTTTTCCACACTTTCCTTCTTTCCCCAGGCTGACACTTCAGACCTCCAGGCTGCTTGACTGGCCTAAGTCTTGAACCCAGCTTCCTTGTGCAGGAAAACATGCTGCTGCCTCTTGTTTGTCTGTGGATCCCATCAGGTTTACCTGGATGGATGGATGGATGGATGGATGGATGGATGGATGGATGGGCTTCACCTCTGAAATTTGCTCTTCTGGATTTAGACATCCCTTATCCAAGAGACTATACACTAGTAACTAAGTTCTAACCACTTGATGTGACTTTCAACTCCACCAGCTGATTCTCTAGCCCTCCTGTGGCTTTCCTGGTTATCCCATTGAGTGCTGCTTTAGATATCTCATTCATGTGTTCCTGGGTGTGAGGACAGATCGTGCCTCTAAAGACACATGTTAATTTTCCAGAAACAGAGACAATTTGAGTTTCAGATCCATGTGCCTCAGTTCCATTTAAATCTGTCATTAGCACCATGAAGTCAAACTGTGTCAGAACTTTTCAGCATTAAATATGAACTGATGGCTGTTTCCCGTGTTTCTTTTCCTTTGCCTCAGAAAAAATAAGCTGCCCTTAGCCATATGAGAATTTGAACACAGCTAAAATATCAGTCCCCCACAACCCACGTCTATGGACACTTACCAGAATAGCGCCAATGGTTTAACCAATAGCAAGTCCAAATAAAGAGACCACTGCAGTGAAAGCCACCTCAAAATAAGGAAGCTCATCCTGGATTCACCACACTCCACAAACTCCCAGGAGGGAATTGTGACTAGTACATAAGAATGAGAACAACAGTGCCAGGAGTTGAGGTGAGCCAGGAGACCCTCAGCAGGAGGTAGATCATTTCTAAGAGATGAGTAAAAACCTTATGCAGCTGCTGTTTTAATTTCTCATGTGCTTGACTGAAAAGCAGTTTGGAAAGTTGAGATGAGCCTTCCCTTTTTTTTTCTTTTGAGATGGAGTCTCACTCTGTAGCCCAAGCTGGAGTGCAGTGGTGTGGTCTCGGCTCACTGAAACCTCTGCCTCCGGGGCTCAAGCGATTCTCGTGCCTCAGCCTCCTGAGTAGCTTGTACCACAGGCATGCACCACCACACCCAGCTAATTTTTTGTATTTTAGTAGAGACAGGGTTTCATCATGTTGCCCAGGGTGGTCTTGAACTCCTGAGCTCAGAAGACCCACCTGCCTCAGACTCCCAAAGTGCTGGGATTATAGACGTGAGCCACCACGCTCAGCCTGAAATGAGCTTTCTTTGTTTTCTTTTTTCTTTCCTTTTTTTTTTTTTTTTTTTTTTTTTTTTTGAGATGGAGTCTAGCTCCTTTGCCCAGGCTGGAGTGCAGTGGCATGATCTTGGCTCACTACAACCTCTGCCTCCAGGACTCAAGCGATTCTCGTGTCTCAGCCTCCTGAGTAGCTGGTACTACGGGCATGCACCACCACACTCAGCTAATTTTTGTATTTTTAGTAGAGACAGTGTTTCACTGTGTTGGCCAGGCAGGTCTCAAACTCCTAACCTCGTGATCTGCCCACCTTGGCCTCCCAAAGTGCTAGGATTACATGAAATGAGCTTTCTTAACCTCTCTTGCACTCGGGATACTGGATAACTTAGTTTTTGTCTATCAGATAGCATTCACAAGACTTTAATTTGGAATAGAATTAAGTACTCCATGAATGCACTAAAGAGGCCAAATAAAAGGCAGAGATTGGCAGCAAACACTTTTTAAATGGCCCAAATATATGTTTTTTATAAGAAACTCACTTCAAGTGTAACAATATAGGCAAGTAGAAAGTAAATGGATAGAATATATATATATATAAAACATATAAAATGCAAATACTAATCAAAAAAATGAGTAACTATGTTCATATCAGATAAAGTAGATTTCAGAGCAAAAACAATTACCAAAGACATTATTTAATGATAAAAGAGTCAATCCTTCTATGTAGAAATGCTAAATGTGTATGCACCAAACAACAGAGATACAAAATATGTGATGTGAAAACAGATAGAACTAAAAGGAGAAATAGACAAGTCAATGGTTATCATTGGAAACTTTAACACCCCCTCTCAACAACAGGTAAAAACAACTAGACAAAACACAATGAAGGTTACCATCAAACAACAAGAGCTCATTGACATTTATGGAACACTCCACTCCACAGCAGAATGCACATTCTTTTCAAGTGCCCACCAAACCTGTGCCAAGATAGACACTGCTATCATTTGAGTGTTTGTCCCCTTGGAAACTCGTGGTGAAATTTAATCCCCAATGTGGCAGTATTGAGAGGTGGGGCCTTTAAGAGGTGATTGGGTCATAAAGGCTCTGTCTTCATGAATGGACTAGTTCATTCATGGATTAATTGGTTAATAGTTGTGATAGAGGTGGGACTGATGGCTTTACAAGAAAAGGAAGAGAGACCTAAATTAGGATATGAGCATGTTAAGCCCCCTTTCTATGTGATGCACTGCACCATCTCAGGACTCCGCAGTGAGGCTGCCCCAGCAAGAAGGTCCTTACAAGATGCAGCCCTCAACCTTGGGCCTCCCAGCCTCTATAACCATAAAAAAAAAAAAATTCATTGTCTTTATCGATTGCCCAGTTTTGGGTATTCTGTTATAAGCAACAGAAAACAAAGACAGACACCATCTTAGGCTATAAATCTAGCCTCAGCAAATGTAAAAGAATTGAAATCAGAGAGAGTGTGTTCTCTAATCATGATAAAATCAACTAGAAATCAGTAAGAGAAAAATAACAGGAAAAAATCCAAGCACTTGTAAACTCACAAGCGCATTTCTAAATAGTCTATGAGTCAAAGAGGACATCTCAAGGAAAATTTTTAAATGCATCGAGCTAAATAAAAATGAAAACACAATGTTAAAATTTGTGGAACACGGTTAAAAGCAATGCTAAGAGGGAAATTTGTAGCACTGAATGTACACAATAGAAAACAAAAGTTTCAAATCATTTATTTATGCACCTCTATCAAGAAGCTAGAAAGAGAAGACAAAAATAAATCCAAAGCAAGCTTCCAGAAACAACAAAGATAAGAGTATAAATCAATGAAATTCAAAACAGAAAAACAGTAGGTTATCAATGAAACTGACAAACCTCTAATAAGATTGGCAAAGGGCAAAGAGAGAAGACACAAATTACTAATATCAGAAATGAAACAAGGAAAACCAATACAGACCCTTCAGACAGCAAAAGGATGATAAGGGAATGCCATAAACAACTCAGCACACATAACTACAAAAACTTAGATTTAATGGACCAAGTCCTTGAAAAGGACAAATTACCACAGCTCATCCAATATAAATAAATAGTTTGAATAGCCCATAACTATTAGGGAAATTTAATTTGCAATTTTAAAACCCCCTAAAAGAAATATTTATGCCCAGATGGAAATATTTATATCCAGGATTCCACAGGAGAATCCTACCAAATGTAAAGAAGAATTAACACCAATTCTGTGCATCTTTTCCAGGAAACAGAAGAGGAGGGAATGCTTTATCGAAGTTGAAAACTTTTGTGTTATTACTTTAAAGAGACAGAGTCTTGCCATGTTGCCCAGGCTGTTCTCAAACTCCTGAGCTCAAGCAATCCACCACCTCAGCCTGACGAAGTGCTGGGATTACAGGTGTAAGCCACTGTACCTGGCCTAAAAACTTTTGTTGAAAGAATGATAAGATGAGTTACAGAGTATAAGAAAATATTTGCAGATCACATATCCAACAGAGCACTAATATCTAGAATATATAATGAAGCTTCAAAACTAACAATTAAAAAAAATCGAATTAGAAAATGCACAAAAGACACAAAGACAAAGTGGATATCAGATGGAAAATAAGCCCATGAAATATTTTACATCATTAGCCTTTAGGGAAATGCAAATTAAAAACACAATGAGATACCACCAATATACCTACATTAATACTTAAAATAAAAAATAATAACAACACCCAATGCTGGGTGCAATGCCCAATGCATGGATGCAGAGAAACTGGATCACTCATACATTGCAGGTAGGAATGTAGAATCATTCAGCCACTTTGGAAAACAGTTTGACAATTTTTTTAAAAAAATAAACATGCAAATAATATATGACCCAGTGATTATACTCTTGGACACTTATCCTAGAGTAATGAAGGCTTACATTCACACAAAAACTTGTTCCCAAATATTTATAGCAATTTGTTTATAACAGTTAAAAACTGGAAACAACGAGATATCCTTCAGCAGGTAGATGGTTAAACAATTGGGTACTATTAATATATATCCATACTATGGAATACTACTCAGCAGTAAGAAGAAACTATAGATAAATACATCTAACAGATGAATCTCCAGAGAATGATGCTAGTGAGAAAAAGCCAGTCCTAAAAGATTACACACTATTTGATTCAATTTACATAATATTCCCAAAAATGACAGAATTATAGATGCAGAGCACAGAGTAGTGGTATCCAGGGGCTAAGGAGGGGTGGAGATAGGAGAGAAAGTGGCTGACTATAAACAAACCATATGAGGAATCCCTGTGGTGGTGGAAGCCCCTGTAGCTTGGCTATTTTGATGTCAACATCCTGGTGGTGATATTGTACTATAATTCATGGTACTGTGGATATACCAGAATTTGTTTAACCACTGAAAGCAACTGGGTAAAGAGCACATGGGGTCTCTGTGTAATATTTCTAGTAACTGCACGAGAATCTACAATTATCTCAAAATAAAAGTTTGATTTTAAAAAGAAAAAAATGTTTTTAATGTTTTAATCCAAATATTTTTAATCCTAAAGACATATGGAAACAGAAAATAAATAAATACAACGTTAATTCTTTTCACTACAAATGGTCTTTCATAAACTCTTCAGAATTTTTCCAAATGGAGCATTGTAATTTTAACCAAAAGATCTACTACTTATCCTGAATGTTGAATCAAGGTAGAGTTATCACCATCCCAATAAACTGCACATTTTGCTTCTGCCTACGCCGAGGATCAATCAGTGTGTCATCTCCAAAACTCTACATCAGCTTATGGTCTGAAGCAGCCTGGCTTATGACATAATCATTTCACTATTGGTCACTAAAATAATCTAATTAAATTCCATGAAAATGTAACTGGAAACAAGACATTGTTTGCCAGTGTTTGTTGAAAACCTCTATCACAATATTACCCAGAGGGAAGTGGGAAGAAACAGTCTCCAAACAACTCAGTTTTCAAACCTGAACTCAATAATGGCCCCTTCTCTTTCACTTACAGCTAAATATCTGATCCAGGTTTTAGACAAACTGTGTGTGTGTTAGCCTATGTGCCGCAGCACACAGGAAGAGGAGCCCCACCCCTCTCTCTGCTGATGATGAGGTTTACTATTGAAAACCAGGAGGGACCTTTAGAGGCAGCCAGGCTTGTGGGCTCACCATGCTCAGAAGGAAGAGTGAACACTAATTTGGCTGGCGTGGACCTACTGCTCTAGTCAGACTTTCCACAACATTCTAGTCAGTGAATCCATGGATTCCATGACATCACTCAGGGAACCTTTGCAGTCCACATAGCCTGTCAGTCTCAGCCAGAGAGAAAAATCCAAAATTCTACTCAGCTAGCCAGTGGATGCAACCAAAGCTTCAAACTCCATATATCAGAGCTTCTACATTCTGCGGATCTAAAGCCTTGATCCCCACCCTAGAACTTGAGCAGCCCCTGGAGTTAACATCAGTGTTCTTTCCTCAGAAGTCATCTTTCATCTGCCTGGAGACCTGCTTCCATGCAGAGTAGGACAGTTCTCCATTTGTAGATGACTCCATCAAGCTTTGTAATTTCCATAACAGGAAATTAGACCAAAGATGATGAAGGCCTTAATGGATAGGCTGCCCCCGCAGTGTCTGGAGTCACTGAGAACTAGGCGTGGCAGGTGTTAGCATGCCCCTGCCAGGTGGAAGGGTGCTGTCCTGTGGCGATAACATTAGGCCCCCATGCCCCAGTGCCCAACCAAGACAGCGCCTTGCTCCCAGTTATCACCACCGATTAGATCCAGTCACTAAGACTGGGTTTCTGCTCTGTCTCTAATTTTCTATTCTAGTTACCTAGAATAGAAATAGAATAGGCTGTAACCCTATTCTTCTGGCCTGTCCCCGCCTCCC
Organism: Macaca mulatta; assembly: GCF_049350105.2. Taxonomy (NCBI): domain Eukaryota; kingdom Metazoa; phylum Chordata; class Mammalia; order Primates; family Cercopithecidae; genus Macaca; species Macaca mulatta. The sequence goes on from NC_133414.1 coordinate 57,336,639, forward strand.
TTTCTCCAAAGGCTGAAACCTAATTCCTTTATCTCCTAGTTACCGACAAGATGTTATCACTCACCTAACTTTGAGTTTTGCCAATTCTCAAAGATTCGAAGAGGCCAAAAGATAGAAACTCTTGTGATTTTTCTTCACTCAAACAGCCAGACCCACAAAAAAAGGCAGAAAGAGAAAGAAGAATCTGGAATTAGACTCATCTTGGATAACCCTGGACAACAGGGATATTCAATTCAATTCAACTCAACAAAAAACATCTCAAGTTTCTTTGTGTGTCTGGCATTTTTTCAGCTTTTGGCATAGTAGAGATTAATACAATACAGCTCCTGCCTGCCCCAAGCATGCTGCTAATTGGGAAAACATACATATAAACATAACTGCTTAATTTAATATAGTACATAATGTGGCTGGAAGGTTTCATAAGATATGAATTTGTGTTTCATCAAGAGTAGTATATGGGTCCCATGAAGGAGGACAAAGGTAAAGCAGGGGAGAAGGGACTGGGCAAGAGCCAAAAGAGGGAGAAAGAGAGTCCCCAGCACTAAAAAGGACACATCTGCTGGGGTTGTGTGAGCAGCAGGCACCTGCACTGCCCGGGGGGTGGCAGGACCTCCGAGGGAGCTCCCTGGGGGTTGGCTGCAGGGAGATTGCCCACAGGTCCCAGCAAAGAGCCCCACACGCAAGCCTGGGATGGGATCCTGGCACTGTCTGCTTACCAGGAGACAGGCCAGACAAGGGGTGAACCAAGGTGTGGAGCACTGGACAAGGAGTGAACCAAAGGTGGCCAGCTTGGCCATCAATAGAGTCCTCCCAGATGCCTTCCTCAAACCAAGTCCCCCTTCATAGACTTTTGGGATGAGTGGAACAAATTCCAGTTGTAGAGATGAGGGAGATTTCTGCCAGCCCTGGTAGAAGTGGGGCAGAGAACTGATTATAACTGATTACATAAAAATAGAGTACATAGTTCTATGACTTGTGTGTGTGTGTGTGTGTGTGTGAAGATTTTTTTTTTTTTTTTTTTTTTTTTTGAGACTGAGTCTTGCTCTGTTGCCCAGGTTGGAGTGCATTGTCACGATCTTGGCTTACTGCAAGCTCTGCCTGCTGGGTTCAAGCAATTCTCTTGCCTCAGCCTCCCGAGTAGCTGGGACTACAGGCACGCACCACCTCACCCACCTAATTTTTGTATTTTTAGTAGAGACGGAGTTTCACCATGTTGGCCAGGCTGGTCTCGAACTCCTGACCTCAGGTGATCCACTCACCTCAGCCTCCCAAAGTGCTGTGATTACAGGTATGAGCCACCACGCCTGACTATGAAGATTTAAAACCACTCTACAGTGATAAGCATAGGGTATAGAAGAAATATGGGTGAGGGCACCAGACCCAGATGTGGACTCCTATGAAATCTGCGTGAAGAAGCTGATGGGAAGACTGAGTCTTGAAGCATGAGTTAGAGAGAATCTGGTTAGGAAGGGGCATAGCAGGAAATCCAAGGGAGATGACATGTGTGGGGGTGGGGAAGACTGAAGGGAAAATCCAACAGAGGGACCCCCATGGATCTGCCTCCAGATCCACCTCCACAATGCTCTTAGGTTTGGCACACGGCTGCTCCCTACCTTCTATTTGCAAGCAGCCCATGATACCTGGCAACAGGTTTGTACGGCCCACTCTGACCCTCTGTCTCTTGTTCAGGAAATACCCTAGAACCACAACCATAAGAGCGTCTCGTTGACTTTGCAGCTAATTTAGGGTTCATAATCTTTCATCAACACTAGAATAATAGAACATTTGAACTGCAGATTTAACAATAACTTTGTTCAAAACTGTTCTTTTGCAGATGGAGAAACTTTAAGACCAGAAATGGGAAATAACCCGTCACTTGTCATGCATCCAGAAAGGGGTGGAGTTGAAATCTGCATCCAGGTCTCCTGATGGCTAATCCTGTGCTGGAGGGTCCGTAGCTGCTTTGTGGAACTGCAAGGGGCAATATTCAGCTTGTGTTCTATGAGGCTGGCTCCCCAGGGGCCCCTCAGAGTTATGTGATGCCAAGCCCTGAGGCCATGCTGCACTGCCCACAATAAAGGGCAGCAGACACTGGTCAGAGGCTCACAGTTTCACCAGCTACCTGGGCATCAGCTTCTCTGCAGTGTCCATGCCCAACACATTGGGAGTTAACAATAGTGGGGAGAAATGGCAGGAAATTGTAGCAGGAGTTCCCACCTTCGGGGACGAAAGGGCCCGGTGTCCGGGAAAACCATAGTGCCTTCTTCTGCCACAGAAATTAGCTCGGCAGGGAGAGGAATCAGAGATGACTCTGTTTTCCTTCTTGTTCTAACAACCACCTCCCAAATTCTCCCACCTCCAATTCTCTGCTACTGCCATCAAGAGGCCAAAAGACAAGCATTTGAAGGAGATGTCCCAGAACATAAGTGGAGGGCAGAAAATGTGCTCTTGTCACTGGAGCAGCAGAGGCCAAGTGAGGTCCTTTGACTGCCCTTGCCCTGGACACCAGCCTCCAGCCCCAGGTGGCATGCATCCTGAGGGGGCAGTGGTCGGCTGAAGAACTGTCTTTAAAAACGCACTTTTCCTAGGAAGGGGGAACTTGAGAAGCTCAGGGCGTTGGAAAGTTGATGAAAACCTTCTTGATGGAGAAGCTAATAAAAAGGAGAGACCCATGGGCAGCACGGAGGGAGCCGGGCCCAGAGCTCAGGCAGGCAAGGGCTTTCCAGCCAAGGGCAACTCCCAACTGGCTGGAGAAGGGAACTTTGTGAAAACTGGCTTGTGTTTGGGTGCTAGAGCCACTCGGGTAAGTCTTCAAAGAAAAGTCAAAGGTGGGAGAGCCAGCCACCTGGAGATTTCTGGAAATGGGACTTTCAGATATTCCATAATTCAGATTTTTACGTACTGAACTAGTTTCATGCCTAAAGTTACTCAAAAAAAAAAAAAAAAAAAAAAAAAAAAGAGAGAGAGAGAGAGAGAGAGAAGCTAGACAATCCTGCCCTTCTTAGATGGTTACAATTTCCCGTTCTAACCCTAGTGTGCAGGTTCAGTTGGGGGGTGAGTGAACTTTAGGGAGCAGGACTGGAAGAGCAGGGCTCCATGGAAGCTGGGACCTCACAGCACTGCCACACACCATGGCCCGGGCCTGTGGCCTCCTTAGAGATGGAAGGGGCTTGAAAGGTGGTAGTATCAAAGCTTGTACACAAGGATTATCTGACACTTCTTCTGTCCAAAAGTGGAGTCTACTCCCCATCTCAACTATGGGCCAGGCTTAGTGACTTGCTCCTAACTAGCAGACTGCACCACAAGTAATTTGCAAGACTAGATCATAAAAGGTGACAGATTATACACTTTCCATCTGATGTTCTCCCTCCTCCCCTCCCTCTCCCTCTCCCTCTCTCCGTGGGGATCTCTCTCTCTCCACCGGGATGCTGGCACTGGGCACCCAGCCACCATCTTGTGAGGAAGCCAGATCACCCCTTGAAAAAGCCACACAGCCACACATAGGCATGAGGGAGACTTCAGATGACTGCAGCCCCAGCCCCTGACTGGGAGCTGCCCCAGATGGTGCCAAGTGGGACAGAGATGAGCTGCCTCTGCCCACATTGCAGATTCACAAGCAAATTAAAGGTCGTTATTGATCTCAGCTACCATGTTTTGGGGAGAGTGTTTTATTACATATTAGTCAATAACCATACTAGAAAGCTTCTTGCTCAAGCTTTTTCTTGGTATTTGGAAACTGAGACCTCAGAGCTCAGGGAGAACAACACAGAGTCAAGGCTGCTATTGAGATGAGGTCGAGCTGCTGCTCAGATTCCAGCTTTTGGCCTCCCTAGCTGCAGTGGTTGATTTTGAGTGTCAACTGGACTGGATTAAGGGATGCCTAGATAGCTGGTAAGGCATTATTTCTTTTCTGATGCTGCATTAATTATTCTCAATGCTTCAGTAGGCAGTTTAACATTTGGTGAGAGTAACTGGGTTGCCCCAGGTGTGTCTGTGAGTTCATTTCCAGAGGAGATTGGTGTGTGAGTCAGTGGACCCAGTGGGAAAGAACCACCCTCAATGTGGGCAGGCACCATCAAATCAGCTGGGGGCCCAGATGGAACAAAAGGTGGAGGAAGGGGAATTCTTTGCTCATTCACTCTCTGCTGAAGTTGGGACACCCTTTTTCTCCTGCCTTGTACATCTTAACTCCAGTTTCTCCAGACTTTGGACTCCGGGACTCATCCTAACTGCCCCTAAGCCGGACTCTGTGTTCTCAGGCCTCTGGCCTCAAACTGAGCCATCAACTCCTCAGGTTTTGAGACTTGGAGACTTGGACTGAGCCAAGCTGCCAGCTTCCCTGGGCCTCCAGCTTGCAGACAACCTGCCATGTGACTAAACCCTTATAATTATGTGAGCCAATTCCCCTAATGAACTCTTCATATCTCTTTCTCGTTCTTTCTCTTTTGCATATAGATTATATATACATCAGTTCTATCTCCAAAGAACCCTGACTAAAACACCAGCCTGTGCCTCTCCCTCTGCCCCACATGGACTGTGGATACATGGACTGTGGATACATGGACTGTTGGATACATGGACTGTGGATACATGGACTGTGGATACATGGACTGTGGATACATGGACTGTTGGATACATGGACTGTGGATACATGGACTGTTGGATACATGGACTGTGGATACATGGACTGTTGGATACATGGACTGTGGATACATGGACTGTGGATACATGGACTGTTGGATACATGGACTGTGTTTGCCACCTAAGCACTCCCAGCAGAGATGGGAAGAGGAAGCAACCCCATCCCAGGCTCCTGGGAATGGGACTTCTTGCATGTCACCTGTTCCTGTTTGTATGAAAGAGCCTGGACACCAGGCAGGGATTGGGGGGACAATTACAATGCCTTTTGCAGGGCTCTACACACTGGGGCTGCAACCCCACACACAGGTGGGGAGCGCGAAGCTGTTCCCAGCCCTGGCGTGGCTGCCTGGACACACCAAGGGCCTTGTCTGAAGTCAGGGGAGCCCAGATCCTGGAGCTAACAGGAGAAACATGAGAGCAGCCTCTTTCACAGGCTGTCTTCCAGGCGTAAAGGTGCCATCCAGTTCCCCACAAAGAAAGCACAGGACATCTTACAGAGAACTTGTCATCAGAAGAAAAAAGTGCTGGACTCCTTGTTGGGCTCCGGGAAGCTCACTGCTGGGATTGATGGAGTAGAGTCTGCAGGCAGCAGCCTCACAAAGCCCAGAGGCAGGGTCACTAAGAGCCAGGAGAAAGGCCCCAGGCCCTGTGATGACTCCCATTCTTTAATGCATGTGCTTCAGTGTGCATCTTGGATGGCAGTCCTGGCATCCAACAAGATCCAATCAGTCAGTAAAAACATGCCCAGCAGTTCCCGGGAGCCCAGGTGACTCTGGAATGCCTCGAGGGGATTGGCGACCCTGTCCTCGAGGAGCTGAGACCCTTCCCCTGCAGTGCCTACCAAAGGAATAAAAATACTGAACACGTTGTGCAACAGGAGCTGAGGGGATGCTGCCCAGGTAGGGCAGGAAATGACAGGAGGGCACAGAGGTGGGAGGAGGGGCAGGCCCGAAGTGGAGCCTCAGGAGCTCAGTGAGAAGTTGTTGAGTGTCTTCAGTTAGCTATGGTCTGGACCCACTGTTCTCCCACAGACCCGATGCTCTTTCCCTGAAAAGAAGACCCCCAGATCTGATCCCACCACCTTTCCAGCACCCACCCACTCTGCCCTCCATGCACCTCCAGGTCAGAACAACTTAGAGCCAGGCACAGGCACCCTCTTCTGGACACCCCTCTGAGCACCCACCACGCACCTCAGCTCCTTCTCACCCTAAGTGCACCTCCCCATCACCCTTACTTCATGAAACTTCTGAATCTGCTCCCACTCTGCGCTGGGATTTCACGCCCTTCCTCTTGTCAGATGCAGTGTGTGTTCAGGTCTAGCAGAGAATAATTTCTTCATAATCTCTGGGTGACTAGAGGACTCAGAGATCCATGGGAAGCTCCCGTTTGATAAAGTAAGACAGAGCCACAGTCCATTTCTGTACAGAGCTCTATCAACATAATCAGGCTGTAAGTGAAGGCCACATACAAATGCTGCTGAGCCCAACAGAGGGAGAGAACACTTCTTAGGAGGCTTCAGGAAGACTTCCTGGAGGAAGGGGCATGGGACACCTTCCCTGCAGAATCTAGAAGATTGGAAGGGTTGAAAAACAAGAATTGGAGAGGAAAGGAGATTGCTAATCTAGGCAAATCAGTTCTAAGCAAGATAAAGTAGTGAGAGACTGAATGATGTAATTCAATCAGGGAAGAGTGCGCTGCCCCCGGATGGGAAGAGAAGATTCATGTCTGTGGCAGTGGGCTCGGGCTGCTATAACAAAGTACCATGGACCGGGCAGCCTAAACAACAGAATTGCTTCTGCTCCCAGTCCGGAGACTGGAAGTCTAAGAACAGGGTGTCAGCAGGGCTGGCTTTTCCTGAGGCCTCACTCCTTGGCTTGCAGATGCCGTCTTCTCCCTGTGTCTTCAATGGTTTTCTTGTGTGCCTCTCTGTGTCCTTATCTCCTCTTCTTATAAGGCCATGAGTCCTGTTGAATGAGGGCCACCCTAATGGCCTCATTTTAACTTAATTAACCTCTCAAAGGTCTCATCTCCAAATACAGCCACATTCTGAGGTGCTAGGGATTAAGGCTTCAACATAGGAATCTGGGGGAAACAGAATTCAGCCCATACCAATGCTGTCATGATGCCCCCACACAGTGGGCCAAGGTGGATGGTAGGGGCTGGGAGAAGGGGCCACCCAGGGCAGGGAGAATGCAGCAGGGCCCAGGCTGGCACACATGAAAAACAGGTACAGGAGGATGAGTCAGTGCCTCTTAGCAGCCCTGAGCCCCAGGCACAACAGCAGGGCTGGAGTGCAGGGAAGAGCTGGGAAGCATGTCCTGGGCCCAGCCTTGCGTCCCACTCCTGTCGTGACAGCCGGCATGGGGGAGGCTGACCCCGCCCAGGAGAGATGCACCTTGTCTCTAGTTGGGTTTCTCAGAAGCAGACCCTGAGATGAGGATCCAAACACAACTGAATTACTAAAGATGTGCTTCCCGAAGACGAGTGGGGGCCTGGGTGAGGAGAGGAGGAAGACAACGGGGGGTGTGGCCTTGGACTGAGGGTCCTGTCTCCCACAGGCACAGACAGGGAAAGGGGTGCGAAATCCCCCAGGCACTTCTGCTTTCTGCAGGTAAAGCAGCTCCTATAACCCAGGAATCCTGCAAGGACCAGCCCAGGCCCCAGTGCCAGCACTGCCCTCAAGTGAGAGTGGGAGGGAAACAATAATAAGAGAGCTGAGGGGATCTCAGCCAAGCACCGAGATGATCTGGGACACACCCAAAGAGAGGCTATACCTGCATGGGTGCTTTCAGCAGCATCAAGTGAAAACGCAACCACAATGGCTTAAACCACATGGGCATTGATTATTTTACAGAACAAGAAATCTGAGCTATGGTGGCTATGAGCTTGGCTCAAAGATGTCTTGAACATTCAAGTTCTTTCCACCTATTCACGTTAATCCTCCCAGCCTATTGACTTAATCCTTAAACTTGTTGCTTCATGATTATAAAACAGCTGCCACAGTCCCAGGCATGACACGCAGACATGAAGAGATTCAGCCAAAGCAGAAATGGGAGTTCTCACCCACACCCTTCTGAGAACATTCCAGGTGAACATCCCATCAAGCCTCAATAACCAAGGTTATATCCCTGCCCCTTAGTAAAGCAATCACTAGCCAAAAAAACTGAATGGCCATGATTATTAGGCAGGGTTTAGCCCTTGAGTCTTCAGCCTTGGGGGGGCACAGGATCCCCCATGCATATTGCAGCCTGAACACCTTATGCCTGAATATATATATATATACACACACATATATATATATGGCTCACAGACCTTCTCTATTCCCGCCTTCACTCCCTGTGCACACCGTGCCTTCTCCTGCACAGCAGTTGCCAAAGCCTGGCGCATCAGCTCACAGCACAGCTCACCCTGCCTCTAGTGTCCACTCACAGTGTACCAAGCACATGTCCAGCCCTATTACCCCAGCTTCGTACCTCATGTGAGCACCTCACCCAGAGCCAGGCGGTGGGATGAGGTGGGGAACAGAGGGGCCCAGCGAGCTGGACAGCCTGTCTCAGCCATTCCCACACTCCATGCATGGCCTCTGCCACCTGACCTTTTCACAGCTGCTTGTAAAGAGTGAAGAGGAGCTGGGGGGTCCCTGGAGATGTCTCCTCTGGCAGCACAAAGGGTTTCTGAAGACTCCAGCTGGAGGACAGGATGGGCTGGTAAGAGGCTATCTAATGCCTTTCCCAGTTCCTTCCTCAACTGGGGTTTCTGATTCCTAGCATTGGACCTGCTCTCTGACTCCTCATGGCTCCAGGAGGGCCCCTGGCATCAGTGTGTCCCTGAGCACTAGACTCTCCCCTCCACAGGCAGTGAGGGCACTGCCCGGCTCTCCCCAGGAGCTGACATCCAGCTAAGGTGGCAGCTTCCCAGGGCACCCTAAGAAAGTCCCCAGTCACCAAGTGTTGAGGGCTGGCCTCATGGGAATGGTGGGACAGGGTGTTCTGGAGCTGGACTTGACCAATTTAAGGCTTGCTGCCCACTCTGGGTCTTCGGACGAGCTCATCCCCAGGGCCAGGGACGCCCCATGAAGGAACGCAGTTTTGCTCTGCTGTGCACTGCTGCCTGTGCTTGGGGCCCGAACATGAGGACTCCCACCTCCTCTGCATGCCCACTGCCTCTCTGGAGTTTGCTGTCAGCTCAGACCAGGGGGCAGAGAGCAACCGTCTTTCCAGTACGTCAAACTTCGCACTGGCTCAGTACGTCTGAGCGGCCAGTTGGCTGTGCTTTCAGGGCTGCCAGCACTTCAAGGAAGCTCTCTTCCCAACTCTCCATGAAATTTTTGCCTTTTTAATTTAAATCCTTGCTCTGTCACTTAAACTTAATGGCACTGTGATGGCAGAGGCAAGGGTGGGGAGGGGCAGCCTGGACAGAGCACCAACGTGGCTCGAGTCATTCATTCCTGAGTTTGCTCCTAGGTGTCCCAGGACTCACAGCAACCCACAGAGCTGGGAGAGGCATGAGACCCTGCTAGCAGACAGGGAAGTCAAAGTCAGAAAAGAGAGGCCCCTTGTTTAAGTCTCATACCAAAGTGAAAGGCTTCTCCATTTAAATCATATGACTCCAAAGTTGGATTTTATCAGGCTTGGTGTACCCACCTGGAGAATAAGAGAATAAAGGTGGTTTCTTTTAAAATGCTTTGTGCAATCTCTCTCTCTCTTTCTCTCTCCATTTCTCTCCTTGAATCTAAATGCTATAGCCAAAAGCACATAACTGTTCCCCACGGTCTACCCCTTCCCTCCCTCTAGTGTGGATCCTGCAGGAAAGCCAAGATCTGCAGACAGGAATCTCCTGTGGAGGCAGAGAGCAGGTCCCGGTGGCCCCAGGAGTCCACCTGCTTGGGGAAACTTTCCTGTGTTACTCAGGGCATCCACCCAGAAAAGGCGGGAGAGGGAGCTGGAGCCGGGTCACCAGCGGCCACCTGCCCAGAATGAGGAGGGGGACCAGAAACCAGGCGTTCTGTGCCTGAGGGTACAGAAAACAGGAAGGAGCTGCTCAGCTCCCCACCCATGGAGGCCTACAGGAGGGGAGAAGAGGGAAAGAGGGCCAGAGCCCCCAGCGCTGCAGCTGCCGCCATGCCACAATAGAGGCATTGAAGCTGGTGTGGCAGAAGCGTGCAGGGGCTGGAAGAGGAGTGCGGAGGGGAGGGGCTGCCAGGAGAGTCCCAGATGAGAGGGTCTGACGTCCTCCTGACCTTTAAGTCTGGCCTCAGTGCCAAGAAGGAGGGCAGACCAGACTGCAAACAGCCCCCTGGGCTCATGCCTGCATCTCATTTTCTGCCCTGCCCCCAGAGGCATCAAATGCCTGGTTGTTCTCAGATTCCCCACCCTGCTGTCTGTCGCATCCTTTGCTGAAAGATGTGCTGTAGGCGCCATGAAAGAAGAGGCAGGCCCTGAGCAGAGGCCCCACTCCATGCTTGCTCCTGTACTCTTCCTCACTCCCCAGGCCCCCCTGTAAGCAGATGCCTCTGGAGGCTGGAGACCTGGGTCCTCTCCTTTCCTCTCCCTGTTGGGGTGATGGGGCTTGCTCCAGGGAGAGAAAAGGAGAGGACCCAGGTCCCTCTACAGCCGGCCTAGTCCAGAACTGTTCTTTGTTGTGAGTCCCCAGTGTGGTTTCCATGCGTTTACACCAGTCTCGGCCCTGGCTCTCCATCTCACTTGCTGTGGGCCCCCAGAAGTTCCTTTGCCCTCAGACCTGCAAACCTATCTCTTATACAAGGAGGTTGGACTGCAGGATCCCAGGACTGGTATGTGATCCTTTGAGCTGACTTTGCCATTGGTTGAACGGATATTCTGGTGGGAGCAGGTTACACTTTTAGTCTTAAACATCTCTCAAATCTGTTCATTCTTTCCATCTCCACCCTCGCTGCCTGAATCCTGTGTGCCACCATCCTTGCCTGGACCAATATTCTCCAGGCCTCCAGACCTGGAGGTCCCCATCCAATTCATCCACTTAATAGTGAAATGCAAACCTGACTGTATCACTTGCCTCCTAAAGTCCCTTCAAACACTTCACATTGCTTTTGAGCTAAAGATGCAAATCCTTCACATGGCCCAGAAGGCCTTACATGGCCCAGCCTCACCTCTCAGCCTCCTATTGCCTTCTTTGCTTCCCTGCTGTCCATCAGAAAACAAAGTGCCAGGTTGGAAGCCATGTCTTGTTCTGTCCATCAAGCTATCTCCAGCGTGTGGTGTCATTCCAGGCTCAGCCAGCAGAATTAAGTGGACAAATGAATGGTGAACACCAAAGATGGCAATTATCTCTCTTAGAGATGAAGAGAACAAGCCCCGGTGCCCAAAGTGCTTTGTCAGGTTGATGCCCAATGTTCCACCATCAGAAGCCAAACTAGATCCCTCCCAGGTCCCTTCAAACTCTACAGAGCCTTTGTTGCAGGAGATCAAATGTTTATTTATAAGACATGCAACCCATGCTGACACCATGAGGCCTCTTCCTTTTGTTGATTGCCTGTAATGTGACAAGCACTTTGTATTTGGGGCAGACCTCCTTGATGGGCCTGTGCTCTTATTCACATGTGCAAAATTAGGCAATCCTCCTGTTCAACCTTCCATGCAATGGCCAGCATGGAACCAGGAGATGCCTGAGGAAAATAGGAACCATGTGTTTTTCTGTCTGGAGATAAACCAGATTCCAAGGGGACACAGGTGCCCTGGGAAAGATGTCAATGAATGAAGTTCCTCAGGCCAAGAGACAGTCAGTAGCATATGTATGTGCAAGGGGTCAGTGGTGCTATAGCATCTATAGGATTGGTCCTGCAAGAGGCCTCCTTCCCCAAGCCTGCACCAGCCATGGGCATTATCAGCAGGCCACACGTTCTCTTGTGGCCCCATCAAAGAACAGTTCTGTGGCCAAACGTTTACAGCCATTGTCATATTTTCCAAGGCAAGGCCATGGGGGCTCAAGTCAGCACCAGCTCTGGGAAGGAAGAGATAAGCTGAGGCTGAAGAACCAAGGTCAGAAGGAGAGGAATCAGCACACGAGGAAGGTGAGGAATGGTATCGTCTGAGAGGCGTGGCCGATGCCCCTGGGAGGTATTATGGGATCAGGTGCACCCTTGAGCCACCAGAGTCACCCCAGCCCTACAAGGGTCAGCTGAGATGCCCCCAGGCCTGGACACTGAAACATACCAGGGTGAACATTTACGGGGAAAATAAATCCATGAATGAGCTGAGCTACTCTCATCTTGAAGCTACCTGTGTTCTCTTGTGCAGCTATTTTTTCCATTTGAAACCCACCTCCCTCACCTACCCCATCATACGCCTGTTCTGGAAGAGTGAGCAGGTGTACCGACACCTCACGCAGGGCTTGCACGCTGCAGGTGACCAGGAAATGCTCATTCCTTCCCTGCCTCTCTTGGGTTCTCAGGCACAGTTTACTCCTGTCAAATTCCCATTAGACTAGATGTTCTGCCCAGCCCTTTCAATGCTGACTTTTCACACATCTGTAAGAAAGCCCTTGGGTCTGGCCAGGCCCGGGTGTGGACAGGGATGCTCACATTGAGCCTGTGGACACAGAACAGTCTTTATTCGGACAGATTCTTGAGCCCTTGTTCTGACTGAGACTATTGGTGCATTTGAGGGGGGTAGGGGGAGTGAGGCTTAAAAAAAAAAAAAGGTCTTGAGGGATGCTGGGGAAGGAAGAGAAGCCAAGTGTCTGGATGGTGTGACCCCAGGCTGCAGCGCTAGAATGACTCTCAAAACATTCTCCTTTATCAAGGAAACAAGAATGTGAGTCACACTCTTCCCGCACCCCCAGGGGTTTCTTTGCCGAGCAGGGCTGCAAACTGTTCGGCTAATTAGGCTGCATCCTGACCTTAGCCTCCATCCGGAGCAGGCCTCCCTCGAGGGGAGCCGGGGTGCTGCTGCCACCTAGGGTCAGGAGAGTGCACTGCAGGGGGACGGCGGGGCCAGGAAGGAAAAGTCAGGACCCTGAATAAAAGGGCAAGTGGTCCCAGTGTGGTTCTGTTCACAAAGAACTTCCCATCTACCACTGCTGGGCTCTTAAAATAATCCCATGAATTCAGCAGGGCAAGGTTTTACTATCTTCTCTTTGCATATAAAGACGCTAGTGATTGCATGGCTGGGGACAGGGGTCTGGGACATTACGAACTCTGGCAGAGGTTATGAGTAGACTCTGGGAATTCTTCATGAGGGTTTTAAAAAGCTATCGCTGGTGTAAGTTGGTCTGTAAACATCCTTGGGAAGAATTGGGGAGCTGACGAGTCGTGGGGTCCTGATAACTGCACTGAGCTTCACTAAAGGCCACAGGGTCAAGGGCTTACGAGACAGAGTCAGGGCCACTGGGTCTCTGAGCCCATCATCAGGGCCCCCATTGTCTGCCAGGAGATGACAGCAAACCCACCATCCTCGAGGTGCTGGCCAGCCCAGCTAACAGTCAAAAAGGAGGAAGATGGTGATAGATAGAAATGTTATTTTGTGTATTCATTTTATCACAACTTCTGGTACATAACTGCTATGGGCTGAATGTTTGCGTCCTCCTAGAGTAGACATGTTGAAGCCTAACCCTGATGTGATGGTATTTGGATGTGAAGACTTCAGGAGGTGATGAGGTCATGTGTGTGGAGCTCTCATGATGGGATTAGTGCTCCTATAAGAAAAGACCTGCGGGCCAGGCGCGGTAGCTCACGCCTGTAATCCCAGCACTTTGGGAGGCTGAGGCAGGCAGATCACGAGGTCAGGAGATCGAGACCATCCTGGCTAACATGGTGAAACCATGTCTCTACTAAATATACAAAAAATTAGCCGGGCATGGTGGCACACGCCTATAGTCTCAGCTAGTCAGGAGGCTGAGGCAGGAGAATCGCTTGAACCCAGGAGGCAAGATTGCAGTGAGCCGAGATCATACCACTCCATTCCAGCCTGGGTGACAGATCAAGATTCTTTTCTCAAAAAAAAAAAAAGAAACCTGAGCTGGCTTGCTCCCTACCTCCCTATGTGAGACCTCCCTTGCTCTTCCCTATGTGAGACCACAGTAAGGTGCCATCCCAAACCCGGAAAAGGGCCCCCTGGGCACCACATCTGCCAGTGCCTTGATCCTGGACTTCCCAGCTCCAGAACTCTGAGAAATAAATGTCTGCTGTTCAAGCCTCCCAGCCTGAGGTGTATTTGTTACGGCAACTCAAGCTGACTGAGACAATGACTCACCCTCTAGTCTGTTCTGCAGGAAGGCGAATCAGGAGTTATGTAGCAGGAACACAAGGGAATAAAATCGTCAACATTCAGTTCTTCAGCTTCCAAGCTGCATCTTGAAATTCACATATTAAACAATAGAGAAAAAAGTCAAAACTTGGAATATACCAGAGCCAAGTTGTGGTAAAACAATTTGGAATTCTAAAGGTAAGGCCCCAGGGAAGTGGGGACTACTTTTTCTTTCACAGATTAGAAAGAGAAAAGAGGGTTGGGGAGAGGAGAAGAGTGTCAGTTGCTAGGACTAGGAGAAGGGGGGAGGCTGGGGCCTGGGGCCACGCAGAGAGAAGGGTCATCACTGAAGGACTCCCCAGGTCCTTCCATCCTAGCACCCTGAGCCACTAAATTGATCGCCCTTTGTGAGTGGCCTTGCAGGTCTCCTACGTGGGACGCCAAGCGAGCTGAGGCTGTCCCAGTCATCAAGTGAGGCCCACGCAGCCATCGTTCTCTGTGTGCTGCACATGGACCGGCCTGCAGATGTGATTTCCCCCGGTGCCCATCCACACAATGCCATCTACCAAGCACCACTTCCAACTCTCACAGGTGCCCTGGGACAGAGGCTGCTATCCCTCATAACTAAGAGGGACTGTTCTTGCAGTGTCTGTGTCACAGGTACTGGACAACTCAACCTGAGTGTAACTTAGTCCCATCACTGTCATCACCATACTTCATTTTATGGATGAGCAACAAGACCCTAACCTTCATGACTTCCACTCGGTATGGAGCTTAAAGGAAAGTGACAGGGTTCATGACGGTCTACCTGTCCAGTCCCACCATCTTCAGGGGTTGGGGGCTTTCCCTGTAGCCCACCTCTGCCCCTCTAAGTGATTGACACACTGCACTTGCCTTCCCTTCCAGGGGACCCCACTGGGCCAGGTGTCATCATTGTTGGCTGTCTCTGACCCTCCCCGTGTGTGTGTGTGTGTGTGTGTGTGTGTGTGTGTGTGTGTGTGTGTGTGTGTAGGGTGTATGTGTGTCTGAGCATGTAGCTGTAAATAGTACTTTCCTGATTTAAAAATGCCAGGAAAATTCCAAAACACAGAGATTTAATGTTCATTTATTTCCTCGGGGCAATGTTGCCTCCATTAAAATGGTTAAAAAAATGAATAATAGAAAGAACTCATTTTGTCAGAGGGGTACTCAACATGTTTGCATTTTTGCCCTCTATTCTTTGCCACGGTAGGAACTTGCTTTTTTCTGAGTGTACACACACACACACACACACACACTCAGTGCCGTACTAGGCTCCTGCTGACTGTCGTATCATAGTCTTTCCTACAGAACCATCTCACCTCTCTCTGGGCTGATTGTCTTCTACACTCAATAAATGGTTCAAAGGCTCACAAATTCTGTACATGGGCCTTTGAAGAGGGCTGCACAATCTCCCAGCTGACCTCAGGGTGAGCTTCAGGCCACGGGAATGAGAAAGTGCACAGAGGCCCCTGCAGGGACCCTGGTGCCTGACACTTCCTCCAGAGCTAGGCTGCCCTGGTCCCAGCCCTGTAGCTCACAAGCTGTGTGACCTTGGGCAGGTGCCTTTCTCTTTCTGAATCTCAGTTTCTTCCTTGGTAACTGCAGATGATATTAAATAGCACGTGCCTCCTAGAGTTGGTGTGGGAGTAAACAGTTAAAACCAGAACAGTGTTTACAGCAGCACCTTAGGTAGAGCAGGGCAGGAGCTCCACACCTTGATCCTGAAGGCTCAGGCCCTGGGGCCTGGAGGCTCAAGCATCATTCAGAGCTTTACGACCACAAGTAGCCACGCTCCTGCCTGAGCCTGCTGTCTGGGCCTTCAGTGTCTCTGTGGTTAGGTCCCTCGGTGCTGATTCCTTTTTTAGGTTTCCAAGCGAAAGTTTCTTGTTGAACCTGTGAACCCTGACCTTGGACCCCTGCTCATCTGGCTCACCCGGATGCCACACTTGCTCTGTTTGGGAGTTCTCTCCCATCCCCACCCTTGTTTGGTGGCTGCTTCCATCAGACAGGTCCTCCTGGAAGTTCAAGGCTACCATCCCCAGACTGGGAGTGCAAACCCTGCTCAGGGCTCCTGTGGCCACAGGCACCCCCAAGGCAGAGAAGGAAGCCAGGAAGGAGAAGGCTCTGCAAACTCCTGGAAACAGTTCAGAGACGAAGAAAATTACACCACTTGAACTCTACTGGCCAGAGTCCTGGGAAAGGCAAACTCTCCTTGGGCCAAAGTGGAGGGAACCACCCCACCCCTCCACAGGCATCGTGCACGTGGCCCATTGGAATGCGCTGAGATTCACAATGACCTGATAAGGATGTGGGGGCTGAACGCTCAGCAGGAAGACTCTGAGCTGGACCCAGCCCCACCCTGGCGGTCCCGGCCACAGAGCAGTCAGTTTGGAGCCATATGGCTGCCATTCCTGGTGACTTCCCAAAGCTACTGCAACTTTTTAAAAAGATAAGCACATTTCCATTGTGTTTTTAACATTCTTTAATGGTTTTCAGATTTCTTTTCAATATATACTTCCCCCAAAAAACCACTGTGAATAATAATAACCAGAAACCACCAAAACCTGCATGCAAAGTAATATGCTAAAATCTTCGCTCATTATCTTGTCTAATGTTTTATCATCCACATGAAGCAGGTAGTACTGTCATCCCCACTTTACAGAGGAGGAAACTGAGGCCTAGAAACAGGCACGCAGCCAGTAAGTGGCAGAGGCAAGACAGGAGCCCAGCTCCTTCTCCACCAACTATTTTGCTGGATCATCAGCAGCAGCAGCGTCTTCTGGTGCCTGCTACACCATCCTCTGCTTCTCAGGGACATGTCTGAAGCCATGGAATCACTGTCCCGCCAGAGGCCAGGTTAGACTCAGTCCGTGAGTAGCCCACATTCTAGGGTGTCAGATGGAGTGTCTTTCTCCGTCCTGCAGCCACAGCTGTCAGCAGCACTCTCTCTCGCTGGCCTCCCAGGGCTTCCTCTGGGAAGCCCCCAAAGGCGCTGCAGGTGGCTGGCCTCCAGAAGCACACAGCTCTCAGAGCTCCAGGTGTTCCCCTGAGAACAACCTGCTTGGGCACTGCAGGTTGCTGGGGTTGCAGTGACCACTTCCTTTCCATTTCTGTTCTCGATGTCGTGAGGCAGTCTTCCTGATCTCTGCTCCCCAACTCCCTCCCACGGTTGAGAAGGCCCCGGCTCCCCATATTCAATCTCTCTCTACTTGAAACAGCTGGAGCGGTTCTACTTTCTCACGAACCCTGACCAAAGCCCCCCAGCCCCAGCTATAGCTCACAGGCTCCTGAGCACCACAGGCTCTCAAGGCTGACCTGGCTCCTCCACACACAACCCCTGCAGATCTCTGCTCACTCCAGACTCCCTCTGCCTCTGGCCAGGGCCCTGCTTTCCTGCCTTCAGGCTGAGTGCCCATTTCTCCAGGAAGGCTTTTGTGACCCAGCTTCATGTCCCTTGCACCCTGTGTATTCATCTTCCCAAATGATGCCAAGCCCTATGAACAGAGCGATTCTATCTGGCTTTGTACACTATTGTACCCAGCACAGGGTCTAAAAACACTTTCTGCATAAATGAATGAGTGAATGAAAATATATTGAGAAGTCTTTGAGATCCTGATGCCATGAGTATAGAGAAAGAGAATATATGCAGCTCAAATCCATTAAAGTTTGATTTAAAATGCATATTGGCACTGACTCAAAGCTGGGTGGGCTCCATGGGGTACAAAGACAAGCCCACCAGGACCCGAGAGTTGAGGAGTATGAACAGGCACAGGTCTCCATGCAGCTGCAATCTGTTACAGCTTCTGGTGATTTCTGCCACCCTTTGTCCGTCTAGGGTCTGTGTTCCTGCCAAGAGACAAGCCAGTGGCAGGAAGGAGGCTCTTCCAGATGTCAGAAAGGCTTAGCAAATGGTTTACTGTAGTTCACGAAGTTTCTACAAGAGTAACCAATTGGCATCAGTTCCCTGAGCTGCCTGCTTAGAGAAGGAGCTTATGGCACTAAACCATTTTTGTATATTCCATCAAGATCTAGGAAAACAGATTTCCTTTTTCAAAAAGCAGAGAAACTGTCCCACCCTGCAGTCAGTGAGTGCGGAGGGAGTGGGAGCCAGAGATCCACGAATTGCCAAGCCAGATTGCAGCTATAACCAGATTTTAGTTTGTGAAGGTCTTTTACAGACCTTTTTACACCCTGTCCACTGAGTATGAGTTACGCTGGAGAGCAAAGGAATTGGAGCTTTTCCACACCACGCATAGTCTGCGGTTGGCCCTCACCAGGTGGCTCCCCTTGTGGAGGACTCTGCGGTGCCTGCACCTGAGCATTGCTGGGGCCTGAGGTGTGCATGGAAGTGACTGCGGAGTTCTTGTCTGTAGAAACTGTTGAAAGTAACCACCTGAATTACTCCTACCATACTCTTTGACCTTTTGTTTCTTTTAAGCATAATGTCAGCACTGATTTGAAATAATCAAGTAACTTCAACCCATGTAAAAATCCTGAGTTGCTTAAAAAACAAAGAAAGGCTGCCCCCAAAGTGACAGGTTTTCTAACTTGCCTGTGTCTTTGCACCTATTTCCCCAGGACGCGGGAACGCCCTTTTCCCACACCCACTTCATTCTCCTCACGTTCTGAGAACATCCTCCTCTTGACTGCATTTCTTAGCCTACCCGGGCAGGGGAAGGTGGTCTCCCTTCCAGCAACTCCAGTTCCATATACATTTCTTTCTCTTAGAATGTCTGATGCTATATTGCATTTATTGATTTTCTTGTTTCTCTCCCTAGTAAACAGGACATTCTTTGAAGTCCTGCTGGCACATATGCCGTCCTCACACAACGCCTGTTGGATGATTAATTCATTTTAAGAGAGCAGATGAGCTAGGCTGTCTACAAATGTGTCGGATCCAGCTCCCGCCATCCTTCCTTCACAAAGCAGAGCTGGCCAAGCCTGTGCACCCACGGGCTGCCTCTGCTTCAAAGGACAGAGCCTGTGCAGTGAGCGTTTGGTCACCTGGTCACACACCTAGTGCTCGTCAGCGCATGGCCTGAGCGTTCTGCCCTGACACTCGCTGGCCTCTGGGCGCTTCTGTCTTTGACAACGCCCTGAACACTATGGGAAGGCTCACTAGCATTCCACTCCTTCCCTAATATGGAGTGGGTGTGATTTGAGGGGTTTGGCCCCCACCCCAGCTCCAGGGGTAAGTCACCTGGAGCTAATTTGCAGAATTTCATCTACAAATTAGTAGGCGAATACAAATAAGGAGAATTTCATCTCCTTAGCGCAAACAACATTGATTCAAGAATGATCAGGGATCCCAGCCCAAGCCAAGCCTTGCTGCAGCAATCAGTCGCTCTTGGGTTTGGGGGAATGATACGGCGTGTGTCCCACGGTGGGTCCACCCAGCGAAACCAGTATTCCCCCTTGATGACTTTGGAAAGAGTCTCTTGTTCCGGAGGGTGTGATGTGTGAGGCTGGAACCACGAGAGACACCAGCTTGAGAACAAAGCCAAACTAGGGGGCAGGCGGAGCCAAGACCAAGGAGGCGAGTCCGGAGCAAACATACTGGATCCTATGAGCCCCGTGACTGCTGCGCTGGGCTGACTCCTCACAAAGCATCCAGACGCGTCTCGGCCCTGCGTCCAAGACGCAAAGTTGTGCGGCAACCAAGCCTAGAGCTAAGCAGTCACCAGGAGTGGAGACAAAAGCAGTGACAGGATGGGAGCGAAAACACGGATGCCGAGAACGAGGCTCCCTCCGAGTGCAAAGCCAGCCGGGCGTTGTGCAAATGATCCCGGGTCTCTGCTGCCCCCTGGCGGACGCCGCGCGGGAGCCCAGAACCAGAGCGCTCTGCGCGAAGCCGACTCCAACTACACCGCCGCCTCCCAGAGGGAGGCCCTGGGAAGTCACTGAAAACAGCCTGCAGAAGAGTTCTCCTGTGTCACGTAGGGGGAAGAACAGTCCCTACCTGTTACATTGCAGTGAGGTTGACATGGCCAAAATGGATAACCGGGACCAGAGTTATTCTCCCACCTGAAAGAAGCGGGAGGAAACCGACAAAGCTATAGAGACAACCGTTTTCAAAGCCCAGCACACCCGATGCAGAGGGCAGTGACCCCCAATGCCCAGAAAGTTTCCCAGCCACACACAGGGAGTGTGGGGACCCCGGCAGCGCTTGACCCCATGAGCTCAACCTCACAAGTTGAGGGACTAAGCCGAGTCCTCAGGACAGGCACGGCGTCCCTGGAAGAAGAAGGGGCTGTACAGACACAACTCCAGTGATTCGCAAAGGCTGAGGCCTGGGTGCAGCAGGGCCGCTCAGCACGCGCAGGCGAGGAAGCTGCCAGAGGCCCAGAAAGATCCCCATGGGGCTGGAGGGACGATCAGCCGGTGTTCGCACAGGGCAGGAACAGCGCCTCCTGCATCAGCCGGACTGCAGGCTCACCACTCAGGAGGCACAGGACAGCCCTGCTTCAGGGGTGGGAGCAGTTATTACTAAACGCAGCTCTAACCCCATCTGAGAAACGTCAAAGGCAGGACCGGAAAGGATCAGACTATTACAAAGTAACTTAACCGTATCCCGGAACAAAGCCGAAAAATATATACAGGAAAACAAAGATATCCAGCACACAAGAAAAAGGTGACAATGTCTGCCAACCAGTAAAAATGACCATGCATGAGGTGAAGGAGAAAAAAAATTACCCATAATGAAGAGAAAATGCAATCAGTGGATGAAGTGCCAGGACACAACCTGTCAAAATGGGTGGGATTTGGCTAAAGCAATACTTAAAGGGAAAATGATAGCACTACACTAGGTTAAAAAGGAAGAGGGATCTCAAATCTCACCTTCTGCCTTAAGAGCGAATTAAACCCAAAGTAAGAAGAAAGGAAACAAGAAAATTCAGAGCATAGTCCAGGCGTAGCGGCTCACACCTGTAATCCCAGCACTTTGGGAGGCCGAGGTGGGCAGACTACTTGAGGTCAGAGGTTCGACACCACCCTGGCCAACATGGTAAAACCCTGTCTCTACTAAAAATACAAAATTTAGCTGGGCCTGGTGGCACACACCTATAATCCCAGCTACTCGGGAGGCTGAGGCAGGAGAATAGCTTAAGCCCGAGAGGTGGAAGCTGCAGTGAGCAGAGATCACGCCACTGCACTCCAGCCTGGGTGACAGAGACTCTGTCTCAAGAAAGAAAGAAGAAAGGAAAGGGAAAGGGAAAAGGAGAGAGATAGAGAGAGAAAGAAAGATCACAGCAGGAAAGGAAGAGAAAGAGAGAAAGAACAGAGCAGGAAAGGAAGAGAAAGAGAGAGAGAAAGAGAGAAAGAAAGATGATATCATAAATCAGTGGAATAGAAAGGAGAAAAACAAAAGGGACAAATCAATGAAATTAAAAGCTGGAGTTCTTTGTTTTTAGAAGATCAATAAAATTGATAAACTCCTGGTCAGGTTGATCCCCCTAAAAAAGAGAAAAGACTCAAATTACTAACATCAGGAATGGGAATTGTGGTATCTATCACTATAGATTCTACAGATGTTAAAAAGAACATTAAGAGAATATTATGGTAAACTTAAGACCAATATATATGACAAATTAAATACAATAGACAAATTCCTTGAAAGACACTATCGGCACTTACTCAAGAGTAAACAGATAATCTGAATTAGCCTTATGTCTATTTTTTACATTCAATTTGTACTTTAAAACCTTCCTACACAGAAACCTCCAGGCCCAGATAACTTTATTATCCAACTTAGGAAGAATAAATATCAATTCCATACATACTCTCGGAAAATCGTAAGACAGAATACTTATCAAATTGTTTTACCCTGGTACCATGACCAAAGACATCTCGATGAACATGAAAGCAAATTTTGTGTGTGTGTGTGTGTATATATATATACACGTATATATATATATACACACACATATATATATACACACACACACACACACACACACACTGTATTTTATCTTATTTTATCTTATCTTATTTTATTTGAGACAGAGTTTCACTCTTGTCCCCCAGGCTGGAGTGCAATGGTATGATCTCAACTCACTGCAACCTCTGCCTCCTGGGTTCAAGCGATTCAGTTGCCTCAGCCTGCCGAGTAGCTGGGATTACAGGCACGCCACCATGCCCAGCTAATTTTTGTGTTTTTAGTAGAGATAGGATTTCACTACGTTGGCCAGACTGGTCTCAAACTCCTGACCTCAAGTGATCTGCCCATCTTGGCCTCCCAAAGTGCTAGGATTAAGGTGTGAGCCACCGACCCAGCTTCTATATATATACTTTATACTAAAATACACTTTAAACAAAATTTCAGCAAATGAAATCAAATCCAACAGTATATGAAAGATCATGGCCAAATGGGTTACCTGCCAGAAATGCAAGGTTGATTTATAATTTGAAAATCAATTAATGTGATTCAGCATACTTTGAAATTAAAAAAGAAAAACCACATAAGTGTCACAATAGACATAGTAAAAGCATTTTCAAAAATCTAACATCCATTCTGGACATAAACTCTCTCAACAAACTAGGAGTAGAAGGAGCTTCCTCAACCTGATACACGGCCTCTACAAAACCTTCTGTTCACATTATGATTAATACTGAAAGACTGAATGCTTTTCCCCTAAGATGAAGAACAAGATAAAACTATGTACTCTTACAACTTCTTTTCAACATTTTTCAACATTTTCTAGCAAATGCAATACAGCAAGAGAAAGAAATAAAAGTCATTGAGATTAGAAGGGAGAAATAAAACTGTCTTTATTCGTAGATAACATGATTTTCTGTACTTAAAATTCATTGGGGCCTACACAAAAAGATACTGGAATTAATAAGTGAGTTTAATAGGTTGCAGGATAGAGGATCAACATACAAAAACCAATTGTTTTATATTTTCACTAGCAATGACAATCAGAAATTAAAATTTAAATCCAGTATCATTCAAAATGGCATCAAAAATATGAAATACTTAGGGATACATTTAACAAATGATATGAATGAACTGTACACTAAAAACTATAAAACATTGCTCAGAAAAAAAATTTAAAGAGCTCAAAAAATGGAAGATACGTTGCATTCATGGATCAGAAAATATAATACCACTAAGATGTCAATTTACCCTCAAATTGATCTAAAGATCAAAAGACCTCCTCCCTGCACCCTAGATTACTGTCTACCTCCTGGCATCTCCACTTGAATGTCTAATACCACTAATATGTCAATTTGCCCCCAAAATGAAAAAAAAAAATTAAACTTCCAGAAGAAAATATAGAGAGAACTATTTGTGAGAAGCTTACTGAGCCGATTCATTCAATGAAATGCCACTCAGCAGTAAAAAGAAATGATCAGTCCCCATATAAGCCCCCAAAGCAGGGAGTAGGGGGGTTTGTAGAAACTGACAAAGTGATTCTGAAAGTCAGATGTCCCTAAATAAGAAGAGCTACACCTTACACATAGCATGAACACATAAGAACAACTGAGATTTGACAAACGTGCAAAGGTAATTCAACGTGGGAAAGATAGTCTATTCCAGTCTATCAAATGGAAACAATTTGATATCCATATGAATCAAAATGAATTAAATTCATATTTTGCAGCACCTACCAAAATTCACTCAAAATAAAACAATGAATGTTCTATAAGAATATATAGGAGGAACTATTTGTGATAAGCTAATGTGGTGATTCATTCAGTGGAATGCTACTCAGCAGTAAAGAGGAATGAACCATCGATACAAGCAACAAAATGGATAAAACTCATAATCATTGTGCTGACTGAAAGTAGTTAGACAAAAAGGGGTTTTTGTTAGATGCGATTTATATAAAATTCAAGCAGATTAAGCTATACTGATGGAAAGCAGGTATTTTGTGGAGAGGTTCCCCACGTGCAGAGAGGCGATGGGGAGGGCAGAATGAAGGATTACAAGGGACAGGAGGCAATGTGTGGGGTGATGGATAAGGCCACTATAGTGACTGTGGTGGTGATTTCATAGCTGTAGACATATGTCAGAACTTAGATTGTGCACTTTAAACATGTGCAATTTATTTTGTTTATACCTCAATAAAGCTGTAAGCATTCACAAGGAAGGAAGACAGGAAGGAAGGAAGGGAGAGAGGGAGAAGAGGAGATGCAGGGAGGACGGAGAGGGAGGGACAGAGGAATTTACAACCTTGTGGAAGGAAGGAAGGAGGTAGAAAGGGAGGAAGGGAAGGAGAGGATTTACTCCCTTTTGTCACATGTTCAGACTCTCATTTACTGTCATCACTGAGCGTTTTCTCTACAGAAGCTTTCTCCACCTGACCTTTGGGACACTGTGTGCCTGTAGTTTTCCTCATACTTTCCTGGTCTTTCTCCTTCCCTCAACACTGCCTCAACCTCTCAACTGGCAGCACCCTAAAACTCAGACTTCTTTTCTCTAAGTCACCTCCTTTGGTGAGCTCACTGGATTTCATAGCTCTGAATCTCATCTCTACACTGACCACCCTCAAATGTCTCCCTGTAGCTCAGACCTCCTCCCTGAACGCTAGAGTCCTCTCTAACTCGTGGCATTGCCACTTAAATATCTAGTAGAGATCTCAAACTTGGCGTTTTCAAAATTCCCACAAACTATGCTTCCCACTATCTCCCCATCTTAGTAATTCCGACTGCTCGAGTTAAAAATAGCACACACACAACAAAACAAACAAACATAAAAACACAGAATTACCCTTGGTCCCTCTCTTTTTCTCATTACCCACTTCCAAATACTTTGACAAATTTGTCAAGTATATCTTCAAACTTTATCCAAAATCCAACCACTTCTCACCACCTGTAGCTACAGCCCCGGCTCAAGCAGGAGTGACTGAGTGTCTTGTCCCATCCCCCTGCCTTCACCCCTGCCCCTCACTGGCCCTCAATAGAGCAGCTAGAATCTCTCTCTCATGCCAACTCTTACAGTTTTTTTTTCTCTCTCTTTACAACATTGACCTGAACCTGAAACACTGTGCCAAACAGAAACAGTGAGAATGGGTGCCTTAGTCCATTTGGGCTGCTATAAAAAATACCCTAAACTGAGTGCCTTATAAACAACAGAAATTTATTGTTCACAGTTCTGGAGGCTGGGAATTCCAACAAGACGCTAAAAGATTTGGTGTCTGGTGAGGGCATGCTTTCTGCACATAGTCTCACTGTGTCCTCACACAGTAGAAGGGATGAGGGGGTCTCCCTCAGGGCCCTTTTATAAGGGCCCTAACCCCATTCCTGAGGGTTCTGCCCCCATGACCTAATCACCTTCCAAAGGCCCCACCTTTTAATACCATTATCCTGAAATTTTCAACATATGAATCTGGGGAGGCCTCAGACATTCAGACCATAGCATTGGACACCCTTATTTTGTTTGTAATTCCAGAAGAAACGGGTCTTATGTTTCTCCATTAAATATTAGGTTTGTGGTGGGTTTTTTTAATATAACTTTTGCCAAACTAAGGAAATTTCTTCCTGTTCCTAGCTTTCTATGCTTTTTTAATCATAAAAGTTGTTGAATTTCATAAAGTACTAGTTCTGTATTAATTTTAATTGCCATGTAATTTTTCTTCAGTAGTCTTTTAATATGGCAATATTTTTAACAAAAGATTTTATGACAATTTTTCCAACGATGAGTCACCCTTGTATTCCTAGGTGGCACCCTACTTAATTATAATATTTTCTTAACAAAAGACTTGATTCATTTAGACAAGGTTCAGTTTTTTTCTTCAATGTTGATATACTAATCAATTGAAGTCCACTTCTCTTTATATTTATTGTTCTTATCTGATACTTGACTTATAAATAAATCACATTAGATTCATAAAATGAGCTACACAACTTTCTCTTTTCCTATCTTATGGAACCACTTATAAAGATTAGCAATTAACCATTCCTGGAGTTTAGTAAGATTCATCTATAACCCATCCGGGCTTGGGGCTTTGAGGAGGGGAAATCTTTGAATAACACCTTACTTTTCTTAGTAGTTATTAGTTTATATAACTTTTCTAATATCTTCATCATTAAGCTTTGCCTCTTAGTCTTCCAAAACTTTTCCTGTTGAATTCAGTTTTTCAAGTTCATTAAAATACAATTGAATGCACTGTGAGTGTTCAACTAACAGGAAAATGCTGATCCTTTTAGCTATGTTCACACACTAATCTGGGCTTATTTGAATAGGCCACCCTTCCTCTCAGTTGAAACAGAAAATCGTGTTGTTTGATAACATTGTTTCCCTACATCATTCACGTCCCTAGAATTATGTAGGACAAATAACATCTCCAATAGATTGTGCACCCCACGTCCCCCCTTGAAAGACTATATTGTTTTAATAGAAATTTCCAGAGCCCGTGGCTTGCCTAGCTTCTTTCTATGATGAAATATGGGTGCATCGTTGACAGCCTTCCTCATAGCCTTGGTATTGCTCATCACTAAGGGCTGATGCTGTGGCTCCCACATTCTCAAGACACATCCCTCCCCAGTCAGTGCCTAGTGCATTGCTCAAATGATGTCGCTATATTGATTACAATTAAACATGTTATCTCTACTGTGTTACAGTAAATCACAGATTCACCAGAGAGAACAGTTACCTAGGACTCCCAGTTAACAGTAATATCTTTCTGGCATACCTGCAGTTTGGAGAATGACAAGCTGAAACCATAATAACTATTATTCACTGAGCACCTACAATAAGCCTGACATAAATTGGCACCTGAGATGTGCTACCTAGAAGCTTTATTGAAGCCACACAAGGAAAGCCTTAGTAACTTTGGTCATTTTTTTTTTTCTTTTAAAGACAAGGTCTCATTCTGTTGCTCAGGATGGAGTGCAGTGGTGCAGTCATAGCTCCCTGTAGCCTCAACCTCCTGGGCTCAAGCGATCCTCCCACCTCATCCTCCTGAGTAGCTGGGACCACAGGTGTACGCCACCATGCCCAACAATTTTTTTCTCTATTTTTTGTAGAGATAGGGGTTTCACCATCTTGCTCAGGCTGGTTTTGAACCCCTGGCCTCAAGCCATCTTCCCACCTCAACCTCCCAAAGCATTGGGGTTGCAGGTGTGAGCTACCACTCCCGGCTTGCTTCATTGATGAAGAAAATATTGATCACATAGGTTAAGTGACTTGCCTAAGGCCACTTAGAGAATAAGTTAGAGCAGGGATTCAAATTCAGATCCACCCATTTTTTAACTGCCCACTGAGATCTAGACTTTTTTCAACAAAGAATTTTCGAAAGAATAGCCTAAAATCAAATGGTTTCTGCCAAATCAGGTATACCTACTAATTTTTAGGCTCCTAGTTACCATCTTAAGTCCTGGATAGCTATTAAGTGGCATGCCTATGCTGGCTCCTGTCTATTAAAAGCAGTTGTCTGGAGTCTAGCACTGAGAAGGATTGTGCAGCTGAGCTTGGGCTAAATGAGAAATTGCAGAGATTGGATTCTAATGCCATTTGTATTTATCAGAGTTCTCCAGAAAAACACAGCCATAGGATATATACATATGAGAAGAGATTAGGAATTGGCTCACACAACTGTGGGGGCTGACAATTTTCAAAGTAAGCTGAAAGGCTAGAAATGCTGGCAGGAGTTAATGTTGCAGTCCTGAGTTCCAGGACAGTCTGCAGGCAGAATTCCTTCCTCCCCAAGGGACCTTGGTCATTTCTCTTAATGCCTTCAGCTGATCAGATGAGGCCTGCCCACATGCTGAAGGGTAATCGGCTTCTCTCAAAGTCTGATTTAAATGTTTAAAAAATACCTTCGGCCGGGCGCGGTGGCTCACACCTGTAATCCCAGCACTTTGGGAGGTTGAGGTGTGCGAATCACGAGGTCAGGAGATCGAGACCATCCTGGCTAACATGGTGAAACCCCGTCTCTACTGAAAATACAAAAAATTAGCCGGGCATGGTATCGGGGGCCAATAGCCCCAGCTACCCGGGAGGCTGAGGCAGGAGAATGGCATGAACCTGGGAGGCGGAGCTTGCAGTGAGTGAAGATCTCGCCACCGCACTCCAGCCTGGGCAACAGAGCAAGACTCCGTCTCAAAAAAAAAAAAAAAAATACCTTCACAGCAGCCTCTAGACTAGTGTTTGACCAATCAACTGGCAGTATATCCCAGCCACATTGACACATAAAATTAATCATCACACTATCAAGATCAGGAAGACAACATTCCGTAACGGTGTATCTCAGACTTTAGCATGAATAGGAAGTCTCTGATGGGCTGGTTAAAGCATGGATTGCTGGGCCCCAGCCCCAGAGCTTCTGACTCAATAGAGCAGGGCTGTGCCTGTGAGAGTTTCCTGAGATACCGATGGTGCTGGCCCAGGCCCACACTTCGAAAACGCCCCTGAATGGTGTCATTGCTACATTGCTGAAGTGATTACACTGAAGCATTATGAACAATCATCGTACAATACGTTTCTAATCTACAGTTTATATATAATAAAAACAATTTGAAAAATTTCTGAACACCTAAGTTTTCAA
Organism: Macaca mulatta; assembly: GCF_049350105.2. NCBI lineage: Eukaryota > Metazoa > Chordata > Mammalia > Primates > Cercopithecidae > Macaca > Macaca mulatta. The sequence goes on from NC_133414.1 coordinate 57,365,011, forward strand.
CAAGAAAAACTTTACTTTTAACCCAGGAAAATATCCACCCGGTCCTTAGCTTCTCTTAGGATTATAATACAAAGTTGTCTCAGAGGATTATAATAAAAAGTTGTAATCACATACCTTCAATCAATATTCCAAAGTTACAGAGACATGTCACTCACAGAATTAGGAGTTGGGCCACCCTGGTTGGACAAGGTCACAGTTCTCAGTTTGTACAGCTGATCAGAGCCAGATCTCCTGATTTCTGATGCATCTCTCCCTCAGGCCTCGGTTTTCATGTCCATAAAATGGGATAGTTTGCTTGTGCTCCCTCCAGACCTGAGAATTCTCCTACCCATGGTTTACGTATCTTGACTCAGTTCGATGCAGAACATTCAGACAGGTAGTACCGTCAGAGAGGAAATGGTCTGCCTGTAAGGCGGGACCGTGGGTGAGGGAATCTGTGCCAGAGGGCACTGGGTGGAAATTTCATAGGGAAGATTCAGATTGCAGATTGGACACTTCATTTCTCTCACGCTGTGAACTTCTACAAGTCCCTGAATTACAGACCCCATTCCTGGGACAAAGCTTAAAGGAAAGAAACAAACTTTAAAGAAATATAGGAAGGTGCCTTTGTTACTGTAACGATTATGGATATCTGTTGTAAAAATAATACTCATTGAGCCCATACATCTTACTTGCAGAAATCCAAAGCTATGTTATTAAAGCTGTTTCAGGGTTTCAGAAGATAAATAAATCGAAGGTCTCTAAACCTTCAGCAAAACTGAAGGTTCCAACTTGGATTAATCTGGAACTGAATGTCACATTGAATCCTGCCAAGGCTTGGCAGGGCCCCAGGCAAGAATGGTTTACATTCCATCCAGAAAAGCGGCTTTGGGTCCTGGAGGAACCAGTGGTTTGTTTCAATGCAGCCCTGACTGGGATAGCTGGATGGGAGTGTTCCCCTGGGTGGGCTTAGGTGGCACAAGTGAGATGACGGTCACCTGGTTGGAGTCCCAAAGCACTGCTTAGCTCTCAGTCACTGTAACTGGTAGAAATGCCACCAGTTTGTGCAACGAAACAAATCTACGTCTATTCCCTATGAAGCTCTGATTCCTGGTGTAGTGTAGCACACACAACCCAAAGGTCAGAGTTGAGACTCACTTCCTGCTCTGGGAGTTAGTGGACACGATCTTCAACTTGAAGCCAGAAGAACTGAGTTTAACACCAGGCTCTGCCCCCTCAAGAGCTCTGTGATTTGGGCAAGTCAAATAGCCCCTCGGACTCTTCGGTTCCTCATCAGTAAGTGAGGCTAAATTCCCATCCCTGTGGGGACTCCTCAGGCGACCCCTCACCAAGAGTTATTAAGGTGCAGCTTCCCTCACTGTTAATACCTACAGTTCATGCAGATCAAAGAAGACTTTAGACCCAACTTGAGTGGCTTTTAGAGTTATGTCACAAAGGCAACAATATGGCATAAAGTACTCAGCACCTTTCCCCACCTCACCATCAGTGGAAGCCTGGTCCTTAATTGTTTGTGGTGTTCCAGGATGCCAAGGAGGCTCACCCTGTGCTAAGGCGTCACTTCAGGGGACCAGGAGAGCTATAAGAAGAGGTAGGTGGGAAGTGGTCATGAAAGAGGGCCTGCCAGAGCTTTTAGGGGAGGCCAGAAGAAGGACCGTGGCCCATGAAAGGGTGAGGAGAAGGCCATGCTGACAAGGACAGCAGTATACATGTGTAAGGATTTTTGGAAATCTTCTGCTGTGTGTTGCGCCCCCCCGATATTCCAGCCCTCCAAAGACTTAATTAAAGTCTTATGTTATCTTAAAACACTTTTGGAGTAGAAATTATATTTATCTTGATGCATCACAATGCTAAGACTAGAGCTTAAGGCTGAGGCTGACAGGCCTAGATAACTTCGGGTTGCATATACTTAAATTAAGAGTCAGCACATTTTAGGATGAGGCTTCAGGCATACATACATACACAGTAATGATCATGAAAACAATCCCCAGCATCTCTACAGACTCCAGCATTTTCGAAATGCTTTCTCATTTTAATGCAAGTCCATTCTATGTGTTAAGCAAAGCATAGGCTTTGCTCCCCTGCAAAGCTGGACATTGAATGCAGAGGCTACTTTTCCTAAGCAGAGTAACCAAAAGAATTCCATGTCCAATTACAGCAGGATAAGGAAAGCTGTGAGGTATTTTATTAATTAGAAAATGCTGGATCCTCCTGTCTAGCTGAGGTAAGGATGAACTTTGACCTCAGAGCCTGCATATGGCAGTATTTATGCAGAGGCATAGTCCCATATACACAAATAAATATGGTTGTCTTTAACATATATGTGTACACACACACACACACACACACACACATCTCACTTAGCTAGACACAGCCCCATCTTGAGGGCAGAGAATGGTCCTGTCTTTCCAGTTCAGCTCTTCCAGTGTCCAGGGGCGACCAGTAAGTGTTGGTGGTGGAGAGAATGGTGCTAAGGAGAATGGGCCCATCTGTGTTCCTAGACTGTTAGCGGGAAACAGAAGCCATCTGATGATGTGTCACCTATCTCTGTGACTGGGTGAATGAGTTGGAGTGGGGGGGCAGCTTTCGAGCTTTCATACAGCTCTAAAGACAAGGCTGGTCCACCTCTAGTCTGAGCTCCATACCAGGCTCTTGCCAGCACCTTCCTCCCTACTCGCCAGTGAATGAGGTTCTTCTCATTACCTGAAGGCATTACTCTCCCCTCTCACACGCGTGTATTTCTGACGTGTCTATACATCAGTTCTGGGCCTCAATCCACCCATGTTAGCCCTCGTCTACAGGTCGCCCTTGTGTTTCTCACTGTGCCTGACAAGGGCACCCCAGCAGGGCTCATGGGTGTGAAGGCAACATGGTTACCAGGGCAGGGGTGCATGAGGGTCCAGGAAGGAGGACATGGAAGCCACAGGTGGTGGGCCAAGGCCTGACCTGCACAGGGGAACCAGTGTCAGGACAGTGCCTAGAAGATGCCCACTGTGTGGCCAGTTCTGGTCACTCCCCTTACAGTAAGGGTACCATGAAACAAAAGGAAGAGAATCAACGGGCAGAACTAACCTCACACACTGGGCAGACCACGCATGAAATGTGATAAGTATAAAAACACAATGGCATCTCAGGTCTACCAAGCCACGTCACTGCTACAGTATGGGCCAGCAGAGCAACATCCTACCGGGTCTGGGGCCCCCTCGGCTTTCCAGGCCTGCTGAGGGGGCTGGTTCCTTTCACTCCCCCTGTGTCCCCTACCCTGCTCCAGCAGCACAGTGTCCCAAAGCTCGGTACCTATCAGCTCAATCCACAACAGTGCACAGTCCCCTTCTCAGTGGAAAGACTTCTGTCCTAATCGCCCACTCCAGCAGGGCTGGCAGGTGTACGACTGTCAGGGGTTCTACCCCTGCCTTCAGTCTCCAGGGCTCCAGCACCCTGCACCGAGCAGGGACTGCAAGAGAAATGCTCCTCACCAGCTTCCTTGTATCCAGTCCAGATTCCTTTCTCCTTCAAGGACAGGTGGGAAGTTTACATTTCCCAGGCTCCTTCCAAAAGTAAGGAAAAGCTAGCAATTCTCATTAATCAAAACGACAGTAAGTCTGAGCAGACAGGACTTCACTTCTCTCACTGTGAGGTTCTACAAGTCCCTGAATTACAGCCTAAATTCCTGGGACGGAGTTTAAAAGGAAAAAGCAAACTTTAAAGAAATATAGAAAGACGGCTTTGTTACTATAACTATTATGGATATCTGTTGTAAAAATAATACACACTGTGCTCATATATCTTACTTGCAGAAATCCAAAACTGTGTTCACCTAAGCCACATTGAGAGCTGAATTATCACTTGTAAGAGACCAAATTATTTTATCAAAGTAACAGGATAACTTTCAAATGCGTGTTTACTTGTGGGGCTGGATCAACAGCCAGAAAATATCTAAATGAGAACTCAGATTCATCTAAACTTGACATTTTCCATTGATCTAATGGCTAATTTGTATTCAGTCCACTGACTCTTCAATGGCTTCTAATTAGGAGACAAGCAGAGAATTCCGAGTCCTGTGGTTTGTGATCCGGGTGCCTTATCTCCTAGATGGTTATAGGCTATCCAGGTGGAGTATTGGAAAGTGGGACAAATGAAGGCAGGCCTGGAAAGGAGATGAAAGGAAAGACAGTGGCGTAGAGTGACTATAGTTAATGACAATGTATTGTATATTTCTTTCTTTCTTTCTTTCTTTTTTTTTCTTGAGATGGAGTCTCACTCTTTCTCCCAGGCTGGAGTACAGTGGTGCAATCTTGGCTCACTGCAACCTCCGCCTCCCAGGCCAAAGCAATTCTCCTGCCTCAGCCTCCCCAGTTGCTGGGACCACAGGTGTGAGCCACAATGCATGGTTCATTTTTATTATTATTATCATTTTTTAGTAGAGATGGGGTTTCACCATGTTAGCCAGGCTGGTCTCGAACTCCTGACCTCAGGCAATCCGCCTGCCTCGGCCTCCCAAAGTGCTGGGATTATGGGCATGAATCAGTGCACCCGGCCTGTGTATTTCAAAATAGCTAAGAGAGGACTTTTAATGTTCCTAACACAGAGAAATGATAAATGCTCTAGGTGATGGACACTCCAATATCCTGACCTGAACATTACATGTTACATGCATGCAACAAAATTTCACGTGTATCTCATAGATATGTACAAATATGTATCAATTTTTTTAATTTTAATTTTTTTTTAAAGTGTGCTAGAAAGCAAAAATTAGATACTGCACAGCAAGGTTTGAGTTAAAGGCAGTGCTGGAACACAGAACAAACCCTTGTGGCCATGCCTCTCAGCCAGGTCAAGGACCCATTCCTGCAGTCAACAGCTGGGAAGGCGTGGAACCTGGAAGGGGTAGCCTGGGGAGGGAAAAAGACCGCTTGGAGGTAGAGGGGAGGCCTGCGTTCTCACCACCCAATGGCAGAGATAAGGCGTTGGAGCAGCCAGAGAGGAAAAGTCCCCGTGACGCAGCGGCGCTCTGCCAGTGCGCATGCGCACATGTGGGTGAAGCCCCGCGCGGGGGTTGGATCTGTTTCCCTCAGCCTCGCTGAGCTGCAGGAAGATCGGTATTCAGGCAGACAGCATATGCAGTTTGAAAGAAAGCAAAGTGCTTTCTTTGAAAGTGAAGGGGAGCGGAACATGCCACCCCAAAATCTGCCACTTTGGCATAAGGATTGAGTGGAGCTATCGGCAGTTGAGAAGAAGCAGATACAAGAGAAGCTCTCCGCCCTCCCCTATTTACCAAAAAGCAGGACACAAATTTGTCAAGGTGTGCTCCCGCCCCTCTCTACCGGGAAGGATGGAGTTAATCACCAGACACAACCCGAGCTCCTCCTCAACCTGGAGAGGGCACCATAGGAACCTGTACAGCACGTCCTGGTCCTGCTGAAGCCCTTCCGTTCCCTCAGCTCCCCATAGGGTGGCCTTCCCGCTCTGCGCCTCCCCAGAAACTCAAGCCCTTCTCCTCTGTCTTGTCACTCCTGTAAACAAGCATTCTCTTGTGAGGTGCTACGAAAACTCGAGCTCTGGCCGCCCCTTGGAGTTACTCACTGCGGACTTTCCCACGGGTGTGCGTGATGCACGTGGTAATAAACTCGTGTCTGTTTTTCTCTTGTTGATCTGCCTCTGTCAGTCTCTTTTAGAGCCCCAGCCAGAGAACCTAGAGGGGTAGAGGAAAAAGATTTTCTTCTCCCTACAGAATCAGACAGGCCTGCTCTCGAATCCCAGGGATGCTGGGCACTCGCTGGGTGCTGCTGGTGGAGCCTCTTTCTACCTGTGTCCGACTGTCCTCATTGGCAAGGCGAAGGCAGCAAACACCGCCTGGAACAAGCCGACTCTCCACAGGCTCAGCTGTTTGCATCCTCTCTCATCCCTGTCACTCCCTCATCTCTGAGGGTGTCCCGGGGACGCTGCTGCCCTGTGGGCACCTGGGACGGTTCTGCCTCATTCCCCCCACTCCTCATGCCCAGGGTGGCTCCAGGGGGCACCCTTAGAGAATCTTTCCCCATCCACACCCGAGCCCTCAAATTCCCCACACGAAGCTTCCAGGGCTGCTCTGTCCAGCTCAAGGGACTTCCCTAGGACCACCTCCCACCCAGAACCACCTCCCACCCTCCACTTCAGACCTTCTCATGCCTGCTGGGTTTCCTGAGGTCTAGCCACGACCTCAAATCTAAAGTCTCCCCTTTTCTCCATTCTATTCCCTTCTTTCTTTCCTCCCTCCCTCTCTTTTCCTTCCTTCCTTTTTTATTTATCTTACCTCCCCCACCTTCCCCCTCCCAGTTGAACACTTGCTCAGGAGATGACCTTCCTAGCTCTGACTGCATTTTACTCACAAAGACCCTGCCCACTGCCTGGTTCTCCTCTCAAATCCTTCGCCCTGGATTCTGGGAGGTTATGCCCTGGGGCAGGCTCTGCCTCTTTACCTCTGGACACTGTCGTGCAGTTGGCAACTCTAGTGGACACCTGGTGTGACACAGCAAAGTTGGGCAGATGGGTTCATCTTTTCCAGGGAGCCCCTCACTGCCTGTCAGCTCCAGGCCTGGCTCGCCAGCCCTCTGCAAATCCACCGGCAAACTCACACACTCTGGTGTACTCCTGTCGCTCACGTTATCAGAATAGGTTCCTAAGACTGTGAGTGAGAGAGGACAAGGCACCCAGGGCCACATGGAGCAGGGACACCACAGCAGGGGACCCGTCCAAGATAGTTTCAATGGTCATGGTAAGAAACGATCAGTGCCTGAGGAGTGGCAAGAGTGAAGAGAAGGGAGGGATGAGAGCTGGGAGGAAGGAGGAGCCACTGGAAGACAGGTGTGTGGATAAGCTCAGCTGCAGGCTCTGATCAGGGTGTTGTGTTAGAGGTGGGAATCCAGCAAAGGGAAGAGCTGTTGATGGGGGAGATGGTGGGGTTGCTTTCAGGCAAGGAAGGACAGACATACCGGTGGGACACCTGGGTGAGGACATCAGGAGGTGGGGGATGGTGTCGTTCTGGAAATAAGCCCAATCGTACCCCAAGAACAGAAGATTTCCCAAGGGTGCTAAGGAGACCTTCCTGCTTGGTCTCCTGGTAGAGAGCAGGTGTCTAATGGGGAAATCAGGGATGAGGCTGGATGAGGAGTCATGGTGAGGTGGGCAGAAAGCCCAGATCCGCGATCTAAAGACCTGGCTGCAGCCAGGCTCCCCACCTCCCCTGTGTCCTCAAAGCCAAGCAACAGATGCTCGAGCCTCATTCTGCCTGTCTGCAGAAGGTGGGAAGAGCCCCTCCCTCACACCTCCATCTGGGGGAATGAGGAACTGGGAGGCCGAACAGACCACAGGTTCTGAAGGCAAAGCAGGCCTTAGGATAGAAGGGATAGCTTCAGAACAGGGTGGAGGCTCCAGGATGAAGAGGAGGAAGCTGAAGTTTCAAGACATGGATCATTGTCATATCATTTTACTCAGCATAGTTGCCTTGAGCAGCCAGACCCATCCATCCCGGAACCTGGGACAGGATTCTGTCTCTTCTTAATCACATGTGACAGCTTCACTGGACACTTGCTATAGCCTCTGAGTCCTCGTGGACCTGCTCCTTTCCTCTTCAGAAATTCAGACTTAAATCCCAGCTGAGGAAAGTCTTGTGAGAGACAGGTGTGCTCTGGGTCCTGGGACCCAGAAGGTCACAGGATGTGGCAAGGACCCACCAATGGGCTGGGGATGTTTCCTTCCACGGCTGGCAGGCTGAGACATGCCCTATCTGGGTGACCACACAACTCCCAGGCCCAAGTGTGACCAGGAGAATCTGCAGAAGGCACAGAACATGCATCAAAACAGAGCATCACCTGCTCCTTCAGTCACTGGAAAACAGTGCCATCGGTGAGACCAAGATGAGCTGCCCACACTCCAGGTGCACAGAAGGTCAGATTGAACGCCATCAGCCCAAAACAGCAGTGTTTGGTGTTCACCCCTTTTCAGAGCCCCAGCAAAGTCCAGAGGAAGTAGAAGTGCATGATTCAGGGCCACCCTTCACATCCCCCACAAGGGCAAAGGGGAAGTGGCCTTTGGTGACAAGGGACGAACATAAACCAGAGCTGCTGACAAACACTGGAACACTGGCACCGGAAAGGACCCCCGAATCCAGTGGTCGTCTGGACAATGAGAGTATGCCCAGCAACCTGGATCTGATGGTGGACAGCACTTGCAGTCAGAGCCCCCAGTTCACACTGCACATGCCCCCTCGCTTCACCTCTGACCTTAGAGATCTCACTTCACAGACCCAGGCTCCATGCCCTTGACCCTCAGGGCTGTGACTGCCATCAAGCACTGAATGGTGCCGGCCCACAGTCAATGCAGTTTTTTCTTTTCCTAAGGCATCACTGCTCTCTTCCTCTCCTCTCTTTCTAGAGGCAAGGTTTCTCCACAGCCTTCACCCAGCACAGTAACAAAGGCCCAAGGGAGTAGGTTCCCCCTCTCCTGCCTGTGGCCAGCCAACAACTTTACCTCTCCAGGCTCAGCTTTCCACCTGCCAGCGAGTGGTGAAACAGACAATGTGTGCAGCAGCTTCTTTCAAAAATCTGACTGACTGTCCCACACTGCACAGTTCTCTAGCAATAGATGCTCCCGTTTCCATGTGGTCTCAATGCCCAGGAATTCCCCAGCTGCTTTCCTGGGCAGGTGATCCTGAGCAGGTCAGTGTTCTGGCTGAGACACCTCGTGACAAAGTTGGCTTCAGACTCTAACCTGCAGCAGACTCCAAGCTCAACAACTCAGAATGAAAGAGGAAGTCCTAGACATTCTGGGAAAACATCATTTCTGGAAAAACTCAGACTAGCAAGTGGTCTAAATAACGATAATGGATATGCCTATTATGTACAAATAATGAGAGACCAGAATTGTGATAGGGTCCCTCTCTTCCTGTTAGTATTTTCAAATGCACAAAACATCGTAAAACGCATAAAATGCCTCTAAGCAACACTCCACTGCCATTTAGTCTCCCTCACTGATGCCATTTACATGTCCATTAAAGAGTTCTTACACAACTTCTCCACGCCACTTCTGCTCACACGGGCGGTTTATGCTTTCTGCCTGCCCTCCTGGGCTCTGTGACATAGTCAGGAATGCAGTCTTTGTAAGAGTCTGTGCTGAGAAGATTGGTAAATTGCATCTGGCAAATCCATGGAGATGCCTGCTCACACCTTGATTCTGTTGTTTTCACTGGAGCATCGCACACGCCCCAGGCCTCAGAGAAGGTCTTTCTTGCCACTCTTCTGTCCCAATGCCAGCAGGTCCCGTTGTTCAAAGAGCAGCTCAGAAAACAACTCATACAGAAAACAATGAGCAGTGGAAGGGGTGCTAAGAGTGAGCCCATGTGGTTTTCCTAACACCATTACATCTTTCCAGCACCAATTCTCTGACACCAGCTGCGTGTCCAACAATTCAGTTCCATTCTGACACTGAATACCTAGAGTTACTCAGCCCCCACAGGGTGAGGCTCCATCCCACAAGACTGTCCTCATTCAGACCCAACTGCAAATGCAATCCCCAGGACACCCACACTTCTGCCTGGCTGACTACAAATTTGGGGGTACCCATGACTCCCCCATAGGTTTAACAATGCACTTGAATGACTCACAGAACTCAGGAGGACACTCCTTATATAATTACAGTCGTATTCTAAAGACACAAATGAATGGAAGAGGGGCACCAGGCAGGCTGGATTGGGAGTCACTGCACAGAGCTCCCACACTCTCTCTGGGTGCACCTATGTGTCCCCCAGCTCTGAAGCTCCATTAGCCTCCTGCTTCCTAGATTTTACTGAAGGTTTGTTATGTAGGCATCATGATTAAATCATCAGCCACGGGCGACTGCACTCCATCTCCAGATCCTCCTCTTTCCCGGAAGGTCAGCAGACAGGCTACAAGTTTCTACCCTCTAATCTTGTGACCAGTCCCTCTGGCAAACAGCTCCATCCTGAGGCTGTCTCGGGGCCTGCCAGGCGCTGCCTCCTTGGAATAAACTTGGATATAGTCAAAGGGGCTCATTATGAAAAACAAAAAAACACTCCTGTCAGGAAATTCCAAGAGTTTTAGGAGCTCTCTGCCAGAACTAGGGACAAAGACCAAATATATATTTTCTATTTTGCCACACAGGCAGAGCTGGGTTCGCCTGGCTGACTCTGAAGGCGTTGGCTCTCAGTGAGCATCAGAGTCCTGGTCTCTGTAAAATAAACATCCTGAGACATCCCAAATGCACCCAGCAGGAAGGCTGTGCACACCCAGGATGGCGTGAAAGGCCATAGGGTGCCAAATAGGTGTGCACCCAAACAAGTGGTCAGACAGCCCACTGTCCAGGATGAGACACCCGCTCCTGCCCACCAGGGCTGCTAGGATCAGAGCCCGAGGGGGCTCCCCTGCCCCACCGGTAGGAGTGCAGGATAGCACCCCCACATCAGAGCACAGTTCCTAGTTTCTGTCAAGCTAAACATCCATCGGCCCTGTGACTCAGCAATCCCACTTGTGCACATTCACCCCTGAAGAAATACAAGCCTGTGTCTACAAAACAGAATTGTACCTGAATGTTTGTAGCAATTTTCTTCATAACAGTCAAAAAAAAAATCCTAAAAACAATGGGTGAATGGCTAAATGAATTATGGTCTAATAAAAGGGAATGAACTACTAATATGAAAACCTGAATGTATGAATCTGATCCAGGAATCTCACTCCTGGGTTTATAGCAGCACAATTCACAAAAGCAAAATCGTGGAATCAACACAAATGCCTATCAATCAACAAGTGGATAAAGAAACACAGCCATAAAAAGGAATGAATTAATAGCATTTGCAATGACCTGGATGAGATTAGATATTATTATTCTAAGTGAAGTAACTCAGGAATGAAAAACCAAACATCGTACATTCTCACTGATATGTGGAAGCTAAGCTATGAGGATGCAAAGGCATAAGAATGATACAATGGACTTTGGGGACTTGGGGGGAAGAGTGGGAGGGGCTGAGGGATAAAAGACAACCGATACGGTGCAGTGTATACTGCTCAGGTGATGAGTGCACCAGGTTCTCATAAATCTCCACTAAAGAACTTACTCATGTAACCAAATACCACCTATACCCCAATAACTTATGGAAAAATAAAATTTAAAAAAAGAACTCAATAAATATTTGAAGATTAAAAAAAATTAAGAAGCCACACAAAAAGGTACATTTTTTTTTTTTTTTTGGTGGAGTCTCGCTCTGTCGCCCAGGCTGGAGTGCAGTAGCGCGATCTCTGCTCACTGCAAGCTCCACTGCCTCCAGGGTTCATGCCATTCTGCCTCAGCCTCCCTAGAAGCTGGGACTACAGGCGCCCGCCACCACGCCCAGCTAATTTTTTTGTATTTTTAGTAGAGACGGGGTTTCACCGTGTTCGCCAGGATGGTCACGATCTCCTGACCTCGTGATCCGCCTGCCCCGCCTCCCAAAGTGCTGGGATTACAGGCCTGAGCCACCGCGCCCGGCCAAAGGTACATATTTTATGGTTGCATTTATACTAAATCTAGAATCATCAAAACTAATCCACAGAGACAGAAATAAAGCATGGTTGTTGGTGGCTGATTGGAAAGGGGTAGAAAGGAGCTTCCTGGAGGCGGACAATGTTTCATATTTTGTTTTGAGTATAAACAGTTGTAAATGATTATCAAAATTCTGCAAACTGAAGGCTTAAATCATGTGTGTTACTGTGTCAAAAGACAAAATTACAACAGATATAAAGATCTCAATTGGCTTTACTTATGATTCTAGAATCAGGCAACGCTTCATTCTATAAAATAGAATTAAAAGTGTTCCCATAATCTGGGCAGAGGAGGTTGATTTTATAGACAGAGAAAGAGCTGAAAAAAACAGAAACAAAGAACAAAAAGCACATTGCTCATTTCAAGGTTACTTTCTTATAAGGTGGGACATGGACAGAATAACAGAAAAATAACAGATTAATTAATACCAGTTTGCTTCAGGTTACTCTGTTTTATAAGGATTGAAGGCATGAACTTCATCATCACACCAATTGAACACTGAAAGCGAACCTGTGTGGGAAATGTGGATGTTACCTCATCTGATTTCTCAGCCCAGATAATGACTCAGTTTCAGTTTTCTGAGCATGGCTGACTCCATTTTGATTTTTAGTCTGGCCTGCTGGGGCCTAATGCAGTTTAGTCCAAAACAATGGCCTCCTATAATTTTTGTTTGACAATTGTGTGCTGTATGTACTTCGATTTTTTCAAAACTCTCTCAGTGGGGATCATGGGTCTAGGAACCATATGGAGGTCTGTGACTCATTGGGAAGGGGTGGCCCTGGCCTGTGAAGACCGAAGGGGGTCCATACTCCAATCCTATAGGCCCTGAACTCCAGAATTGAGTCAGATGTGGTGACTTGCTGAGGAAGGGTTTCGAAGCCCACACAGACACTGCTCTATCCTTGCCTCTCCCTGAATCCCCTGAAGGCAGTGTCTATGCAGTGCATTCTCGGATCAGTATCCAGTGCCTGCCTCCCTCTAGTCCTGAGCTCCTAAATCAGAAACTTCTGGGGCATAGGGAGTCAAGCCATTCATTTCACCTCTGTGTCCCCCAAGCCTGACAGGGGCAGGCTGACCAAAGGCGTTCTGTGAATGCAGAATTGTTCTAAATTGCTAAATACCAACATCAGCTATGGATGACTCAGAAAACCCAACCTTATATACCAAAGTATCCAGGTAGTCAACACACATTGACTATATTAGCCACATAATTATACCATTTCTACACCCCAACGGTGCTGGAGAGGGAATGATTTCCTATGCCACACAACAGAGAGAGACAGCAGATGCAGGCCACTCACTCAGGAGTTTTGTTGTGAGGGCAGCAGAGAAATGCGGCAGGGACTACAGGGTGATGTTTCTCAACCTCTCTCTCTCTCTCTCTCTCTCTCTCTCTCTCTCTCTCTCTCTCTCTCCGCCCTCCCGCTTCTCTCCTGCAGGAAATTCTAATCATGTATGCATTTTATGAAGCAATTGATTAGGGAGAAAAAAATGCCACCTGAAATCCTCTCTAATCCACTAACTTCTACTTTCTCCAACTTTCTTTTGCAATGAAGTACAGGGAGACGAGGGTTTACAACTCCTGCTTCAGACCTGTTGGCCCCAAAATAGACCTGCATTCAGCTGGCCCTGACAAGTCCCTTAGGTAGGTCAGAGCTGAGGGTCTGTACGATTTCCAATATCACTGTGGAAATGTCTTGCAATGGTTTGAGTGTGTCCCCTCCAAAATTCATGTGTTGGAAACTTAATCCCCAGGGCAGCAGTGTTTGGAAGGTGGGACCTTTTGGGAGGTGTTTAGGTCGTGAGCACTGCACCGCTATGAAAGGGCTTGTGGCAGTCGGTTCTCTGTCCTGCTCTTCTGCCATGTGAGGATGAAGCATTCAAGGTGTCACCTTGGAATCAAAGAGACCAGACCCTCACCTGCCACTACCTTGAGCTTCGCCTTCCCAGTCTCGAAGAGCTGTGAGAAATAAGTTTCTGTTCTTTATAAATTATGCAGTATAAGGTATTTTGTTATAACAGTAGGAACAAAGACATCCCCCTCTCATGGGGTACATATATTGAACTTTGATTTTCCAAGTATACCACCCTAGGCATGTGAGTGAGACCCCAGCTGGGCAGCAGAAGCACCCCACACCCCATGGCACGCCCCGTGGCAGCAGGAGCAAGATCAGCACTGGGGCCGCTCCACAGGAAACAGCTTCTGGCCCCAGCCATGGAGTCCTCCAGTCTCAGCCCATCGGGAAGGGAGAAGAAACTGCCCTGAGCTTGCAGGCCTAAGTAAGCGTCCTGTGAGTGCACTACATTTATTGCAGGAACACGGCCCTTGAGAGGAGAGAAGGACCTTCTTGCAAAAGACAAAGGACTAAAGCCGTCATTCAGGCAGTAAATAGAAATGAGATTGATTTTATAAAACACATGGTTACAAATCAATTGATGTAAGTTCCTTTAATAAATACGTATAGGGGCACCTACTGTAACTCAAGCATTGTGGTAGCCACCAGATAAAGGGGACTGAGTTGTATTAAACATGGCCTCCCAGGAATTCACAGAAGCAGGGGCGGAGGGAGTCAAGCACACAAACAGCTGAAACTGCTCAGCCCTGTGCTTAGCATCTTGTGAGTATTCAGAAATATTAGCGGCACATGTAATCCCAGCACTTTGGGAGGCTGAGGCAGGCAGATCACCCGAGGTCAGGAGTTTGAGACCATCCTGGCCAACATAGTGAAACCCCGTCTCTACAAAAATAAAAAATAAAAAATTAGCCAGGTGTAGTGGTGGGCACCTGTAGTCCCAGCTGCTTGGGAGGCTGAGGCAGGAGAATGGCGTGAACCCGGGAGGCGGAGCTTGCAGTGAGCCAAGATCACACCACTGCACTCCAGCCTGGGCAACAGAGCGAGACTCCGTCTCAAAAGAAAAATACAAAAATTAGCTGGGTTTGGTGGTGAGTGCCTGTAATCTCAGCTACTCAGAAGGCTGAGGCAGGAGAATTGCTTGAACCCTGGAGGCAGAGGTTGCAGTGAGCTGAGATCGCGCCACTGCACTGCACTCCAGCCTGGGGGACTGTCTCAAAAAAAAAAAGAAATATTAGTGGTTACAATGAGATAATGATGATGATTACAATGAGATAAGGGCAACCATAGCAAATGGATGAGATTTTTCTGGCAGCATAGAAGATAAATGGCCATATCTATTGGGGTCGTTAGGGAAGGGCTCATGGGTGCTGGGATGCTCACACTGGTAGGCAGACAAAGAGACAAGATACAGAGGGCCGGGAGAATGTCTGGGCAGATTGCAAAGGGCCTACCAGTTCTCCTGGGTAGTCAGAAGCCCTTCTGGAGGACTGAGGAATACACCAAGGACCCAGAATCCTGGCCCAAGGACCAGGTCAGTTCACATTAAAGCTTGTGCTGGCACCATTGCTATAAACAATCTTCAAGAAAAGCTATGTTGTTGTTTTTGCCCAAGCAAGGATCCCTTCCCATTTTATCATCACATATTTGAAGTGAATGTCAGAGATGAAGATTAATTAATTGCAAAGAAAAATTATTATGCAATGATCTGTACAATGTCCACCGTAAGTCTTACCAATTCCTTGAACTTCTCCTAATGGAAAACCATATAACAATTTCAAATGGCATTTTACCAGAGTCCAGGGGCTTTTCCAATTCATCTGCATTGTGGTTCCTCAAATGAAAAGGGTACACGAATTAGAGATGAAGTGTTGGGTGTGTGATGCTTTGTATTTCGATTCCACGGATAGCTGACTCCATGCTGGTGTCCAGGATGGCCTGTCCTCCAGGTTCTCAGGCTCTGGAGTGTGCCTCTAGCACTCACTTCAGTGTGGATCCAAATCTGAGGATGGCTTTCCCAAGTGTGCACAAGCCCCTCCTTGGGAGAAAAAGAAGTGATCTCGATTCAGAGGCTGGATTCTTCTTGAGCTCTTTAGGCAGGTGTGAAGGTAGCTGGGGTCTGTTCTGACTCCATAAGCAAAAGCAGCAGCTCTCTGAGAGCCTGACCTCATAAAAGGATGGGCATGGTGGGAGACAGGCCTCTCCTTCCCTCTTCCTTCTCTTCCACTCATTAATCTTCCTGGCCTTTTCTAACTTCGTGCATTTGCAGAAGACAATACACCTGATGTGCAAGCTCAGAGCTTCTTTTGTTTGATTAGGCTTTGGTTTTGTTTCTAATACACTTTCCTCTGCAGGCAGAAGTCTAACTCCACTAATTTCTTCTAGGGAGCCATCAAGTGACATCCAACAGTGTTCATTCAGCATAGCAAGAGGGCTGCAGACACAGAGCCCAGGCCACAGGTGGTCTAGCCCACCCCACCACACTGGTTACAGGACAGAGCTTCTGCCTTCCAGCTCTGTGAGAATGATGGTGCCAAGGAGATGGGTGGTCAGGCAAAGCACAGCCACATGGAGGGCATGGCCTGTGCACCCTGCAGAGGTCATGGCAGGGCCTAGCTCCAGCTGCTGCAACTATATCACAAACACACACGGGAGTAGACAGACTCTTGAAGTTGAAAGAAACTGAGAACTGCAAGACAGGACCACTTTATGGAGGACCTGAGATTCCGCTCAAGAAACTAGAGTAGGACAAGACCTACCATGCTGGACTTGATCACTGGAAACCAGAGGAGGGTCCATGTGCAAGTTAACTCGACTGGACTCCCAAACCCATGGCCCTTCGCTATACCCCCAGTCAAAACGGAGACAACCTTGCTCACAGGCAGTTATGCACCGCAGCTGACTTGTGCTAGCTTGTGAGAGCTAATGGTTAAATTTTCAGCTATTTTTAGAGCTGGATGTTAAACAAAGCCATCATTAAGTTATTTTCAATTAAATACATTAGATAAAGTGTAATAAGTACCCCCAAACTCATCACATCCTAATTATTTGACTACATTTTCTTTCCTCTTACCTCTGCTCTTGGTCATTTAGTGTCCATTGTACTGCACGGGGGAGATGCTGTCTAACATTGTGATTCTAGGCATCTCTTCCCAGCCCTTCACTCAGTGACATCATGTGGATGACTTGAAATCAGCCACAGTGGGGGTATTTATACCACAGAAATTGGCAAATGCTACATATATGTAAGGGCTTTTTCCCCGGACAGTTTTTGTTAAATGTATACCAGCCAGCACACTATTGTCCCAGAGCCTGGTGAGGGCTGCCTACATGACCCGCAGGAACTAGAAAGCTGTTGAAATCTTACACTGGGGAATAATATGGTGGTTCTGTGTTTTTTGAGCCACCCCCTGGCTGTCGTGTGGCAGAGAGTCAGTCAGCGGTCAATGGCACCGCATCAGAGGATAAATAGGCAGACCCTGGGGCCCCAGCAGCCACTAGGGTGGTAGCAAGGGAGGTGGAAAGGGCAGGACTTCTGTTGAACTGGGAAGCACTAAAGGAAAACTAGGAGCAAATGCTGGCCCTGAGAT
This sequence comes from Macaca mulatta, assembly GCF_049350105.2. Classification (NCBI taxonomy): domain Eukaryota; kingdom Metazoa; phylum Chordata; class Mammalia; order Primates; family Cercopithecidae; genus Macaca; species Macaca mulatta. The sequence continues at coordinate 57,382,022 of NC_133414.1, forward strand.
TTTAAGCCTGAGGTATTGGCAGATGCCAATGTTATCAGCCAAGTTAGAAGCCTCAGAAGGCTTAAACCAAGGACCAGGACTGAGAAGAGATGAGCCACTTTAGGCTCTTTTGAAGCAGAAGAAACTGATGGTGCCATAACCTCGAACACAGGGTGCAGGCTAAGAAGAGACTGGAGGACAGATGCTCACATGCTTAGCTAGCAAATCATGTCTGTGCCCAGTAGTTTTTACAATTTTACAAGCCTATCACTCCCTGTCACTCTCAGAGCCTGACTTCATAAAAGGATGGGCGTGGTGGGAGACAGGCCTTTCCTTCCCTCTTCCTTCTCTTCTACTCTTTACCCTTCCTGGCCTTTTCCACACCACACCCAAAAAGCAGGGGTGTAACTGGGTCCACTAGGGCAGCAATTGCAGGCTCAGCAAGGAGCCTCTGGATCTGTGGCCAGCACAGATCAGACAGGCACACTGTGCCGGGGTGGGGAGAAGTGGAGTTGCAATGGTGACCCCAGGCACAGGCCCACCTGGGAGGAGGATGTGGGAGGAGAAGGAGGCTGCACAGGTGAGGGGTGAGCCTGGGGTCAGCCACTGGCTCTTGGCCACCCTGGGAGGGATGAGGTCAGGTTCCCACTCTGGCCCAAGACTGAGGAAGCAGAATATGCCTGGGTCCAGAGGTCGGGAGACAGGAGAAGAGGCCACACCTTTGTGGGCACACCTGCCAGCACTGGGACAGGGTCTAAGTAGGGTGGAGTGGGAGGCTGGGAGGAGTTCCAGCCAAGAAAATGGGGTGACCCCAAAGCAGAGGCCTGTTGTCCAAGTGCAGCTGTTCAGAGGCCATCTGCCCTGGTTTGGGGTAGGAAGGTGCTTCATGTGTATGGTGTTCCCACTCACCCTCCAGGCAGCCTGAGGCACTGGAGAATACAGGGCCAGAGCAGGAGGACTGGGCAGTGTTCTGGGCCTGCTCCTTACTAGCTCCGGGGCCAGCCTCACATGAAGTGTGCCATTCACTTCTTCATTCAGTGCAAATATCTTCTATGTGCCAGGCCCTGAGAACACTGGGGTGAGCGGCCCCACAAGGTCCCTGCCCTGAGAGAATGCACACCCCCGTGTAGGGAGGCAGACAATGAACAGGAGTGTGAATGAGAACACACAGGTATGTCCCTGTGACTTGTTTGGTCATCTATAAAATGGGACCAGCGATGCCACCAGCCCTACCCACGCAACAGGATTGTGGGACATCACAGATGGGGCCTGCTGGAACTCAGGAGAAACGCCATGAACTCACCCACAGCTGCCTTTGCTCTCCTTTTTTTCTTATAATAAAATGTGCATAACATAAAATTTACAATTCTAACCATTTTTAAGTGGCACTGGGGACATCTACAATGTTGTGCAATCACACCGTCGTCCACCCCGGGAACTGTCTTATCTTCCCCAGCAGAAACTCTGTCCCCATTAAACGATAACTCCACATCCTCCCCTGCCACAGGTCCCAGCAGCCTCTATCTGACTTTCTGTCCCTAAGAATCTGCCTATTCTAGGTAGCTTCATATCAGTGTAAACACATCATACTACATTTGTCCTTTTGTGTATGACTTATTTCAGTGAGCTTCACCTAGAAGTGGGATTGCTGGATCCCATGGTGATTCCGTTTATTGTTTAACTTATTATTTTTAACTTTTATGGATACATCAGGGTTGTACATATGCATGTGGTACATGTACTATTTTGATATATGCGTACAATGTGTAATGACCAAATCTGGGTAACTGGGATATCCACTACCCCAAACATTTGTGTTGGGAATGTTACAAATCTTTTCTGCTCGCTATTTTGAAATACAAAATAAATTATGGTTCACTAAAGTCACCCTACTGTGCTGTGAAACACTAGAACTTATTCCTTCCACCTATCTGTACTTTTTAACCATTGACCGATCCCTCTTCATCTCTCCTCCCCGCTACCTTCCACAGTCTCTGGTGTCTATCATTCTTTACCTCCACGAGATCAATGTTTTTAGCTCCCACATATGAGTAAGAATGTGCAATATTTGTGTTTCTGCATCAGGATTATTTTGCTTATGTGTTTGCCTTTTGAATAACTGCTGCACTGTTTTCCACAATGGATATGCCATTTTTCATTTCCACCAGCAAAGTTCAGGGCTCCAGTTTCTCTCTGTCCTCACCCACTCTTACCTTCCCCATTCTTCTGATAGCAGCCATCCTAATGCATATGGACTGGCCTTTTTCTGTCTTCTATGTGTATTGTCAGATGGCATCCCACATGCATCCATCTCACACCTACATTGCTCTATAGCGTTCATTTATGGTGTGCTATTTCTGGACTATGCACTGCTTCTGTACTGTACACCAGCCTGTGCACCCTATACCTTAAGGGCAATGTAAGGCATTGCCAAAGGTAATCTCAACGAATTTGTAACTGTCTCTATGTTTCTTTCCTTAGAAATAGAGGTGATAGGAGCTACCAGCCTGTCTGGAAAGCTTGGTAATTTGTCACTCTCAGACTAGGGATTCTGAGGGTCAGTCCCAGCGCTGTCACACTGCCAATCTCCCCAGGCCCCAGTCTGCCTCTCCTGTGCACCCCAGAAGAGGAGGCACAAACCAGTACCAGGGAGGACAGCAAGGCTCAGGGCAATGCACCCAGGCTTTGCTCTCATATTTATGGACCATCGTTCATTTTCAAAATAATTGGCACCAATGTGAATGGGTAAAGAACAAGAGAAAATAACCCAGGGCCCTGTAATCTGTCCCTGGCCAGACTCACATCCAATCCTCCACATGTATTAACCTCAAATAAAAAGTAACCTAAGCCCTAGAGCGGGACACAATCACAAGTATAATTCATATCTCAAAATCCAAGCAAGTGCCAAACAGCGGCCAACATTATGAATATAAATTCCAGCTTGTTCATATGCTGACATTCTAAAGTCTGACAAGAGTGAGCAAGAAGGTGTTTTTCCTGGCTAACAAGTTGCATGCCTTCAGATCTAGAACTTTTATAGAGGTACGCTCTTGGGAACCTCGACAAGAGCTAAGAGTTTGGGAGAAGATGTCCATGTCCTTGCTAATGGATCATTTCTCTTGCCCAGCAAGTTTTCACCTCATTTTACAAACTCGGGGTGTCAGAGCTGGAAGAATGTTTGTGATGTTCATTGTACAGATGTGATCACCAAGGCCCAGAGGGTTGATCCGAGGTGAGCAGGCCCCACACCTGTCACTCCCAGGCCTGCAAGATGTATTAAGGGCAGCACCTGCCATTTCTCAAATGGGAGAGTTTAATTTGAGGTCATTGACAAATCTGTTCAAAGAAACTGACGTTTGAGTCCAAGCTTACTTGGCAAAAAAAAAAATATATATATATATATGTGTGTATATATATATGTGTGTGTGTGTGTGTGTGTGCATGCGTGTGTGTGTGCGCTAGTGTGGGGGCTGAGACATGACACCCCTTCCATAGAAATATGAAATATATCATTGCGCCATGGAGGACCCAGAAGGAGGGGAGTCAGGAGGGACTGGAAACTGGGAGGCATGAGAAATGGCCCTAGAAGATGGCACCATGGCCAGCTCCCAGGAGCACACAGCCTCCCGCCTCAAGCACAGGCACCCCAAGCTCCTAGGACAAGAGAGAGGGAATGGCCCCCAGGGAGGGCACACACTCACCCCGAGTGGCTGTTCCACCTCTGCTCCATGAGTCATGTGTTCCTGTCACTCCAGGTCTCGCTCAGTGCCCTGGGCACCTAGACCAAAAGAGGCCCTGAGAGGATGAAGAGCTGAGTCCCATGGGCTCAGGTAGCACCAGGGCTGTCACTTTGTGCAAGCTGTGCCTCATGAGGAGCAGGGTCAGAGGGCAAAAGTCCCCCACATCTGATGGGCTTGGACTGGGATGCAGCAAGACTCCCCCAGGCCCCCACTCTCCCTTTGACAGGACAAGTGGGAGAGCAGCTGGCATGGGGGCAATAAACATTTTGAGCACAGGTGCCAGTTGCTTAGGCAAGGACAGAACTTGGGACACCCTCCTGAAGGAGGTGGGGTTGGGCACAGCCCCTCAAGCTGGTGGTGAGGAGTCCCTGGCCCGAGTGCATTCCTTGCCCTGGAGAGAGATTATCCTGCCTGTTCCGCAACAGCAAGAGAGGGCAGGCCCCAGGCAACAGGAAGGCCAGAGCAAACCTAGTATGGACAGGGCAGCAGTGAGGTAGAAACAGCCCCGCCCCACCACTTCACAGTGACAGCAGGCCTAGCACCCGCACATTCCATCTTCATTTAGCAGTGACCGCAGGCCCAGCACTGTGCCCAGCACCCACATATTCCATCTTCATTTAGTAGTGACCATGGGCCCAGCGCCATGCCCAGCACCCACATTCCATCTTCATTTAATAGTGACTATGGGCTCCATGCTGTGCCCAGCACCTGCACATTACATCTTCATTTAACAGTGACTGCAGGTCCAGCACCGTGCCCAGCACCGGCATATTCCATCTTCATTTAGCAGTGACGACGGGCCTAGCGCCGTGCCCAGCACACATATTCCATCTTCATTTAGCAGTGACCACAGGCCCACCGCTGTGCCCGGCACCCACATATTCCGTCTTCATTTAGCAGTGACTGCGGACCCAGCACCCGCACATTCCGACTTCCTTTAGAAGATACTGGCAGGCGCTGCTCCTGCTTTGCCTGCAGAGATGGTCCTTTGCTTTCCGGGCTCTAGGGACTACAGAGAGAACAAGAATGAATGGTCTGATGCTGTCTCATCTAGAGAGAGGACCCACTGTGTGTTCTGACATAGGAGTCCCCTCCCAAGGGAGCTGCAACTGGCATTCGTGTTTCAGGAACAACACCTCAAGTCACGCGGTGCCCAGGAGAAGGATGCACCTGCTGCACAGGCTTTAGTTTGCTGAAAGCAGCCAAGGCTGAGAGGGAATTAGCAACACTAGGAAGGAGAGAAGCTGGGGATGGTTGGGGTTCCTTTCTGTAAGTAGCAGTAGCTTGGTCTCCCTCCTTGCAGAGAACCCAGAGAGGATAAAGACTGCTCTGTCGGAGTAATAAATCTTCTAAAGCTAACAACTTAAAATGCAGCGACTTATTATCTCCCAATACTGCAGATTGGCAATTTGAGGCAGACTCAGCTACATAGTTCTTTTTGTGCCTCTGCTGCTGGATGGGCAGGGGCTGACTGGTCTCGGGGGTGCCTTGCAGTTGGGCCACCTCCCACAGTCTCCTCCCCACTCCTCCAGCCAGCTAGCCAGACTTGCTCCAGAGGCAACTGGGTGGGGTTCAGGGAGAGAGAGAATGCAGGGCATGGAGGCCTTGCAGCCAGATGCAGGTCCAGAGCTGGCCCCTCATCACTCCCACGGCATGCTATTGGCCAGAGCCAGACACAGTCCAGCCCAGATTCAGAGGGGAGAGAAGCTACTGCAAAGTCACGTTATAAAGGGTGTGGACGTGTGAAGGAGAGGACTGTGGCCACTTGTGCACTCTGCTGCCATAGGCCTATGAAGTGACCCAGTCACTGTCTTCAAGAAACCTCTGTATTTGCAAAGAGGATTTCAGAATTTCAGTGTGGAATGAATGCCAGAGAGCCTCTTCTGAATGTTTGGGCCTTTTTTTCTTTCTTTCTTTCTTTCTTTTTTTGTTTTTTTGTTTTTTTGTTTTTTTGAGACAACGTCTTTCTCTGTTGCCCAGGCTGGAGTGCAGTGCTGCGATCACAGCTTTCTGCAGTCTCAAGCTCCTGGGCTCAAGTGATCCTCCTGCCTCAGCCTCCCAAGTAGCTGAGACCACAGGCACATGCCCCATGCCCAGCTAATTTTTTAAAACTTTTTGTAGAGATGGCGTCTCACTATATTGCCCAGGCTGGTCTTGAACTCCTGAACTCAAGCAATCCTCCTGCCTCAGCCTCCCAAAGTGCCGGAATTATACAGGTGTGAGCTACTATGCCCAGCCATGCTTGAACCATTTAAAACTCTTGATACTTGCTCAGCTGGACAGAGTACATTGTCTTCCACCAGCTCAGTGATTGGAAACTAGAGCAGTTATCTGATTTGGAGAATGGGACAATTTTTATATTCCAGTGTTTATAAACTAAAATGCATACCCACTAAAAACAGATAACCTGACCTAGGCTAAGAGAAGCTGAGTGACTTGACCAAGGTCATGCAGCTAGTAAATAGCTAAAACTGACCAGCCCACCCACCCTGCCTTTTTTTTTTTTTTTTTTTTTTTTTTTTTTGAGACAGAGTCTTGCTCTGTTGCCTAGGCTGGAGTGCAGTGGCACAGTCTCGGCTCACTGCAACCTCTGCCTCCTGGGTTCACTCCATTCTCCTGCCTTAGCCTCCTGAGTAGCTGGGACTACAGGCGCCCGCCACCACACCTGGCTAATTTTTTGTATTTGTAGTAGAGATGGGGTTTCACCATGTTAGCCAGGATGGTCTCGATCTCCTGACCTTGTGATCCACCCACCTCGGCCTCCCAAAGTGCTGGGATTACAGGCAAGAGCCAACGTGCCCAGCCCCACCCTGCTTTTAACAACCACATGACATGATACTATGGGTGCCTGGATCTCAGGAAGAGTGGCCCACTGACATTGGAAGCCACAAAGTGAACCTCAGGGGCTGAGACCTGCAGAGGGGGTATCTTGTGAGAAGTACTGGCTGCCCATCAGGAAGAGCGGCGTCCAGGAGCAGAGCCTTCAGTTTCTGCACTCGGGAGCTGCTGCTGCTACCTCACCATCCTTCCCAACCAGGGACCTGGAAGGCACATGTGGCCACTGTGTTGTCATACCTGTGTTAAAAACAAAAATTAATCCGGAGGCCATTGGGCTGAGGCCGCTGCAGTGCCCCCCGATTCCTACGTTAGGAATCCACAAGCCAACTCAACATAAACAGTCATATTCTAGGCCTATCAGAAACTGCTGGCTAACCCCTAACTGGCGACTTTCTACTAGTTAAGCTTAACCAATCAGAAACCACCAACTACTCTCTAACTAGGGACTTTCCACTGGAATGATCTGAATGAAATTACTGCCTCACTGTAAACAATCATGTATTTCCTTTGCCTTACTCCCACCTCTGCCTTTTAAAAGCCTTCCTCTCGCATGCCTTCCTCGGGGTCCCTAACTGCTTTCTATCTGGAACTGCCCAATTCATGAGTTGCTCATGAAAATCTCTTTGATATTTTACTATGTGCCTCAGTTTATCTTTGAACAACAGCAAGTGCTGAGGAGTGGTCCCTTCTTTATTCCTTTGTCTGGTTTTTCTCTGTGGGTTATACAGAACTGCAAGAGCAAAAAGACAAACTAGGAAAATCACTCTGTAAGCTATCAAAATATGTGTCCTAGATCTTTGTTTTTAAAAATAATCTCTAAAGCCAACCCAGACCTACACAGGCCACCTCTGGGGTGACTCTCAGGTCTCATGTGTGGGGCTCAAGCCTTCCTTCTGCCACAGGTTTCCCTGAGGCTCACAAATAAGAGCCAGTTTGCAAACAACAAAGGATGCAAAGGAAGGCTTACTGAGCACTGTCATGCCTTGGAGTTTAAAAATGGCAATCCCACCCTAGAGATGGTGGGGCTGAGCCCAGGGACCGTACACAGCCAGCAAGAGATAGCACCACAGCCCATGGTGCTAGGGTTTCAACCCTGCTGTGCTTTAGTACAATCATCTGGGGACTTTTACCACCTGCAATGCTCAGGCCCCCTCCCCAGAAACTCTGGTTTATGGCACAGGGGGCAGCCTGCTTTATTATTTTTTTAATGTTTCCCAGTTGATTTTAATGTGCAGCCAGGACTAAGAGCCACTTTTAGGCAAGTAGTTTTCAACTCAACATGCCTGCACATTGTGAACACATTGAAATTACCCGGGGAGCCTTAAAAAAGGTACTAAGCCTGGGTCCCACCTCACTCATTCTGATGGAATTGATTTGAGGTGTGACTTGGGCATCAGGACTTTTGAAAGCTCCCAGGTGATTCCTATGGGCAGTCAAGTGTGAGGCCCAATGTCTTAGGTGACACTTAGGTGAAGAATGAATCTGGGATTCTCAGAAAAGTTTGTTTGTTTTGTGTTTGTTTGTTTGGAGACAGAGTCTCGCTCTGTTGCCCAGGCTGAAGTAGAGTGGCATAATCTCAGCTCACTACAACTTCCACCTCCTGGGTTCAAGCAATTCTTCTGCCTCAGCCTCCCCAGTAGCTGGGACTACAGGCACACACGACCACGCCCAGCTAATTTTTGTATTTTTAGTAGAGGCAGGGTTTCACCATGTTGGCCAGGCTGGTCTTGAACTCCTTACCTCAAGTGATCTGCCCACCTTGGCCTTGCGAAGTGCTGGGACTACAGTGGTGAGCCACTGCACAAGTTGAAAGCCCCCCTGCTCTGCCGTTCCCCTCGCCCGCCTGGGTGCTTGCTAACCCCAAGGAGTTCCATGCACATCATCCTCCAAGGTTACGATCTCTGGCCATGGAGACAGCCCCACATGCAGAGAAGCCCTGCAGCTGGCACCACAAACTCAGGTCACCCAGGTCCTGCATGCAGCTGTCTTGAGGCTCCTCCCCTGTAGTCCTGCCTTCCTGCATCCCCGTCTGAGCCAGGAGCCAGGCAGGCTTCCCTGGAGACCCTGCCAAAGACTTTTCAGTTCCTGCTGGTCGATTTTCTGGGTCATGTTACCTTTTCAGGGCATTGGCAGCCTGGCTTCTGAGGAAATTGAGCTCCCAGTCCTCCAGGGGTGGCACAAAGTGGCTGGGAGGCACCAGCAGTCTAAAAAGAACTACTTGGGCCAAGCACGATGCAGAGGGCCCTACCTGCAGTTTCCCTGATGGGCCCACCAGAACCAAAGCAAGAGAAGCAGGGTGATTGTTCTGGAGCAAAGGATCTCATCAGAATCTCCTAGAGGGCTTGTGAAACCAAGACTGCTGGGCCCCACCCCAGAGTTTGTGATTCAGTGGGTCTGGGTGGGGCCATAATTTGTCTTTCTAACAGGTTCCTGGTTGGGGTGATGCCGCTGGTCCTGGAAGTCTCCTTGGAGAACCGCAGGCCTAGGCTGCTGCTTTCTGCTTTCCCACAGTGTAGCTTTTTCTCTGGCATGAGCATTCTCTGCAAGGCTAACTAAAGCACTCTGACTTCTTGTGCTGAAGTTCCCCACCGCAGTCTTCAGCAGAGGCAGAGTGTGTGGAGGAAGGATGGAGAGTGGATGGGGCAGAATAGTGTCAAGGTCCTAATCCCTGGCACCTGTGAGTGTTGCGTTGCTGGAGAAAGGGAATTCAGGCTGCAGACAGAATTAAGGCTGCTAACCAGCTGACCTGAAGATACAGTGACTGACTAGCCTGGGTCATCCAGGTGGGCCCATTGTAATTACAATGGCACTCCCTTCCCAGCTGGAAGAAAGAGAGGAGCAAAGAAGCAGAGACTCACTGGTGAGAGGGACTGGGTCACATTTGCTGGTTTGAAGACAGAGAAAGGAGGCCGCAAACAAAGGAATGTGGGTCCCTCTAGAAGCTGGGAACAGCCCTACCCTGACAGACAGCAAGGAAACAGGGACCTCGGTCCTATAGGTACAAGGAACTGACTCTACCCACAGCGTGAATCAGCAAGGAAACATGAAAAGCAAAAAGGCAGAGGAAAAGTGAGAGCCTGGCTTTTAAAGTTGGGAACATACAGACAGGAGCTGACTTGGTAGGGTCAGAGCTGGGGGCATCAGCCCACATGGAAGGTCATGGGGGCATGCCCTCCACCCCAAACTCAGAATCGCTCACCAGCAGCACAGAGAGGCAGCCTGGCCTCTCCCAAAACCTCCAGCAGCAGGGACCTTGCCATGCTCCAGGTCGTTCAGGTCATCAGTTCCTGGCTCACACTGATGGAACTGCTGGAAACTTCTCAGCAGAGAAAGCTTTGAGTCTGCTACTGCAAGGCACGTAATCACTAATATGGGCCCATGTTTCCAGCAAGACTCAGACAAGCACTTCAGTGGCTGTGGGCGGCAAGGGCTGGAATGATCCCGGGCTGATTTCATCCTCTTGGGTGCTGAGGCCTCCCATTTGTGACTAGGGGTGATTCCCAAAAACACCTCCTCTGAGAAGCCTCCCTGGGTCAGCTCAGCCTGCTTATTTCTCCCTCGTGGCACTCAATTCACGTAGCCTTTATTGCTGTGAACTGTACAGGGCCTCATTCTTTTCTGCAGTATCTGTAGTGAGACTTCCATGTATAAGCACTCTGAATATTTCTGTTGGCACACAGATGATTTCAGTATTTAGGTTAAATAAATCATTTAGCAACATGCATATTAACTTTTTATGGTAAAATGTTTTTCTGTATATGCATAAAAATATATCTAGAAGGATGTATTGTAGTATGTTAAAATCTGGATGTGGAGGCAGTATTTTCTTAATATTTATGCCTGTTCCTTTTCTTAAATACTTTTTTATTTTTTTCAAAATAATACTAAGTTTAAAAAGTCAAGAAACAGTAAGTCTTAAAAAGACAAACAACAGTAATACAGAGCCGTCCCATTTCACCCTTTCCACCCCCAGTTCTACCCACAGACAAACATTGTCATTAACACTTCTAGGAAATTCTTCTCACCTTCACTGTCATATTTTTGGTACTATATTCATGTTGCAATTTTTAATTGATTAGCTGTAGGCATTAACTTTTGAATTTCCCTTCACTAACCCTCTTCCCATCTTCCTAAGACATAATCACATTGAAGACCCCTTTTCTTCAGTTTTGGGAAATTTTCTTGCATTACATCTTTGAAGCTTTCCTCCCCACATTCTGTTTCTGGAACTCTTATAGGTCAGCAGACTGGCCTTGAGAATAAATCCTATAATTTGTTTTATGGTTTCTCTTCTATTTCCCTTTGCCTTTTTGTTCTACTTGATTTTAGCTTCTAACCATTCTGTTGTTTTCTGGTTTTATTTTATTTGGGTTTTTTTTTATTTTTTGCCTGCCTTTAATTTTGAGATTCTTGTGGTCTGGTTACTTTCCATGGTATTCTGTCCTTGTTTTATAGATGTAACATTTTCTCATATATCACTCAGTATAGTATCTGTAGGGTATATTATTTTTTCAAGTTTTCTGTATGTGTCCTACATTGGCTGCACTGCCCTCTCTGGGTCCCCTTTTCCTGTTTGTCCTGGTTTCTGTGCTTCATGTTGAATCCTTTCCTCAAATGCCAGCTGACTTTGGGCTGTCCTCATACCTAGGACAATGCTCTGAAAAACTGATTGAAAGTATCACATGTGAGTGTTGAAGATTTCAAAGACTTGTTGGCTTCACCGGGGGGTCACAGAATTTTTGTTCCCCCAAATGTTAGTATCCCTGTATTAGTCCATTTTCACACTGCTGATAAAGACATACCCAAGACTGGGCAATTTACAAAAGAAAGAGGTTTACTGGACTTACAGTTCCACATGGCTGAGGAGGCCTCACAATCGTGGCAGAAGGCAAGAGGGGCAAGTCACATCTTATGTGGATGGCAGCACAAGCAAAGAGAGAGCTTGTGCAGGGAAACTCCCATTTTTAAAACCACCAGATCTCATGAGACTCATTCACTATCATAAGAACAGCACAGGAAAGACCCACCCCCATAATTCCATCACCTCCCACTGGGTTCCTCTCACGATGTGTGGGAATTGTGGGAGTTACAATTCAAGATGCGATTTGGGTGGGGACATAGCCAAACCATATCGCCGTCTTTTCTGGGGTTACTGACACTCTCCAAGAAGAGTTCTCTAACTACCTGGGATAGAGGTGCCCTGCTGCTGTTCTGGGGATGGGGACTGAAGAGCCACTGATTGGCACAAGTCTGGCTTCAAGCCCTGTCTCCATCCTCTGTGTCACCCAGCCTGCCAAGGCCTGGTCCATCACCACTCAGTTCATCTGGAGAATAAACCTCTGGTCTGCATTGGATGAGGAAGCAGAAGGGCAAGGAGGGGGCAGGGAGGAAAAGAGGGATGGGGGTCCCCAGATTGGGTGGAGCGGGAGAAGGAGATTGGGGTCCGACTGCTCTAGAGGTAGACTTTCAGCTATCCCCTCATTTTCAGCCCCAAGCCCAATCTCTGCTTAATTTCTGGTGTCTCTGGGTGCAAAGCCCTTCAAGTGGGATCAGGTGAAGCACTCATTGCTCACAGGAACAGCCTACTGCCGGCAGAACCCTCCCGTGTTCCGCAAAATCAGTTACCCCCCCATCCTTAACCAGAAGTCCTGTCTGCTCTTATCTGTGTCTTCAGAATGAATGTTTTTAAAATTCTCACATTGTTTTTCAGTGGGGAAGAGCCAAATGCCGATCACTGAGCAACTATATGTATCTGGAAGTCCCTGAGTTTTCAAAAATAAGCCTGTTTTTGGTTTTGTTTTTCAGTTATGCCAGGAAGTATATATTTTTACTATGTGGATTGGCAATTGGTTGATGGCAGGTGAATGAACAAAGCCAAATAAATAAAACACAATTTTAACACTTAGGGAAGTTACAAATGACTTTTACTGACTAAATTCTCATTTTTCCTGATAGAACTTTAGCCATCTTTTGAGAATTATTTTAAACTGAAAAAATCAAATGTTCAGAGACATTATCACAAAAAGCACTGACACAGATGGGAGGTTGTAACTTCCCTCCAAAGTCTACTCAGCCCTACACCCCTTGAAGAGCGCAGCCCAGCCCTCACAGAGGATCCTTTGTGCTTTCTCCTGGGCCAGGCCCTCACCCCTAGAGGCTCTGATTAATGAGGAAACCCCTTCCTCACAGCAACAGCAGAGGGGGACCCTGTCCACAGACCCTCGGTGCCTTCGCCTGAAATATTGCTTCCTCTGCATGTTGGAATCTGTTCCTGGAGGCACTGGGGACTTAACCTCTTGAATGCTGTGTACTTAATCTCCTGGGTCTCTGGGGAGGACTGACGTCAGACACCAATTTACAGAAATCTGCCTTCATCTAGAAGGCCAGGCCCGGGAAGGTTCAGACTCTTCCGTGGCCAGACATTGTAAATCTGCCTCGCGACATCTCATTCCAGGAGACAGAGCTACCCGGCAGGGCCAGGAGACATTGAAGGATGTCCAATGAGCTTGCGCAGCAAAGAGGCAATCCCTGGCCTGACCCCGGCTGGCACAGCAATCTCTCACTCTGTCAGTGCCCTCTTTCAAGGAGGCTTAGTTGAAATGGAGCTCATGGTGATAAAGACCTCAGCTTCAGTGACTCACAAGGATCTGAAGGGTTCAACTACCTCTTTGTGAACAGAAAAACCAGTGCTCAAATAGTGTGGCTGCACAAGCTCACACTGACCTTTAGCTCCAATCAGGATTCACCTCCAGGTAATCTGGCTGGAAAACCACTGCACCATCACCCTACCAGAAACCAGGTGGCAAATGACAGCTGCTAAGTCCCCCATATGAGCTGCAGGGGGAGCAGAGCCAGCTGTTCCACAGCCCCATTGTGGAGTAGGTATCTCACCCGACCCCACACAGACCAATGCCCAGTGGACTAGGCAGTTCTAATGCCCTGGAAGCTAAAGATTGACTTGCTGGGCAATGGTCAGGAGAATCATGCACAATAACAGGGCCTTTCTGCTTTGCTGGGAACACAGGCTCTGCACGTACTCTAGATACTGCCCACGGTGTGAAGCAGGAAACGGGGACTGCATCTAACTCAGAGACGGAGGGAGGGTGAGGGACAAAGGTGAGCCTGAAAATGTATCCACTGCACCTTGTTCCACGGTTGGCTGTGTGGCTTTACCTGCTTCATGGATGTTGGCCAATTGATTCTACGGAAATGAATCTAAATAAAAGGGCCCCCTTGGACAAGTCCCCTTCATTCATTCCATCATCTACCACCTCTGATTTTACAAATCTTCCCATCTGGTGGGAGATCCCAGCATTAATTTAGGGAATTCAGATACAAAGGGGCTGGGCACGGTGGCTCATGCCTGTAATCCCGGCACTTTGTGAGGTCAAGGAGGGAGGATCATTTGAGCCCAGGAGTTCAAGACCAGTCTGGGCAACATGGCAAAACCCCGTCTCTACTAAAAGTTTAAAAAATGTCGGGTGTGGCAGCACACACCTGTAGTGCCAGCTACTTGGGAGGCTGAGGTGGGAGAATCGCTTGAACCCAGGAGGCAGGAGCTGCAGTTAGCCAAGATCACGCCACTGCACTCCAGCCTGGGTGACAGAGAGAGACTCCATCTCAAAAAAAGAAACAATGCAAAACAAAACAAAACAAAAAAAAACAAAGGGATTAGTGCTGGGGGCTGGAGGGCAGGTAACTAACTCTGATTGTGGGGATCAACAACTGTCGGGGGGCAACTGATCTGGACTTTGAATAATGTGTGTGATGATGATAAGCAGAAGAGAATGTTGAGGGGGAAAAAGGAGAAAGAAGTAACAAAAGAATAAGGAGAACATGACAAAGGCAACAGGAAAGCGTTTGTCTGCGTGGCCTTGGAGTCAGTCTGGAAGAGAAGGAGAAGGAGAAGGATGGATGCTGGAAGATAGAGAGGTGGTGCGGGGGAAGCTTGCAGAAAGCCTGGGATATGGATGAAGGAATTCAGACTTTAGGCAATGGAAAATGTCTGGGAGTCTTAAGCAGGGATGTAATGTGTGAAGACCTGCTATTTCCAAAGTGAATTCCCGCAGGTGGAGGACAGATTGGAGAGGGATGATGCTGGAGGCTAGGAGGCTCATTAGGAGACTAGGGCAGCATCTGTACAAGAAATGAGAGGGATGGGAGCCGCAGATGAAAGATGGCAGATGTGGAGCAATGAGGATGAGGACTGGCAGAACGGAAGAGGAAGAAGTATTGTCAGAACTTATTTTGTTTCCAGATTTGGTGGCAAGGGTAATAATGAAACCAGTAGCCAAGATGTAAAGTCCAGGAAGTGGAAAGGAATTGAGGTGGAAAGACGGTTTGATTTGGAATACACTGAGTGTGACACAGAGGTGACCAATAGGTAGGTGGAAATGGAGCTCATGGCTGAGGAGAAATGCTGGTGTTAAATCCCTGCTAGGAACAGTCCTTCTGTTTATGGTGTTCAGGCCACAGAGCTTCTTAGCAATAACCAGGAAGAGAGCAGAGAATGGATGGGAGAGAGAGGGTTGCAAATGATGCCTTGGTGTATTGCTGAGTAACAGATTACCCTGACACCTGGCAACTTGAAATAACAAGCATCTATTATCTCACAGTTTCTGAGGGTACCTGGGAGCAGCTTAGCTGGGTGACTCTGGCTCAAGGCCTCTCGTGAGGTTGTAGCCACGTGGTCAGCTGGGGCTGCCAACATCTGAAGGCTCAACTGGGGCTGAGGCATCAGCCTTTAAGCTTCCTAACATAGCAGCTGCTGGCAAGAGCCCTCAGTTCCTCACTGCATGGGCCTCTCTGCAGGGCTCCTCATGGAGGCAACTGGCTTCCCCCTAAGAGAGCAACCCATGAGTGAGAGAGTGACCAAGGTCGTAACTTTTATAACTCAATATTGGGACTATTGCTACCACTTCTGCTGTGCTCAGTCCTATAGGCAAACCCAGGTATAATGTGGGAGGCGACCACATAAGGATGTGAATAACAGGAGGGTGGTTCATTGGAGGCTGCCAACCATAGATCACCAGCCAGGAAACAGCACAGAAAGAGGACTCTGTAAAGGATGCACAGAAAAAAGAAAGAATGCAAGCCCCAGTGCATGTAGGATGACTACCAGAGAATAATATATAAGGGAGATTGTCCAGAAGGACAGGGTGGTTTCAAATGCCAAAAAGTCCAGGCAGTGGGAACTGAATGAGCATGGAAATTAGGCCACTGGACCTGGTGACCAGCTTCCAGGCTGGCATGGCCAGCCACAATGCTACAAAAGCAGGTAAAAGTCACCTCTTAGCAGATGGAGAAGTGGGTGGAAAATGAAGACATAATGGCAGGTCGTGGTAAAAGTAAACCACTTTCCAGAGTATTGGTGGTGATGTGAGGCTGAGAGTGGTTTGCAGGGGAAAGCTGTTCTGTACACAAAAGGTTTGGCTAGTGGGAAGAGGAGGAGGGGAAAATTGGAAGACATGGGACAGAGACTTAATTGATGATCTAGAGTCCCAGAGGACATATGAGGACAGTGACTGGAAGCACAAGCTGAGAGAATTAACTCCCCTTCCTCTAGTGGAAGGAAAGGACAGGTGAAGGATGGTTGCAAGGGATGTGAGAGGTATGCAGGGTGCTCATCTGAGGGTCTCTATTTTCTTCTGCTGACATTGAGTTGAGGGATGAGGTGGTGGAGGGGGTTCAGAAGAGATCAAAGGCTTAGGTTAGCTCTGGTGACTTGTCTCTAGGGACAGACACTGGCGTTGAGTAATGCCCATGACCTTCCTGCTGTGTTGTGGAAAATTCCTCACCCCACAGCTGAAGAGTAGCACACACCCCTGTTTCATCCTCCCCCGACTTCTCATGCTCCCCAGAGCCACCCAGGCATCTAGAATTTGTGTGCTGCTATCAATGGTGTATAATTTATGTCCATCCCCTATGGCTTGGAATGTCTACAAAGCATGTATTTATAGTAACAGAAGCTCCAGGCAAGGCTGGGGGACCTGTGGTCTTGACTGCTGGGGGAGTTTATTCACCTGGACCACCTGGAAGGAAGATGATGCGAGCCTTCCCCAAATCCAGCATCAGCTCTGCAGATCTAGGAGCAGTGAGATCAGCACCTCTGCCTCTAGTCCTCCCAAATCTTCTGCCCCGAGGCTGTGGAGACTCTCTTCTCACTAGGCAGCTCTATGCCTGAGGCACCTATGAAACTGAGTGTCAGCAGAGGGTCAAGCCTTGGGCAAGTCCACCTAACCTCCCATGACGCTGCTCCCTCATCTGTAAAACGGGAAGAATAGAGTTATTCATATATCATTTAGCACAGTACCTGGAATGCATTTAACGTTAAGCAAACACTAGCTATTTTTCACAAGCCCTGGAGGCCAGACATTGACTGCCAAGGGACTCGATTATAGTTTTATTGAGTCAGTCTGTCCTTCTATTGCTCCTGCACACAGACACTCTGCTTAGTGTACAGTGAAATGAAACAATATGGTGAATATGGACTTTGGATGAGCTCGTCCTTCCAAAGAAAAGCTACTCCCTTTAGCCCAATTTTCCATGGCCAGGGGTCCAGGCTCTGTCCCCAGTTTGGAGTGTTGGTTCAGTAGGTGGAATCCTATAACAAAACCTATGCAGGATTGGTCAGGGTGGCCAGTTTTCTTTGTTCTCTTATGATATTAGCACCCATTTCCTGGCACCCTCTCTAGACACAGTACATCTGACCCAGTAAGACAACTTCTAGACCCATTTTATAGATGAGGAAATTAGGACTAAGAGAGTAAGGAATGACTCAGGCCACACAGCTGCTAACTGTGAAGCTGGGCTTTGCTCCCCTCCCCTCCTCCCTCTTCCAGCCTCCTTCCCTTCATACATGGTTGCTCTGCCTGACCAAATACCCAAGGACCATGGACAAGAAAGAACTGGCAGCGAGGAAGCCCCAGCTGTGGTCTTTTGCATGCCGGGGTCCAGCAGAGATTGCCTTCCAGAGTCCTTTTCAACTTCTCAGAGCTCTTCTCAGAGCTCTCAGCGTTCTTTCAGGAATTGCAGATGCCCAGAAACACAGACTCCTGGGTCCGAATGGTTGAGTCAGTGTGTGAGAACTGTCCGGGACATCCTCCCCCACCCAGCACCAAAACAGGTTACAGGGCGTCACTACCTCCCGCAGCAGCTCAGCCTAACACCAAGTGGCAGGTTGCGGAGCGTCTTCCCTTACGTTGAGCTAAAACTCCCCTACCCCAGCCTCCCCTCACTAGCCCAGATTTGGACTCCTTAGGATGCAATGGCAATTGTGCTTTCTTTGTGTGGTATCCACATCGCACCATT
This sequence comes from Macaca mulatta, assembly GCF_049350105.2. Taxonomy (NCBI): domain Eukaryota; kingdom Metazoa; phylum Chordata; class Mammalia; order Primates; family Cercopithecidae; genus Macaca; species Macaca mulatta. The sequence goes on from NC_133414.1 coordinate 57,399,889, forward strand.
TTCCCCTGGCAGCCGGGCCCCTGTCCACTCTGCTTCATGAATGCTGTAACTTGAGACTCCCTTCTCATAGTACTTTTCCGCACTTGGCAGGTTTCCACCTCCCTCACTGCCTTGGGGCTCTCTGTCCTTCCCTCCGTCCTTCCCCCTCCTCTGCCTCTCACAAGCCTGTTAGAAGCAGAGCTTCCCGGGTGTGTGCTGATTTCTCCAGGAAATGCCCGTTCTCTTTTTCCTCTGGGTCCATTAGCAACTGCTAGGTCAGACGTGGATGTCTGGGGCTTCACCACCACCGTCTCTTCCAAGTTCTATTTTAGGCTGTGTCCTTTTGCTCCTGGCAACCTCTTCTCTAACTCCGGAGAGGTCTAAGGAGCACACCCGCCCAGCCAGACCTCCCCCTCCTCCGGGGGCTCCACAGATGGGCTTAGATGGTAGTAGAGGAGTCGGAAGTTCCACAAGAGCCCTCTTTGTGGGTTATTCAAGAGGGGCCTTCTCTGAGGTTCCTCCATATTTTGCTTTTTGCCACAGGCCCTACTTTCTTTCCACCATCACCCAACACCCGCCTCTTCCCTCCCTCTTATGGGGGCAGTCCCAGGATAACCCTCAGCCTTATTAGTTCCCAGTTCCCCTAACCTGAGCCCAGTGCACAGAAAAAAAAGCCTTCTGCGGGAAAGGCTGTGGGGAGAGCACAGCTCAGACACAGTCCACCGTCAACAAAATGCTCTTAGCTCTAACTGGAAGCCTACACCACCCATTTGACAATTAGGAACAGGGAAGTTTAGCAGCTCCAAAACATCCTCCGCTGCCCAGTGCTGCTCCTGTCTCATGGGCCAGGCCCTGAGCTGGTCATGGCCTTGGCTGAGTCCTGCCACAACAGGAGACAGCTGGCCAACCTGAGCAGGTGCATCCAAAGGGAGGGCGTCCAGCTGGTCCTCTCCCTCTTGTTAAAAGCGAGGGAGGCTTTCCCAGAAGCTCCTCAGCACACACTCTGTCTGGGCTATTTGACCAGAACTGGGTCACACCCTCTCATTCCTAAAGCAGTCTCTGGGAAGGGGAGACGGTGGACTAACCTATGGACTGAACCAGGCCCGGAAGGAATTCATATCTTCTGAGCAGGTGGCCGTCAGATACAAAACAAAAATAAGTGACTGTTAGCCAGCAAGAAGCAAGTGAGCACTGCAGGCTGGCCAGAGCTTCCCGACCCATGCAGATCAAGGGTTCCTAAAGGACAGGGAGCTGCCAGCACTGCTGAAGCCCGGCCCCCGCAGCTCCATCTGTGCAATTCAGTGTGTGCCACAGAGACCGGAACACCTGCATTTGGGGGAGTGGGTGTGCGTGGGTGTTTCAAAAGACTGAAGTTGATAGAGTCTGCTAATAGACAACAACAAACCCGGAAATAAGTATGTAAATCATATACTTATAAACTTGATCTTGAAGATCACATGAGCACAGAGATTCCTAAACTCATTCAAGGCAGAAAAATACAAAAAAAAAGGTAATCTTTATGGAATGCCAAGAGTCTTGATCAACCAATCAAATTAAAATAATTTTAATAACAAAGATATCTGTTCATTATATATGTTGAGAATGTATCATCCTTAACAAAGAAAAATGCAAACCAGGTATGGTGTGCACCTGTAATCCCAGCTACTTGGGAGGCTGAGGTGGAAGGATTGCCTGAGCCTGGGAGGTTGAGGCCACAGTGTTTGCGCGACTGTACTCCATCCTGGGCGACAGACAAGACCTTATCTCAAAAAAAAAAAAAAAAGAAAGAAAGAAAAGAGAAAAGGAAGGGGCAAGGACAGGGGGAGGGGTAGGGAAGGGAAAGGAAGGACCCAAACTAACTGTCCTTGAGTTTCCCATTATTATTGGCAGTCCCCAGCTTTCCATGGTTCGACTTAGGATGGTGTGAAAATGATGTACATTCAGTAGAAATTGTACTTTAAATTTTGGATTTTGATGTTTTCCTGGGCTAGCGACATGCAGTACAATATATTCTTACATGAGATATTCCACACTTTATTACAACATAAACTTTGTGTTAGATGATTTTGCCCAACCATAAACTGAGTGTTCTGAGCACGCTGAAGTAGGCCAGGCTAAGCTATGATGCTCAGTAGGTGGGGTGGATTAAATGCATTTTTAACTTAAAATATTTTCAATGTCTGATGGGTTTTGGGGACATAACCCCATCGTAAGTTGAGGAGCATGTGTATTGGGTTTGCTTGGAGTTGTTTTTCCTTATTTGGTTGTTTTGTTTTCTATCTTATATGAGCAAAGGGGTAAAAGATTTCAGAAAAACACCTGAGAGGTAATACCATTCATAATAAGATTAATGAATCTTAATACCATTCAATCCAGCATATCCATTAGTAAATTAAGAATGAGTGAAAGCCCCCCACTGGCCAAGTGTAAAGGCTGGGCTCCCTGAAACAGCTACAAGGACACTCCAAGTACTTTGAAAAACACCAATTCAGCCAAAACCTCACATTTATTTTCTCCAAAAGTTACCAAGGCTCACAGATGCCTTTGGGTTTCCCCAAGGTCACCCAGTTAATTATTGACATAGCAACTCCCCTCGCAAAGCAAAGAACCAAAATGATTTCCAACATCCCATGTTGAGATGCATGTTAATGAGGAAGGAAGGCCTCTGCATGGGGGGGCCTGAGCTAAGTATGTCTAGTCAGAGTCCAAATCTGGGACAAACTTGAAAAGCTTCCTAATCCACCTATATGCAGAAGAATGAAGCTTGGAACTCATTCCAAAAGTTGTTTCTACTGGTGATTTAAAGACATACTCCTCTCTCCCTCATGCACACAAGCACAGACCTGCAAGAGCACTGTCCCCTCCAGAGCCTGACGCTCCAGACCCCCAGCAAGTGTGAAATCCAGGTGTGACTTCCTAGGCATGGCCTGGTAAGAAAGGGCCTGGCCTACTCCTTGGCTCCCTCCTCCCAGCCAGAAATGGTTAATTGCCAGCTCCAGGCTGCCTCCAGCCCAGCCCTAATCGCCGATCTCAGACGGCTGGGCTGCGCTGGGGCTGAGCGGCTCCAGCCCAGGCTGGGGTTGTGTGAGCAGCGGGAGCATTCTTCCAAGGTAATGATTAAGCTGAGTCCCCGGCAAGGGCACGGGCTGAGCCGGGAAGGTGAGCCCTATTCACACCTCGGCCAGGCTGCAGTGGCCAGGACTGGTTTGGGAAGGCAGGGCCCCGGTGTGCAGGGGCCCCGAGCCAGCAGCCACAGCCTCCTACCTGCACAAGGGTGTTCAGGAGCATCTCAGGGCCGGAGACTTTGCTGCCCACCCTGCCGGGACTTTGTCCTCACCCCCAGCACCATGAAGCTCCAGGTGTTCTGGACTGGGCTGGAATACACCTGCCGGCTCCTGGGCATTACCACTGCTGCAGGTAAGACCCCGCCTCCTGGCTGCTGATCCTTGCACACTGGCACGGCAGATAGGGCTGCCTGAGGGGTGGGAGGTGGCCGAAAGACAGCAGGCACATCTGGCCACTTCTGTGCTTCAATTTTTTTCCCAAGACCCCCAGAAACACTGCTCTGTAGAGCAGCAGCAGGTGCAGTGGGGTGAGCCTCAGGCCAGGGGCCAGAGGGCTGGGTGCTGGATCTTTGCTTGGCAACTCACCCTCCCTATGACCTTGGGAAGCCTCAAGATCCTCATCTGCAAAATGATTCCAGGGGTCTACCCCACCTACTCAGAGAGTTGTCATGAGATGGAGGTGGAGACAGAAGGTGAAAGGGCTGGGCCTCGCTGTGCAGCTACAAAAGGTCAGCTGAGCTCATCCTGCTTTACTCAAACCATAGCCCTACCTCATGGAGAGAGAATTCCCAGTCATGAGCAGCTCTGCCCAGTGGGGACAGCCTGAGCTAGGCTGGACATGGAGATCACAGGCTTCCCTCGGGCCCATGCTGGACCCTGTTAACAGAACACCCTGTAGGAACCCAGACTCCCGTCTGAGGTCTGGCTGCAGGAGTCAACTGTGGTCTTAGCAGCAGAGATGCTTCCCAGAGATGCTGGGCTCCCCTCCCTCACCCAGCAGAATCACAGGGCTGCTCAACTGGCCAGGAGGGCAGATTGTTAGAGCAGAGCCCACAGCCACCATCCTGAGCCCTGCCTGCTCACTTCCCCAGGGCAGGCCTGACCCTTAGCCCCATGCCCCCTACAGGGCCAGGATCTGTATTGGGGAAGTGAACGGGCAGCACTCTGAGCCCTTAACTCTGAGCCACATTGTCCCCTGGGGACAGAGAGGAGACACATCCCCTATCAAAGCCCTTCCCCACCACTGGGCAAAAGCTTACCCACGGGTCTTGCCAAATGGGAAAGTTCTCCTAGGTCAAAATCACGCAGTGCTGGTTCCTGCCCCAGCCCAGTCACTTGCCTGACCTTGGGGAGCCCCTGCCCCCTCGGCGGCTGCACTTTCTGATCTGTATGACGGAGATGCTGGACCTGCTGGCCACGTGTTCAGACAGGTTAAGGATGCAGGAACTGAGCATGGCTAAGTGGAACTGAAGATGAAACCCTCTCAGCAGAAGCCCCCATGACACACTCCAGAGCTCAATGGGAAGCTGGGTCATTTCAGGAGCACTGGGCTGGGTTCAGCCATGAGCTGACCAGTAGGCTCTTCCAGCATCTAGGCCGTGAGTCAGATCATGAAGGGCTGCTGGATGGTTTAACCCCACCCCTCCTGCTATAGGATGGAGCACCTGAGCTCAAATGCGAGTGGTGACCTTGCCCAAGGTCATGCTGCATGTCAGAGAGACAGCCAGCCCGGAACCCTGGTCCTTCAACTTTCACAAAGGCCAGAGCTCTGCTGAGACTCTGAGTGGAGGCGCTGATGGAGGAGCCAGATCCAGCCACTTTCAGAATCACGTTGTCATCTACACAGAAGGGAATGATGGCCAAGATCCCCAACAAGCAAACAAGCCATCCTGGGGAAAGGAAGGCCACCCTAAATAGGTTTCCATATCTGTTGATCTGAGTCCACCCTGCTCCCTCTAGACTTTGGTTTCGAAATCTGTAAAATGCCAAGAATCCCACAGTTTCCCTAGCCACACTTCACCCAGAGCTGAGGCCCACCTCCTGTCGAGAGGCTGTTCTAAGATGTATGTACCTATCCTTCTAATGGATTAGCTAGAGACAGTTTAACAGTCTGATTTATCTCAGTCAATGGAAGAGTCTGCGGCCCTTGACACTCCCATGTGCATGCGCGCGCGCACACGCACACACCCACACAGACACACACATACACACGCACACACACACACACACACGTGCACGCGCGTATAGTGCTCGTCTTAACCACAGCCTTTATCTCCGTACAGGGGACTGCTGTTATGCTGAGAATGGGCCTCCCTCTTGGTTTTGATAGGAGATGCAGACTAAAAATAGGCCATGAGTTCCCTTCTAATGGCCAGGCTTTCAAATGATCTTGCTTGGGCTTTCTAGAGTGCTGGGAGTGAATGGGAAACTAGAGAGAGGGGTTTGGTGTTCTTGGGCAAATCTCGAGTTTCTTCCAGCATCACTGAACTCCTGGTCTATTTCCAGTACACAAGATTTGCAAATTCCTTATTCTCCTAAGCCTCTTTTTTGTTGAAATCCTCTGTTGAGAACTCCAGGCTTCATTTACAAGGGCACTGCTGCTAGACAGGAAATAAGACTGGAAATAGAGGGCCTCACTTTGCAGAAACCCTAGGGAGGTAGGGAGTGCGGATTTCTTAAAAGCTAGGAAGACATGTGACTCAAGGGTACTCACAGTGTCAGCTGCAGGGACCAGGCAGCTGCTAAGAGGCTACAACCTCTCATTAGCAGCCTCCTCCCTGGACCCCCTGCAGACAGGATCAGGGCTGTCAAAAGCACTGAGGGTACCTGGTGGGTGCTTCTGCCAGCATGTCAAGGCCCTATGACTGTGGATGAAGCCACAGCCTTCGGATGATGCCTCCTTAGGATTCCTCGAAGTCCCGCAGGCCATTCTTGCCCCACCTCAGTGTCCAGCCCCACATCATGAGGGGTCCTAGAGCACAGACGCATCATTGCCACCACCAAATGGGGATAAGCAGGCCTCGGGTAGTAGCACCTGGGTGGAAGTGTTTCTAAAATTAGAAAATTCGTTCCCTCTGAAAATTCCTTCCATGTGGTTTCCAGGACATCACAGACCACTCTCGCATTGTTTACACCGGGCTCATTTGCATCACCTCCCTGGCTCGGGATGCGGGGGTGGGGGGCAGGCGCACGTGCGTCCATGTGCATGCATGCACCAGTGTGATGTCTAAGTGCCTCAGTTGCTGAGACGCGGCATCCACTGCTGCCCATGGAAGCAGACCCAGCTGGGAAATGGCACACAGGCTGTGAGCACTCCACATCCCCCTGTGTGGATGCCGGGGCTTCTGCCTGTCCATCCCTCAAAGCAAATTCTCCCTGCGTCCACTGCAGACAGGGTAAAGGTGTCCTGAGTGCAAGACTCAGGCCTCAAAGTAGGCTTAGCCCTGTGACAGGTTCTCAGTACAGACCAAATGGCAGGAAAGGGGGCCTGGGAAATAGGTTTAACTGAGCCTGGAGCACAGCGGTCCAGGGCGCTCCTCCTCTGTGAGATGAGAAAGGACCAATCCCACAGCATTGGTCCCGATTGCAGGCTAGGAAGGCAGGGTTGGCTTCCCTTAGAACTTCCGCCATCCTCTTACCCTTTAACCTCAGGGGAATCGTGAATAACTCCCTCACCACTCCCCAGTTCCTGCCAAGGTGGCCAGGACGAGAATGGGAAGAGCCCCCTGTGTGGGGCAGAGGGTGCACCTCTCAGGCTGTCCAGGCTGGGCATAGAAGGAAAGGGAGGCATGTCCCCGGGCCCCGCCTCGTAGAGAAAGGCCTCCCTCCAGGCTGTGTCCTCACACACAGATGTGCGTGGGCTTCCCCAAAACAGGCTTGCTCAGAAAATGTCTCTGCCTGCTTGAGCAAGGCCTCCCAATTTCCCTCAGAGCAAAGAGGCTCCAGCTTGGGGCCCCACTGCCCCATCTCCAGGGCTGAATTTCACTCTTCCAGCCTCTGCCCAGAGCAGGGATTGCTGAGAATGAACATGATTATTTGAGTGTGTATTCACATAATACTCAAAGCCCAAGCTTTGCACTACATATTTTAAATGCAGTATCTCATTGCATCCTCCTGTCCTTGGAAGCATCATCATGTTCATCCTCATACCCACTGTACAGGAAGGGAAACTGAGGCCTGATGGGGTGAAGAATCTTGCTCAGGGTCTCACACCAGGAAGTAAGAAGACAAAGTTCCACTTGATGATGGTCTGCTCCTGAGACCCCACTCCTAATTGCTATTTCCTCCACCTAAATCAGGATTTAAAAGCATGTCTCGTAGTATTTTGATGATCCCAAGATGCAGGATGAAAAACACACAGAGCAGAGCAAGAAAGGCCTGATCAGAACTGCCCGTCCTCTACCCTCATGCTCCTGCCCTTGGCCAGTTCTGATCAGGCAGGTGGGGTCATGGTGAGGACACATGTACACTGAAGCACATAGTCAAGGGTCACCAAACACTTCCTAAATCTCAAGACACCGATATTCATTGCACCTGTCCATTCTCTGTCCCAAGATGCTTTAACCAGCACCACCATGACCTTCTCTAGCCAAACCTGCTTCTGGACCCCATCTGGGGACAGAGAGATCTGCACACATTTCCAGAGGGAACTATCACGGTAGGGCTTGCCTTGATGGGTCCAGAGGTGCAGGGTTGACTGCATGCATTATGGTCATTGTCTCGCTCCAGCCCCACAAATGCCTGTGAGGCTGGAGTGCTGGGCTCAGTCCCATTTTACAAATGAAGAAACTGAAGCTCAGAACACTGAGGTAGCCTGGCAGAGCTCACATGGCCAGGAGACAGAGATCTGGTGTTGGAACTCCACTCTGCTCAAACACAGGACTGTGCTATGGCAGCTCCAAAGCAAAGGGCATAGCAGAGCCAGCAGGGACATGAGGGGGATGGAGGCAGAGCCATCCTGAGTGAACTCTGCTTGTCAGGCTGACATACTGTTTCTCACAAATTGAGTGCTTGGGAACAGCCTGGGATCACTGAGGGGTTTTGTTTTGTTCCAGGTTTTGACCCATTAACCTGTTTCTCTATATAATAGATGTGGCCACATTTTCAACTGCTCCCATACTTTCCACACAGTTAGAGCATTGGCTTATTAAAATAAATTAAGAGAAAAGAAGTGTTTAAAACCCAGCCGTTCTCATTATATTTTAAAGGATACAGCAAATGCATAGTTGACCTTAGCCCTGTTCAAAGCCTTCAGGAAAACGAATGCTTCTGAAGCGACCATCTTGGGCCCTCCATGCTAATTTCACCCCTCTTACATGTATATCCCCATGACCACTTCCTGCCGTTGAAGAAAGGGTCACGCACTCCAATGCCTCGCAGGTGATTTATCACCCAAGCGAGCCCACATTGCGTTTTCAGACCTTCCAAGTGAATATTGACTGTTTTCCTCTTCTGTTACAATTGGCTCCACGAGTAAATGGAATCTGCCTCCCTCTGTTCCCCCTACCTACCACCGACACGCAATAGGATTTGGTTCAAACATTTCTTTCTTCACAAGTTTGTGCCTGTGCCTTGCTTCTAGCTTTATAACAAGAAATCTGAAACTTCAATTAGGTTTCTTTTACTCGGCAAACTGTTGCTGAGTCCTCAGTCATGCAGTGTAGACACTTGGATTAGGATGGCAAGACCTCGCCCTGTGGGAGCACATAGGCCAGACAGAGAAGCAAACTAGTAAATGCACATCCGAGCACCAAGCACCACAGCGTAGTGTTTGGGAGATGGGTCTGTGTCCTGGGACAACCACTGTATCTACCCTCTGGAGTTGTGAAGACTCAATGAAACAATGGCTAAAGTAGCAAGCTGCCTGGCACATAGATTCTCACTCAACATAGGCTAATTTTAGAGGAACGTGCAGGGCATGGAACTGCATAGCATGAGTTATCGGCTCCTTTTGTAAGATGGAAGAAGTAGGAAAGTCTGAGGAAAGGAGCAAAGCAGTATGTGACCCATGAGGCTGGAAGGAGGAAGGGGCTACACTGTAAAGGGTATTATGCTGGGAAACATTTCTCATCACATTCTGAGCTTGGGTTGTGAAGATCAGCCCATAAGAACTTGGCTATTTCTACACCACATATAGTAAGCCAACCAGAAGAAAGATGGCAGCCCTGTTTTATTTTTCATGGGATGACAGCTCTTTCAAGATTGTCCTGGGTTCTATTCAGCCTTCTGAGGAGGGCTGTGAACAAAAAGAAATGTTGTCTGACATAAGTGGCTGACACTGTGGAGAAGGGGCTCAGGAAGCCCCCCAGGAGGCCAGGTAATGTTCAGATGAAGAAGCCTGGTGTGTGTGGAATGGACAGAGAACAAGGGGACATGGACAATGCTTTCTGGAAACCTGTCATGTGGATGAATGAGCAGATGCATTCTACCTAAACACTGAGAAGGAATAGGAAGTGAATACCTCGGTTCTCCCTGACATTGAGACCTAGAAGAAATTTATCCTGTGGGCCCGTATAAGTTTGTTTTCATGCTGCTGATAAAGACACACCCAAGACTGAGCAATTTACGAAAGAAAAAGGTTTAATTGGACTTAGAGTTCCGTGTGACTGGGGAAGCCTCACAATCATGGTGGAAGGCCAGGAGGAGCAAGTCACGTCTTACATGGATGGTAGGAGGCAAAGAGAGAGAGCTTGTGCAGGGGAATTCCGCTTTTTAAAACCATCAACTCTCTTGAGACTTATTCACTATCATGAGAATAGCATGTGAAAAACTTGCCCCCATGATTCGATTACCTCCCACTGGTCCCTCCCACAACAGGTGGGAATTCAAAATGAGATTTGGGTGGGAACACAGCCAAATCATATCAGAGTCTTTACAAGGGAGATGCTATTCTACATGGGAGACTCTATCCTCAATACTGCCAATGAACCACGTGGGTCTGCAGAGTCCTTCCTCATCACCAAAGAGTGGGGTATCAGCCCAGATGGCCTCACAGGTGAACTCTACCAACACTTAAGGAATAAATAATATCTATTCCACACAAACTCTTCCAGAAATTTGAAAGGAGGGAATACTTCTCAATTCATTCTATAAAATTAGTATTTATGTGAATACCAAAACTAGACAAAGATATTACAAGAAAATTATAGATTAATATTCTTCATCAACATAGATGCAAAAATTCTAAGCAAAGTTTTAACAAATACAAATATATTGAAAGAATAATATATCATAACCAAGTGAAGTTCATCTCTGAAATACAAGCTTGTTTTAATATTTGAAAAATCAATCAATGCAACTTACCATGTGATATGGACTAAATGTTTGTGTCCCCCCCACCCCCAGCCAAATTCACATGTGGAAATCTTAACACCCAAGATGATTGTATTGGGAGGTGGGGCCTTCTCTGAATGGAAATAGTGCCCTTACAAAAGAGACCCGAGAGAGTTCCCTAGGCCCTTCTACCATACAATGTGCAGTAGTAGTGAGAAGACAGTTTTCTACAAGAAAGGGGTCCCTCAGACACCAAATCCGCCAGCACCTTGATCTTGCACATACCAGCCTCCAGAACTGTAGGAAATAAATTTCTGTTATCTATAAGTCACCCAGTATATAGGATTTGGTTATAGCAGCCGAAATGGACCAAGACATCATATTTAAAAACTAAAAAAGAAAAGCCATATTATCATTTACATAAACACAAAGTTTTAAATAAAATACAACTTTTTTTATGATTAAAATAAAACTATCCTCAGCAAACTAGTAACAGAAGGAAACTCCCTCAACCTTAAAAGGTCATTACAGAAAACATATATCTACTTAAATGTAAAAGGCCAGGTGCCTTCTCCTAAGATTAGGAACAAGGCAAGCGTGTTCACTCTACCACATCCAGCCAGCATTGTACTGGAGGTTCTAGCCAGTGCTAGAAACAGAAACAAAATGCATACAGGTTGTCGAGGAAAAAGAAAAATTGTATTCACAGATGACATTATCATCTATAGAAAATCTAATAGAATCTACCCCAAAAGCTACTTGAGCTAATGGAGGGAATAGCAACATTGCAGTAGACAAGCTCAATATATAATAATCAACTGTATTTCCATATATTAGCAACAAACAATTAGAAAATGAGATCTTTAAAAATACAATTTATAATAGCATCAAAAATCTGAAATATTTAGGGATAAATCTGACAAAAGATGTAAAACAAACTACACCAGAAACTAGAAAACATTGCTGAGAGATAATAAAGAAAATCTAAATGAATGGAGATTTATCTTGTTGATGGGTCAGAAGGCTCAATATCGTTAAGACATCAGTTCTCCCCCAAATTGCTGTACAGTTTCAATACGAGCTCAATCTGAGGTCTCTTCCAACTGAATGTCCAGAAATATCTACCATGAAATCCTTCCCTTTTCCCACACTGTCTCCGAACCCTGGCTCATGTATGTCAGCTGAACTGATCTCCACACGCAGGTAAACCTCCCCACCATGCTTACCGTTTACTACAACTTCTGAGCTAAGAAGCCTGTGGCTACTACTTACTGTCCCAGTGAATTCACAGCAACCGGCTCCAGCAACTCCATCTTGGAAATGGTACAAATCTAGCTTTTCATCTCTACCCTGGCGGTGACCACCTCTCCTGCCCATTGTCATCAGCCTGGAGCATCTTTCCCTGAGATGTCCTTGGAGATCCTGAGTCCAGCAGGAGATGAGAATGAAGGGAAGCAATAAATATACATGGTGGGCTCTGAGGCTGCCCTCAGCAACGGTGAGTACAAAATTCTCATCCAATGCCCAGGGCATCCAGTGCAAGGTCACTGCCTGATACAAAAACCCAGTTAGTATGGCCTCTGATGACTGTGAAACATCCCATGTTGCCACCAAGGGCATCACAATGAATGCAAGACATATGTCACAATTCAACCCATGGAGTCAGAACGGATAAGCAACAGTGGACCATGAGGTCAGCCCTATGGCAAGAGCAGCAGCAGCCTGAGGCCAGGAGAATATCCCCTCAGTCGGCAGCCCCACAGATGGCCCCAGCCTCAGGAACATGCTGGCCTGAGCCCCGTGGGAACCCTAGCAGGGTTATGGAGGGCTAACACAAGAGATGTGGAGATAGATGGGAGTTTGGGTCACTTATATCCCAATTGGGCTTTGAGAAGGGACCTCAAAGTAAATTAGTGAACAACAAACAACATTGGTGCACAGGGAAGAGCTTTTTGGATACACACAAAAAAACCACAAGTGTGTTAATGGAAGCAAAGGATGAGAATAAACCCTCTCCTTTCCCTGGAGAATACTGATGGGAACCGCCTGCCTCTTAAATAGCTTTCCTAGCCATCGTCTGCATTTGTGCAGCACTCTCATTTACTTAGACTGAGCAGCGGTGGGCACCATTTTGCATGTTTTTATTTTCCCCATTTTCCAGAAGAAGATGCAGACCAGAGAGTTAATCACTTTCCTGAGGATGCAGGACTCGGCTTTTCTGATGCAGACCCCGTATTCTTTCTGCTCCGGTGCAGCCCCCTCCTAGCTTTCATCCACCCATGCTGAGACCAGAGCTCTAGGATGATAAGGATATTCACACAGTGGCTGCCTTGCCCGGGGCTGCACCACAGGTTCTTGGCCCAGGATCTCTGATCTCTGCTAAGCCTGAACTACAATAAACAGCTCAGAAAAGCAACACAGAAGCAAGCCCTGGCCCCTGAGAGAAGAAAATTATTGTACCAAGGTTGGATCTGGCCCAGACAGGAGGGACAGAGACTGGAGGGAAGGAGCTAATGAAATGAGAGAGGCCAGGCTTGTCCATGAATGGCTCCATCAAGGTGCAATGCAAGGTACCTCCTGGGATCGTGCAGGGAGTGAGACAGAGGTGTGGGGTGAGCTGTGCTGGAGTGGGCATAAGGTACCTCTGTGGGGCTGGGGTGAGAGTAGCTGGGGAGCCTGAGGTGGGATAACAGGGAGGGATGGAAGGAGTCAAATGCCACTAATGGCCGTGTCAAGCAGTGCTGTTCAGTGCTTCCGTGCCCCTCCATCTGGGCAGGAAAGACAGCACAGCCAGATTGAAGCAAGTCTCAGGGTGATTCCTTCTTGCAGAGAATTTGGTGTCATGAGGCTCTGATTCTGGGGGTAGCAGGGCCTTTGTGCCATTGTTTGTCTCCATTGATTAGCTTCTGATTATTGATCTGCTAATCCGAAGATCAGCTCTTCAGTCCCTGGTCCCAGATCCGGGCAATGCCCCAGGGGTATCTTTTCCAGTGAATTGCTAATTCAGGCCAACCACTTCCACATTGGACTAGCATCCTGTGAAGGCAGAGTTTCCAAGACACAAGCCTCACTGCCCTGTGAGAAGGATGGAAGGCCAGAGCGCAGGCCAAATTCCACAAGGAGCTAGAAGCCCTCAGACCCTGGGCCACCCAAATTTCTGGATGCCAGGGCCAGGGCAGGATACCACTGTCAGGGCCAGGGAAGGGCCTACACTGCCCCTGAGGGAGGGAGTGCTGCCTTGGGCTTAGAGTGAGGGCCACATTAAATTACAATGAGGGCCTCCTTAATTTTACAATAAGTACCCCCTTTATTTTAAGAGGAGCACCTCCTTCATTTTAGAATACCTCCTTAATTTAATGGCAAATACCGTTTTAGTTTTAGGGAGAACACCTCCTTAATGAACGAGCACCTCTGTAATTTTAGGAGGCGTGACTCCTTAATTTTGAGCCCTGGTGTCTTTCTGGGCCCACCCTGGTCCTAGTTCTCTGGGTGCCATAATTTCTTTGTGTTTAACAGAGAGCCCCGCCTAAGTCTGGAAACCTGGCAGAAACCTAAGGTCCAATTCCACAAAACAAGGATTGGGCCACCCTCATCCGTGGGTTGAAGTGAGGCCTTTGAGAGGGCGGGGGCCCACCTATGCAGTCTCTGGGAACAGACGCTCAGGAGACCGGAGAGGAGCTCCTTCTTACCTGTGCCAATCCCATCCTTCATTCAAGCCCACACTGAATTTCAGGCCACATTTCATGTTCACCTCCTGCCAATTCTGGAGACTAGTCCCCTGGAAAAAAAACTTTTGGGGAACTCCAGGCCCTGAGTGAAAACACTTTAGAGTCCTATATTTGTGTCATGTGGAACTGTGATACCTTCCAAAATATTTTGTTCCCAGTACAGTCTAGTCAGCACACCAGGCTAGGGGCTTCCACAGCCAGGCCCAATGTGGCTGTCTGGGGTGAGTGTTGGATACAGTTCACAAAATTCCTACAGCAAGGAATCTCACTTCTTGCTTTCTTCACTTTTTCTACTGGGAATGTCTGCAAAATGCAACTGTGGGAGGGACCTGCTTTAGATGATACAGTGTTCTCCTCCACAGATCCTCTATGAAGTCTTAAGATATAAAACCCCCAATAGGATTCCATGACCCAGTGGAAGTCCCCAGACACCACCCCTATTCCTTGGAGTCTGAATCTCCAAGGCTGTGGGGCAGGTGCTGTAGGACCCAGAAATGCTTCCTCCTGAGGAGTCAGAATATAATGTTTACTCCTAAGAAGTCAGACCAGACACAGTGACTTCCACGCCAAAAACCTCAGGTGGCTAGATGACAGAATAAACTGCTTTTCCAGTTACCTGTGTTTGGCTGCACAACAACCCACTCTAAAACGTAGTGATGTAAGACTACAATCATTTGAGTATGCTCAAAACATTGTGGCTTGGGAATTCTGGCAGAACGCGGTGGAGGCGGCTCATCTCTGCTCCATGATGACTGGGGCCACAGGTGGAGTCACAGGGTGGCTGGCATGGCTCACGTGGCTGAGGTGGCTCATCTGGTGCTTTGGTTCTGATTGTGGTCTGGGTACATCACTTCCAGTCTGTGTCACATCTGCTGGTGCCAGAATGTCAAAGATAACTTCTTCCATCATTTGATCCACATCCCACGACCAGCTGGGGCTGTTGTGCCTCTCTCTTTCTCCCTTTCTCTCTCTCTCTCTCTTTCGCTTCCTTTCTCTATTTCTCTCTCTCGCTGTCATTTCTCCCTCTCTCTTTTTAGAAGTCTCTCTACAAGGCTGGCTTAGGCTTCCTCACAATGTCAGTCTCACTCCTCAGGGATTAGCAGGCGCGTCTTCACAGCAAAATCATTCTTAGCCAACTTTCCTGAGAGATGGCAGCCAGCACATCGCTGAGAAAACTGGGAGACTTTAGGGTTGGCAGTTGCCACTTGGGAGATGTGCAGATGAAACAAGACGTACGGAGAGGGCCTACTGTCTATATGGTGTGTGGTGGCACCTGGGTGAGAGGCAACAGGGCTGACATGCCCAGGAAGCTTCCAATCCCAGACACCTCCTGGCCAGCCCACACCTCTGCCCCCCACTGCCCGGATAAAGCCCAAACATTGACATGCAAGGGCAGGGCATGCCTTCTGCTTTATGCCTGGGAAACCTCCTTCTCTGGGTCCCCAGACAGAACAGACCCTCCACTCTCCTGAGCCGCTATGCCAAGCGCCCTGCTGTGCCACTGAACAAGAAAGCCACCTGCACCACACCATCAGGAGCCACAGCCAGAACACTGCTTCAAGCCCAAGTCAACAAAGAAACTAGCAGATACCGTGTGCTGGGAGAGGAGGTGACCAGGAGCACCTGGAGCTTGTCTCTGTCCCTCAGCCACCACCAAATATCACCGAAGTCTCTCACCGTCTGCCCGGGGTCAGGGAGCTTTCTGAAATACCAGTCTAAACCTGAGTCCCTTCTGCTCACGCTGTAGAGCCCAATATTTAAGAACCCTGCAGTCGCCTTGATCCACATGCACTGCCCATTGCCCCCGACGGTGTCCCTGCTTCTGCTGTTAGGGGCTCCCACCCCCTGCAACGCCTGGCCCCTCCATCTGCACAGGTCCATTCCTGCGGCTTTTCTAGTCCACTCTGCCTTCATCTTTATTCATCTTCCTTGATAGTCCCATGGGCGGCCCCTCCTGTCTGGCCCCAGAGCTCCTGGGTGAGTCCCTCGTCCAGCCTGGGTCACTGCCCTCGCTAAATGCAGTTTTCTCAGTCCACATCACATCTCTCCCGCTGGACTAAGCCTACCCCAGCCGTGAGCCTGGTGCCTGGCCCAACCAGTAGCCACAGAAGACCAGGTGGGCCTAGGAGAAGTGGCCAGGAGCCGACCCCCACGGAGAGTGCGCCTGTCGCTCCCAGCAGAGCGGCCTGAACATCAAGACCAGAGGCAAACAGAGCGGAGGACAGAGGAAGGACTCAGTGTGAGTCCATGTTGTCTCAACCTGGCATGCTCTGCATCCAGGAACACGCACCCTACAAGTGGGAGGATTGAGCAGAAAGCAGTGACCCCCTGGCCTGGATATCAAAGGTCTTTACAGCCTCCCACGAGCGCCCCACTGATCCCCTTCCACCTTGCGTACATTGAGGAGCCATACTCCTGGCTCCCCACACTCTCCTCCTCCCGCCAACTGGCATCCCTCAGTCTCGACACGCAGAATCCGGCTGACTATGGTTGGGAGGGAGCTTGTGGGAGTGACCCCATGCTCCTTAGTACAAAGTGACTGACTGGATACTGGGAAAGCTGCCAGGGCCAAGTTGGGGGGAAGGAGTCGCCTCTTTGCATTGATCACCTGACATCTATCAGGCACTAAGCCGTGCATTTCAGACTCCAATCCAAGCAATTTTCTCCAATCCAAGCAATTACTCTGAGTTATAACTTATTCTGCTGCTTCCACAGATGAGAAAACACAGCTTGGATGAATTACGTACTTATCACTTGTGTGTAATAACACACAGAACTGGAATTTCCATCCAGCTCTCATTTCTCTGTTGCCATTTTTTGATATTTTTTTAATGCAAACCAGCACTGTTTCTACAGTGTTCCTCAAATGCCCCTCTGACCGCTGACCCCTTGTTTGTCTAAAGAGTACAAAACAAAAGCATCAAAATAGCTCTCCACATGCTAAATGGGTGCAGATCAGGGAAGAAGCTGAGTTCCCAAGACCCTTTCCTGCCATCTGCTGGTCGTCTGCCACTAGCCCCTGCAAATTGGCCAACATGACATGCCACGTGAGTGGATCCCACACCTGCCCTACAGAGTGCGCAAAGCAGACATCAGCGCTGAGTCGAACACCCCTTCCCGGGCCCAGGGCAGCAAGCACTTCTTCCCCATCCAGTGATTCACTGAGCACCCGTGACATGCTTGGTATCAGTTAGCTCATGACCACTGTGTGCAGGAGGGATGATGAGGAACAGACTCAGAGAGATTGGGTGACTGTGCTATGAACTGGAAAATGAGAGACCGAAACTCAGGATCTGACCTGGGCCTCCATCCGTAGTTGGTTGGTTGGTTTGACTTACATTCTGTGTGCCTCAGTTTCCTCTATGTAAAGTGGGGATAACAAGAGTACCTTCTCATAGGACTGCTGCAATGATTCAAAAAGCAAATGAATACTGGGTGCTGAGAACAGGACATGGTGAAAACCATATAAGTGGCCATTTGCCTGCACGACACACGTATACTCACATATTCACACATGCACATTCACATGCATACACTCACATACACTCACACACATTCACACACACGCACATATATACTCACATACACTCACATTCACACATACATTCACACACATGCACTCACATACACACACATGTACACACACATACACTCACACAGTCACATATATACTCACATATACATATACACTCACACACTCACACATACACTCACACATATGTGCGCTCAAAAGCCTACCCACACACATACACACGTGTCCACACACGCACAAGCACATGCTGGCAGGCAGCGGATAGCAGGAAACTGTGCACCACCTAGAACTGGCTGCCTCCATCTGGTCTCTAGGCCCTCACTTTCCAGCATGTATCCTTGAGTGAACTACACAGGCCACTGAGCCTCACTGTCCTCCTCTGTAAAATGAAGAGAGTGGGACTCCTGTGCCACGGGCCTGCTGGAAGGGCCAGGATGTGTGCACCATGGTGTGGAAGCTCTGAAGTGCTCTGTAAGTTTGGACCCTTCAGTTAGGCTGACACTGCAGGGGTATGTGGCCCGCTAGCATCATCCATCCTTGCCCCAGGTGAGCCAGCAGGGTAGCTGGAACCTGGAGAGGGTGGGAGACTCAGTGTCCACCTCCTGTGAACCAAGGGGCTGGTGGCAGGTTAGTGTGGGCAGTCGCCCATGAAGCACAGCGGAGCCCCAGAGCCCTCCATCCATCACTCAGAAAATATGACCACCTCTTCTCGCCTGCCTAGATCCAAGTACTCTGTCCCCTTTCCCCCGCCCCATATCTCCACCATCACCCCTCCCACCCCCTACCCCTGGAATCGAGGAGTGGAGTGCTGGTCGCTTCAGTGCAAGGCTCTTCCCTGCTCTCTGGGAGGGGCGTTTCACCATTGGATGAAGCGCCCTTCAGCTTGAGACACCAGGGGATGGAAGCCCACACAATGTCTCTGCCAGGGAAGAGAGGAAGCATCAGAAGCCAGGAAGCAGCCCCATGAGCAGCAGGGAGGAGGGGCCACCCCCAGGTTGCCAGGGACGACAACCCAGCCCACCATCTTTGACTGGGAGGAAGAGAGGATGAAGCCACACTCCAGCACACAGCAGGGCCATCATCAGAGCCCAGAGAGAAACAGGGTGCCCAATAGTGTAATCAGTTAGGGACAAAAAGATGTCTGCTCAGCAGGCCGATGCACTGCCCCTGGAATGTTTCTGTCAGGGACTCCAAGGGTCAGTGCTGTGCTGGTTGCGGGAAGCCATGGGAGCCAGCAAATCCCTGTGAGGAGAGCACCCAGAGACAGCAAGTCTGGAAAGGCAGGTCCGAGATGAAATTCACCCAGGACAAATGGAAGGTCATCACCAACTGCCACAAAAGGGGAGGAGGAGAGCTGAGGCTGAGCAACATTTCCTTGTCAGGGCGAAAGCCCAGGGGTTTAGTCAGCACTGGGTCCAAAGAAATGAGCAATGAGTGTGACCTTCAGCCACCCCTCAGCAAGCAAGACCAAGGCCACACAACAGCAACCAGTGACCCAAGCAAGAGAACAGGGCTGGGGCAGGGCCCATCCATGGCTAAGCACTGAAGCCAGACACACAGCACACACTGGGGTGGGCCCCAGCACGTGGCAGAGAACAGCTGTGAACCAAAGGGGCTGGTGGCACATTAGTGTGGGCAGTCGCTGGGGGCACTAAGGGTGGCTGCTCTGGGGAAGCTTAATCAGAAGACCTCTGGGCCTCTGCCTGGAGTTCCAGGGACCAATCCAGGAGGCTTCCTGCTCTCTTGCACCTTGCTGGTCATAGCTGCCTGTGTCATGAAGAGAAGAACCTACCTTGGCTCTTAGTCCCTGGGAAGAAGACTCACTCCAGAGCCAAGGTACCCCCAACAGGGCAGTGCTGTAGTGTAGAGCTCCAGGCCCACTCTTCCTTCTTCTCTTGCCCCTTAGTGTTGATCGGCGTGGGCACTGAGACCTTCCTCCAGGGCCAGTTCAAAAGCCTGGCTTTCTATCTGCTGTGAGTATGTGTGCATGTGCCACTTTTGACCTGTAAGTTCTGCTCAACTCACCCTACATCTGTCTATGCAGAAGGATGGAATGGATGGAGCAGTCCCCTTCCCATGCTAATTCCATCCTATCTCAGGGGTGAAGGGAGTCAAGGGGGGCTTTAGAATAGCTCCTGGTTTGTGCAGACCATCCCATAAATCAATGAATTATCCTTTCTACCCACCCATCCATCCACCAATTCATCCAGCCAGCTGCCCATCTATCCATCTATCTGCCCATCCATTCATCAACCCACCCATCCATCCATTCACCCACCAATCTATTCATCCATCCACCCATCCATTCATCCATCTATCCAGCCATCTACCCATCCATCCAACTACCTATCCATCTATGCTCCCACCTCTTCATCCACTTGCCCATCCATCCATCCATTCCTCCATCCATCCACCCAACCATCTATCCATCTACCCATCCACTCACCTATCCATCTATTCACCCACCCATCTATTTATCCATCCACCCATCCATCCATCTACCCATACATGCATACATACATATACACACCCATTTACCCATCCACCCACCCATTTATCCATCCATCTTCCAATTCATCCAGCCAGCCACTCATCTATCCATCCACCTGCCTATCCATCCATCTATGCACCTACACATTTATCAGCCTAGTTTTACAGATGAGAAAATTCAGAAGGAGTAAGCAGGTTAGCCCACATCACCAAGCTCATGAGCAGCAGGATTCAGATTCGAACCCAAGACCCTTTTGTTTCCCAGACAATGTCCTTTCTTCTCCACCACCAGCTACCTCTGTAAATTGTGCCCCGACAGGAAGGTGACCCCTGTGCAATGGTGTCCCAGGGGGTTAGAAGAACCTGGGTCTCTGCCACAGCATCTCTGCAGCCCCATTCTGAGGGGCTTCCAGCAGTTTCTTCCTAATGAGATAGGAAGACTGTGTGTTCTAGCCCCACAAATCCTGAAGAACTTACTGAGCTGAGAAGCAATAGATAACAATTTGCCAGGCTGCCCCACAAATGTCTGGTTCTGCCTACAGGGTCCACCAGGCTGTGACCTCCACTCCCCTCCCTCCTCAGGATCTGCCTCCACCTTCAGGTGGCAGCTGACCTATGTTCTTAGCAGTCTCCACCCTCCTGCCTGAGAGCAGGCCCCTTGCTGTGTTTGGGGGCTCACACCTGCCATCTCCTAGATGCAGGCCACCCTCCAAGCCCATTTCCACACTGTCTTCTAGACACACAAATCTCTCTGACAGCCTTCAAGGGCTCCCACCACCTCTGGTCCACACCCTGTGCCATCTTTTGGCCTCTGCCTCACTTCTTGCCACTCATGTACAGCCCGGAGCTTCTGACTCTTTCAAACTCACCAGCATGACCTCGCCTCCCGGCTTCACTCATTCCGTTGGGTGCCCAAGTACCTTCCACCCATTTCTACCTGCCCAATGCCTGACACTCCTTCCTGGCATTCCGCCCTGGCCATTGTGCCCTGAGCCTGGAGCCCCTGCTGGCTGGCAGTGACTTCTCCTTGTTCTGAACACCCTCCATGTCTAACTGACCCTGTCCCTGGCCGCTGTGCACCATTGCCCTGGGATCCAGAAGCAGGTGGGCCTTCCTCCTCTCCAGTGAGTACCTAATTCTCTGGTCAGGCCATGGCAGATGAATGTAGGCTGCCTTCTGCCCAGAAACCTGTTCTGTCTCTGTTTTGAAGGGACCCTATACCCATGTGGTCTCTGGGTGGTCCAGTCCAGCCTGGGGTCCCCTGCCCCTCGCTGTGTCCTGCTCTCTAACATCTGCAGGATCAGCACGCACTGCCTGCCCTGTCTGTCCCTCCCTGCCACTCAGTAGCACCAGACAGGAAGTCTGAATGGGTTCCTTTATTCCCCAAGCCTTGATATATCCCTTTGTCCCAGGGTGTAGGAAAAGTCAGTGGAAATTGTTTTGCGAAGCACATGTATTGATGGGCCTGCTAGGCACACAAGCTCTGGAGCCTGAGTGCTGAGTTCTGATCTTTCCCCTGCTGCTGATAAGGGGCCGTCGGTGATGCGGCACACTTCTCTGTGCCTTACTTTCCTCATCTGTAAACTGACAGTAATTGTAGTGTTTATTATAAAATTGTCGCAAGGACTAAATGAGTTGATATTTGTAAGGCCTTTAGAACTATGCCTGGCCCATAGCAATCATTACATAAATGTTAGTGATTACCATTTTAAAACCAAGGGGTAACTTGGGAGGCATAGAGAGTGAGACACTGGGAGGCATAGAGAGTGAGAGGAGTAGAGATCACTAAATGATGTAAATAATCACATGGAGAGAGAAATGATAACAAGACTTGATATAATTACTGTGTGCCAAGCATGGTCCTAAGTGCTTTACAAATATCGTTTAATTCTTAGAACAGTTTTACTGTTGATGCACTATAATAACCCCAGTTTACAGCTGAGGAAACTGAGACACAGAAAGGTCACACCTCTCACCTGTGATCATACAATCTAGAATCACAGAGTGTTTCTAGATTGGTAGAAACACCCATGGCTCTGAGGAAACCCTGGCCCCGAGCCACCTTCTGCACAACACTATCTACTTTCATTCCTTCATTCATTGCAATGCCCATTAATGGAGCCCAGTAAACCCAACCCACTGTGAGCCTGGGCTGTACAGAAGAATTAGACAGGGAACGCCCCCTGGGAGTTCACAGACTGGTGGCTCTGGTCATATGGTACCACGTGGAGAAGTAAGAGGAGGTCACCAGACAGACTGGAGAGGGAAGGGGAAGGCCTTCCAGGAAGAGCTCACTTGTGCAAAAGCCCTGTGGCACCTGATAGCTTCTTGAGTTGTCAAGGGAACATGGAGGATAGGCAGTGAGACCCTCTGCAAGTACATATTCCCATTCCAATGATTCTAATGTGAGTCCAAGAGCAGCCTGGGAGCCATGAATTCTACACATTCTTCAGGAGATGCTGATTGCAGGATCCCTGGATCACACTGGGAGCATGAGTAGCCTTTGAGGCATTCTGTATCAGGAGGAACATGATCAGATTCAGGTGTCGCGCAGCCCAGAGTGACATAGTGGAGGAGCAGGAGACAGGGCTGGGGTAAGTGGGTAAGTGGAGCTGGTGCAGGGGTCCAGGAGGCAGGGCCTAAACCCAGGCAATGCCCATGAGGTCAGAGAATAGAAGCGATTCGGAAGGTATTGAAGGAATGTAATCAACAGCTCCTGGTTACTGTTTGGACAATATGGAAAGGATGAAGGAAAGGGTTAGGAACAGGTCCAGCTTTAAGGCTGGAACACAGGCAGTGGGTGTCCATCCTGGTGACCAGCAGGTAGAAGGATGTGCCTGCCAGTGTCACACAGGGTACCAGGTGAAGGCCATGTCACCTGCTGGCCACGGTGCCCTCCCCACCCATCTCCGAACCCCAGACCCCACCTCTCCCCAACATGGCCCAGTACGGAACAGGCCATGGCCTGGAGATAGCCCCTGGTGAATGTTGTCTGGGGGAATCCAGGTCAGTCCACTGGCTGTAGATGTGATGTCAGGAGGCCACGTGTGAGAAGACAGCCCTCAGGAAAGTGAAGGAGGACAGAGGCGCCAGCCTCCCTCTCACCTGTCTTCACCTGCAGGTTTACAGGAGCCGCTGTCTCCATATGCGAAGGGGCCTACTTTGTGGCTCAGCTGTTGGCCATCTGCTTCCAGTAAGTAGTCTCCAGAAAGACCCTCCACTGTTCACCCCAGCCCCAGACACCACAGATGTCTCCACCCAAGAACCCGCAACCAGGGAATGTTCTGCTCCTGAAGCCACCGTGGACAGGATCCCCCCACCGAAGTACAGCCAGCCTGGCCTGGAGGTGGGCGCAGGCCCATGGGCTCCATTGCCTTCTTTGCCATGGTCCCAACCAAGAGAACCAACCGACACATTCATTCGGGGCCTATCCTTGCTCAGAATCCCCAGAAAAGTCCAGCTCCCCCTCACCAGGAGCAGCCAGTCACTGGGCCCCAGTGTCTGAGCCATCTGCCACAGGATGAGGACCCTTCAGAAGGCCCAGCTGGGAGTGAGCAGACCTGGGTTTGGGAACTGGCTCTGTCTCTTCCTAGGGCCTGGGGGCAAGTCAGGGGCGGTACGTCTCTACACCCCTCCGTGGGGCAGGAGTGCAGACCCTGCAGGATCTCGTGAGGCCCTTGCTGCTTCCCAGCCTACACTCAGTATGTGGAAGCTGTCATCGGTGAGACCAAGGACTGCGGCTCTCAGAACCTAGACACTGGTCTCTGGGTGGTCAGTGAGAGAGTCAGTCTTCAGATCCAGCTGTCCCAGCACCTTGCAAGGCCACTAGCTGCCTCTCAGGCTCACCAGCCCTAAGGCAGAAAGCTTTCCCCCTTTCTGCTGAATTCCATTGCCAAGGTGTGCTTGAAACTTCAGCTGGGGAGAAGGCTGGGGAGGAATGGACCCTGGATGGACTCCACCGCACCCCCCCACCATACACACACAGGAATGGGCACCAGGGGGCACCAGTGAGCCATGGCAGTCCAGCCTGCTGAGCATAAGAAAGCAATGCTTTGGGCCACCTGGACAGCTGAGCACTCTCTCAAAGCTAGAGAGGCAGGATGCGCCTGTGTAGAGCCCCAGCTCTAGGCCAATTCAGAGGATGAAGGCGCTGGGTCTAAAGGCAGGCACTTGCCGCCTGTGAAACCTGGAGGCAGCATCCCTGAAGGAAGCTACTCAACATCAGGCTTCTGCCAGGGCTATGTGTGGTCCCCGTGTATACAGTTAGGAAAGAAGCCCTTTTGGGCCGACACTGTCCTGTGCCTAGGCAAGGCTGGGTGAATAAGGCACAGCTGGATTCCAGCCTGCTCACTCACCTGGCCAGGCCTCTTGTGCAGTGCACTACAGGCATAACTGCCCCAGCCAGGTGGCTCCCGACCTGCACACTTTCTCTGCATTGGTGCAGACTTCCCAGTGAGCCCTGAGCCTCCAGCTCTCTTCCTCACTAACTCATGCAGCATCCTGAGAGCATTTAACTTGCTTCCCCCTCGACCAGAAAGACAGGGCTGGGGAGCCTTTCAAAAACGTGTGGACCCTCTCGATAGACTCAGGCAAGTCCACTCATTGTGGAACCCACACCAAGGACTGCTGGGGCCTCCTGTTCAGCCAGGGCCCACTGCAGAGCATGCCCACAGCAGGGCCCGGCCCAGACTCCATGGCATCCAGTCTTGCTGAAGTTTTCCTGGGACACATTCTGCTAACCTGGGCTCCCTCTCACCAGGTGTCAACCAGGATCCCTGGCAGACAGAGTAAGGGAGAAGGCTCACTGGCTAGGCTGCTTCCAGAAGTTCCTGGCCTACCTGCTGCTGTCGGTGGCCTGCTTCCTCCACCCTGTCCTGGTCTGGCACGTGACCATCCCAGGTAAGAACATGGGGGTAGAGATATGCAGCCCCAGCACAGGTGGGCTCCGAGCAGGAGGGGCTGAGCCCCTCAAAGTCTAGCTCCAGTGGTGGCTCCAGGGCCCTTACCTGCCCTACTGCCCTCTCTAACCTAGAGGGTGGGCATGAGGAATCACAGGAGTGCCAGACATCCTCCATGCCGATCAGATGGCAGGAATGTCCCAAGAAGTGCATCCTTCCTTCACAGAGCCGTCCAGAAGTGGAACCGCAAAGGGGACCTCGCCTTTCCTCCCACTGACCGTGTGTGGTCTGCGTTTCCCAAGGGTGTGACATGGCCACTTCCCTGCCCAAACCCTTCCGAATCTCCTCAGTGCCTACCCATTCAGGTCCAAACTCCTCAGCCTGGGTTGAAAGGCACTTCAGGGTGGGATCCCAGAAAATCTTCATACCCTCATCCACTTCCACCTCACCAAGTGCACACCACTGGCCAGCCTGCTTTCTGATCGCAGAATCCAGAATTTCTTGCTCCCACCTCTTCAGTTTCATCCACGACTTCTTCTGCTAGTGTCCTTCTCTCTGCTCCCTGTCTGTGAAAACTGTGCCCCCTCCTCATGAACCCGTGTACAATACAGGGAAGCCAGCCCTCCAGGGAGACCATGTTGAAAAGCGGAACCCCCATCCTTCCTGCCATTTAGCATCCCCGTCCCAGCCTCCAGGTGGACCTCCAAATCTGATGTGGGGTGTGAGGACAAGCCAGGCCAGAGAGCCAGGGCCACAGGGGCCTGTGTGTGGCCACACAGCGCAGGGTTACAGGAGTCCTGCTGCACAACATGCTCTCAAGGGCTCTGGATTTTCTCCGCAACTCATCTAATGTCCTGATCTCTGGCTCTTTTCCAGGCTCCATGCTCATCGTCACCGGCCTGGCCTACTTCCTTCTGAGCAAGCGGAAGAAGAGGAAAGCTGTCCCCGAAGTGCTGGCCTCCCCAGAGCAGTACACAGACCCCTCCAGCAGCGCCGTGAGCACTACCGGCTCTGGGGACACAGAGCAAACCTACACCTTCCATGGGGCCCTCAAGGAGGGGCCCAGCTCCCTCTTCATCCACATGAAGAGTATCCTGAAGGGGACCAAGAAGCCCAGTGCTCTCCAGCCCCCCAACACACTGATGGAGCTGAGCCTGGAGCCAGCCGACTCCCTGGCCAAAAAGAAGCAGGTGCATTTTGAAGACAACGTGGTCCGCATCGTCCCCTCCCTCGCCGAAGGTCTGGATGATGGGGACAGTGAGCCAGAAGAGGAGACCACCTCTGACACGACACCCATCATTCCCCCTCCCCAGGCCCCAGTCTTCCTGTCATCTCTTACAGGCACTGGCCTGTTCTAAGTGCCTATTCTTGCTCCAGCCTGGAGGACACTCAGTGAGGGGTCTACCTAGCTCAATGGCCCTCCCTGGAGTTTCAGGGTCTTCTCAGGTCAGCTTTTCAAGGGGTAAACAGACACCCCCACGCTGGCTGGGCCCCTGAGGCCATCAGGAGGTGTGACTGGCCAGCGTTTCTGCAGAGGCCTCGAGGGAGGCACAAACAAGGCTCATGCCACCTCAAGCCAGCACAAGCTCCTTCCTCCTGGCCACAGGTGGGGAAACACATGCTTCCCCAACGAGACCATCACTCCCACTGCGCACGAGGCTGCAGGTGCCATTGCCTCAGCCCAGAAAGGACAGAGGATGTCTGCCCAGCAAAAACCTCTGGCCTTTTCTTACTCCTGATCCAGGGCCCAGCACTCAGTGAGGAACCCGTGATCCACCCATCTCTGAAGGCCCAGGGAAGTGTCAGCAACTTAAGCATCTCTAAGGCAGGAGAAGGTGGCCATGGGTCTTGACCAACCGAGACTGCTCAGGGTCGGGAGGGGAGACTGCAGGACTCTGGTGGGAGCAGTCGGGCCGTGGGCCGCATTCTCTGCATGCTCCAGGGCTGGGGCTGAGCTGCTCAGGGAAACAATGCCGCGCTGTGCTGACTGTGGGAAAGCCAGGCCAGATGAGCAAAGCTCATTCCAGAAACATGGCTGGGGGTTTCCAGCCTCCTTACCACATGGCCTTTCCAAGATTCCAAGTTGATGATGCAAACTGAAAGCAGTGACTGCCAGGGCCCAGAAGGCAGTGCCTGCTGTGTGCAGGACCACAGAGGCTGCCCGGGGGTGGCACAGCACAGAGAAGTGGCAGTGCCATGTTTAGATGTCTGGTAGCAGATTAGGTGATAAATATAAATTTCTTCAAAATGGAAGGAAGTGAGTGGGGAGGAAGAGGAGGAAAAATGGGAGGACAGGAGGAAGGTGGACAGGCAGGCAAGTTCTCTGCCATGGGACCACAGAAGTGACAGTTAACCCAGAAGGAACAAAGACATCTGAGTCAGATATTCCTTTGTAAATCTGTAGAGGATTTGCAATATAGGCTTTACTTCTAAAAATTGCTGTTGGGTCCATGAGGCTGTTGCCAGGAAGAGCAGACACACCATTCTTCGTGGCAACCGCAGTGAGGGAGCAGTCAGGAGGAAGAGTCCTGTGGCTTCCCAGTCCCTGTGGGGACTAATGCCAAGCTCTGTAGAATGAACCTTAGAGCACATGCTCTATGGTCTAATGAGAAACTTGGGTTTGTGCTTTCACACATTTCAATGTTCCCTACGGGTTATTTGACAAAGGTATGAAAATAATGGCCAACAAGAAGCTAGTATCAGTTTGGGGCCTACATGCGGCAGGTGTTCCTGATAAGCAGATAAGCTCTTCCTGCAGTAGCCCAGGTCTCGCCAGTCAAATGACAAATGGCTAATCAAGACATTCCGGCAAGCCCTTGATGGTGAGAGCGGCAGAGCTGCTTCTTCAGCTGCCATCAAGGCAGGACCTCAGGACCTGACTGTCCACAGTCAGAAAAGAGTGAACAATATGGGATATGGGTATAGGTAGGTGGTAGGCAAGGATGGTGCCCCATGGTTGATGGGTCGGGTGTCTCAGGCAGGCCCCTGTGCATGGAAACAGCCTAAGTGCAGAGGTGCCAGGCGTCTTTCCCATCATCCATGGAAGGAGAATGCGATGGCCACAGACACCCTCATGGCACAGACATGACCAGCCTCTGACGTTCTTGTGCATCGGAATAGCTCTGTCCTCAGAGCCCCAGTCAGCAGAGCTGGATGGCCAGGTCGCAAGAAGCAAACCACAAAATGTGACGTCAGAGCTGTCAGATCTCGTTCAATAAACACTTCAGTAAACCCAAGTGCAGAGTGTTGTTTTGGGTGTGTCTTAGAGATGTGTGTTGGGGACACCCTTTTGGAGGTGTCCTAGAGTGTGCGCTGGGAGTTCCAGTGACGATGCAATGGAATTCTGAGGCACCTAGGCTTCCTGGAGATTGCCATCAGTTAAGAGAGTGTCTGCTGGTGTGCAGCATTACAGGACAATTATGACCTTACCTAGGTCAGTAAAGTTCTCAAACACTTCTATGGCTACAAAACAAAAAACAAAAAGCTGGAGTGAGATCATTAAATAGGCCAGAACTTTCAACCATCAGTGGACCAAGCAAAAAAGTGGCACCTTTCTCATAAGTAGATGAGCACCACGTGTCTCCATTGATTCTCAGCCTGTGACCTCTATGACCACATCCTTGTCCAGTAGGATCCCTGCAAAGCAGATGTTGTAATGATCTGCATCCTTGCGAAGAAGCAAGGACTAGAAGGGCTGGCCCTGCTGTGATTCCCCTCCCTGTCTCAGCAGAGGGGAGCATTTTGTAGATGAAGAACAGAGTGACCAGTAGAAGAAACAGCACCAGGCTGAGCACCATTCGACCTCCACTGATACACGTCTGACCTTTCTCAAGCCCCTTCGCGACTCTGGCTCAGGTTCCCCTAGTAAGTGGGAATCACAGCAGTAACTCAACAAGACAGGGGCCAGTGCTTTTCAGAACTACAAACAAGTCACTGTGACTGCACCACATCCCTATCCCCTATGGGAGACTCGCTGTGAGGGGGCACTGAGGAAGCACCACCCTGACTTGCATCTGTGGCAAGGGCAGATCAGGTCCAAGAGCTCCTGTCTCCACTCCAGTTTCCAGGGCTAGAGCCTGGGGACGGTACAGCCCCCAACGCCTACCTCAGAGGAAAGCCATAGTGGACCCCACATTTGTTAACAGCTGCACCCTGGGGGTCACACATGGGTCCTCTGTCTCCCTCTCCCATCAGCCCTAAGGTGGTTTTTTGTTTTTAGTTTTCTGAAATATCTTTATTGAGATATAATTCATATAACAAAATTCACCAATTTAAAGTGTACAGCTAGGCCAGGCGCAGTGGCTCATGCCTGTAATCCAAGCACTTCAAGAGTCCAAGGCAGTGGATCACTTGAACCCAGGAATTTGAGACCAGCCTGGGAAACATAGCAAAACCCCGTTCCTACCAAAAGTACAAACAATTAGCCAGGCATGGTGGCACACACCTGTAGTTCCAGCTACTCAAGAGGCGAAGATGGAAGAATGGTTTGAGCCCAGGAGGTCAAGGCTGCAGTGAGTTGAGATCATTCCGCTGAGATCATTCCACTGCACTCCAGCCTGGGCAACTGAGTGAGACCCTGTCTCAAAATAATCTTTAAAAAAATTTTTAAATTAAAAAAAGGTGTACAGCTAAACAGTTTCTAGTAGATTCTTTCTTTTTCTTTTTCTTCCTTTTTTTTTTTTTTTTTTTTTTTTGTAGATGGAGTCTCACTCTGTCAACAGGCTGGAGTGCAGTGGTGTGATCTCAGCTCATTGCATCCTCTGCCTCCAGGGTTCAGGCAATTCTCCTGCCTCAGCCTCCTGAGTAGCTGGGACTACAGGCATGCACCACCATGCCCAGACATTTTTTTTATTTTTAGTAGAGGTGGGGTTTCACTATCTTGGCCAAGATGGCCTTGATCTCTTGACTTCATGATCCACCCACCTCAGCCTCCCAAAGTGCTGGGATTACAGGCGTGACCCACCACACCAGGCCTCTAGTAGATTCTTAAACTATGTTCATCACAATATAAATTCACATTTTCATCATCCCCCAAAGCAAACACAACCTAGCACCCATTCATACTCACTCCCTACCTCCCATCACCTGCTCTAAGCAACCATTAATCTACTTTCTGTCGTATAAATTGAACCGTATAATAGTGTTTTTTTGTGTGTGACTTTGTTCACTTAGCGTGACATTTCTGAGGTTCATCCATGTTGTAGCATGTGTCTTTATTTTATTTCGTTTCATGGCTGAATAACACTCCATTGTATGGATATACTGCCTTCTGTTTTTCCATTTATCTGTTAATGGACACTGGGGTTGTTCCCACTTTGTCCCTATAAAGAATAACACCGCTATGAACATTCATGTACCTGTTTTTGCGTGAACATCTGATTTCATTTCTCTTGGGCATAAATCTGGGAGTGGAATTGCTGGGTCATATAGTAACTCTGTGTTTAACTTCTTGAGGAAGTGCCAAACTGTTTTCTAGAGGGAGTGCACCATTTTACTTTCCCGCCAGCAGTGTATGAGGGTTCTGATTTCTCCACCTCCTTGCCAACACTTGTCATCATCTTTTTATTATAGTCATACATGCACTGTGGCTTTGTATTTCCTTAATGACGAATAGTGTTGAGTATCTTTCATGCAATTATTGGCCTTTGAATACTTCTTTAAGAAAGTGTCTATTCAAATGCTTTGCCTTTTTTTTTAATTGGGTTATTTGTCTTTTTATTTTGAGTTCTAAGAGTTTTTAATGTACTCTGAATACTATACCCTTTTCAGATACATGATTGGCAAATGTTTTCATCCACTCTGTAGGTTGTCTTTCTTTTTTTCTTTTCTTTTTTTGAGACAACGTCTCACTCTGTCACTCAGACTGGAGTGCAGTGGCACGATCTCGGCTCACTGCAACCTCCACCCCCCAGGCTCAAGTGGTTCTCCAGTCCCAGCCTCTCGATTAGCTGGGATTACAGGCACATGCCACTACTGCCTGGTTATTTTTGTGTTTTTATAGAGACGGAATTTCGCTATGTTGGCCAGGCTGGTCTTGAACTCCTGACTTCAAATGATCCACCCTCTTCGGCCTCCCAAAGTGCTGGGATTACAGGTGTGAGCCACTGTGCCAGCCCTTTTTACTTTCTTGATAGTGTCCTTTGAGGAAGAAACAATTGAATTTCAGTGAAATTAAATTTATCTTTTTTTCTTTGTTGTTTATTCTTTTGTGGTCAAATCTGAGAAACCATTGCCTAACCAAAGGTTATGAAGATATATTTCTATATTTTCTTCTAAGACTTTTATAGTTTTAGTTCTTACATTTAGATCTATAATTAATTTTGAGGTAATTGTTGTACATGGTATGAGGTAGAATCTAACTTAATTATTTTACATGTGAATATACAAGTGTTACAGCAACATTTGTTGACTTGAACTGTCTTGGCCTCTTTGTTAAACATTAATAGACTGTAAATGAAAGGGTTTATTTCTGAACTTGCAACTCTAGCCCATTGATCTATATGTCTATCCTGATGCCATTGCCACACCGTTTATTACTGTAGCTTTGTGGTAAGTTTTGAAACCAGAAAGTCTGAGCCCCCTCCAAGTTTGTTCTTATTTTTCAAAATAGTTTTGGCTATTCAGGGTCCCTGGCACTTCTATATGAATTTTAGGATCAGTTTGCCAACTTTCGCAAAGAAGAAAGCTGGGATTTTAGTAGAGATTTCTTTGACTCTGTAGATAAATTTGGGGAGTATTCCATTCCATCTGAACAATATTAAATATTCTGATCCAGGAATGTGGGGTGTCTTTTCATGTATTTAGATCTTTAATTTTTTCAACAGTGTTTTGTAGTTTCCAATTGCAAGTCTCACACTTCTTTTCTTGAAATTATTCCTAAGTGTTTTCTTCTTTTCCATGCTTTTGTGATTGGAATTGTTTTCTTAATTTCCTTTTCAGATGCTAGAATGTAGAAATATGATTGGTTTTGTGTATGGATTTTGCATTTTGCAAACTTGCTGAACAAATTTAGTAGTTACAGTCTTTTTGTTTTGTATTTTGTTTTTGAGACAGAGTCTTTCTCTGTTGCCCAGGCTGAGTGCAGTGGCACAATCACGGCTCACTACAGCCCAGACCTCCCAGGCTCAAACAATCCTCCTACCTCAGCCTCAGAAGTAGCTGGGACTACAGGCGCACACCACCACGCCTAATTTTGTACTTTTGATAGAAACAGGTTCTCACTATGTTACCTAGGTTGGTCTCAAACTCCTGAACTCAAGCAATCCTCCTGCCTCAGCCTGCCAAAGTGCCAGGATTATAGGAGTGAGCCACCATGCAGGATTATACAATCTTTTTTTAATGGATACATTGCTATTATCTACATACAATATCATGTCATCTGCAAATACAGAAAGTTTTACTTCTTCCAATTTGGAAGCCTTTTATTTCTTTTTCTTGCTTAATTTCTCTAGCTAGAACATCTAATACAATGTTGAATAGAAGCAACAAGAGCCAACATCCTTGTCTTTCTCCTGATGGTTGGGGAAAGCATTTCGTCTTTCACCACTGAGTATCATGTTAGTGGTGGATTTTTCACAGATGCCCTGTATCAGATTGAGGACATTTCCTTCTACTTCCAGTTTGTTGGTGTTTTTATCATGAAATGGTACTGGATTTGTTAAATGGTCTTTCTGCACCTATTGAATTGATTATGTGGGGTTTTTTTCCTTTATTGATAAGGTTCATTACATTAATTAACTTTCAGATATTTAATCAACCTTGTATTCATGTAATGCATCCCACTTGCTCATGGTATGTAATTCTTTTACATGGTGCTGGGTTATATTTTATATATTGATATATTTTGTTGAGGATTTTTGTGTTTCTCTATATAAGGAATACTGGTCTGTTTCTGTTCTTGTGATGTCTTTGTCTTATTCTGGAATCAGGGTAATACTGCTCTCATAAAATCAAGAAGTGTCCCCTTCTATTTTTTGAGAGTTCATGAGAGACTGATATCCATTTTTTGTTGTACTTTGGTAGAATTCACCAGTGAGGCCATTTGGGCCTTGGCCTAATTCAAACTCTTTACTTGATACGGAGCTTCAGATTTTTTGA
Organism: Macaca mulatta; assembly: GCF_049350105.2. Lineage (NCBI taxonomy): Eukaryota > Metazoa > Chordata > Mammalia > Primates > Cercopithecidae > Macaca > Macaca mulatta. The sequence continues at coordinate 57,432,950 of NC_133414.1, forward strand.
AAATTTCACCTTTGAATCAGTTTCTACAGTTTGTGTCTTCCTAGAGTTTTGTCCGTTTTATCTAAGTTATCTAATTTGTTGGCATAGTATTGCTTTATAATCGCTCTTATTTCCATAAAATCAATAATTATGCCCCCTCTTTTTATTCCCCATTTTAGTAATTTAAGCCTTCTCTTTTTTCTTGGTCAATCTAGCTAAAATTGTGTCCATTTTGTCAATCTTCTCAAAGAAACCACTTGTTTTCATTGATTTCTGTTTTGTTGTTATATTCTCTATTTCATTATTTCTTTTCTAATATTTATTTTTTCCTTTCTTCTACTTACTTTGCAGTTAGTTAACTCTTATTTTTCTAGTTTCTTAAGGTGGAAAGTAGGGTTATTGGTATGAGATATGTTTGGGTTTTGTTTTGTTTTTTGTTTTTATTTTGTTTGTTTGTTTGTTTTGTGAGATGGAGTTTTGCTCTTGTTGCCCAGACTGGAGTGCAATGGCACGACCTTAGCTCATTGCAACCTCTGCCTCCCAGGTTCAAGTAATTCTCCTGCCTCAGCCTCCTGAATAGCTGGGATTACAGGTGTGTGCCACCACGCCCAGCTAATTTTTGTACTATTAATAGAGACGGGTTTCACCATGTTGGCCAGGCTGGTCTCAAACTCCTGACCACAGGTGATCCACCTGCTTTGGCCTCCCAAAGTGCTAGAATTACAGGCGTGAGCCACCGCACCTAGCCATGTATTTGATAATGTAGACATTTACAGCTACAAATTTCTCTCTGAGCACTGCTGTAACTGCATTTCACATGTTTTAGTATATACTGTGTTTTTGTTTTCATTCATCTCAAAGTATTTTCTATTTTACCTTGTGATTTCTTCTTTTGATATGTTGGCTATTTAGGAGTGTGCTATTTATTAGTTTATACCTATTCTAACTCAATTCCATTGTGGTTGGCAAACACACTTGGTATGATTCAATTCTTTTAAATGCATTGGATTTGTAGTATGGCCTACCATACTGTCTACCTTGAAGGGTGTTCTACATGCTCTTAAATAGAATGTGTGTTCTCCTGTTGTTGGATGGTGTGCTTTGTAGAGGTCTGTTAAGTCTAAGTGGTTTGTAGTGTTGTTCAAGTCTTCTATATCCTTGTTGATCATCTGGTTCGTTCCACTCATTATTCAAAGTGGGGTATTGAAGTCTTTCTTATTATTAATGTGCCTGTTTCTCCCTTCAGTTCTGTTAGGTTTTGCTCAATGTGTTCAAGGCTCTAATGTTAGATGCAAGCAAGCTAGTAATTTTATATCTTCTTATGCATTGACTTTTTATTATTATGGAATGTCTCTCTTTATCTTTAGTAACTTTTTTGTTTTAAAGTCAATTTTGTCTGATATTACTGTAGCTACTCCAGTTCTCTTATGATTGCTATTTGTCCAGGAAATAGTTTTCATCTTTTACTTTCAACCTGTTAGTGTCTTTGAAACTAAAGTGTGTATCAGGTTTTCATCTTTTACTTTTGACCTGTTTGTGTCTTTGAAACTAAAGTATGTATCCTGTAGACAACATATAGTTAAATCTTGTTTTTTTATCCAATACAGTAACCACCACCTTTTGATTTGATCATTGAATTCATTTACATTTTATGTTATTGATATGATAGGATTTATACATCCCATTTTGCTTTTATATATTGATACACAAAATATTATATATTTATGGGATACATGAGAGTATTTGTTACATGCATAGAATGTATAATGATCAAGTCAGGGTACCTGGGTTACCCATCACCTTAGATATTTATCTTTTCTATATGTTGGGAACATTTCAATTCCTCTCTGCTAGCAGCATTGAAATATACAATACATTGCTGCTAATTATAGTCACCCCACTCTGCTGTCAAACATTAGAACTTATATATATATTTTATATATATATATATATTCTGCCTAGCTATATATGTGACCTATTAACCAAGTTTTCTTCATTTTCTCCTCTACTTTGCTTCTACTTTTCTATATATCTTGTGCATTTTTTGTTTCTGTGTTCCCCTTTTACTGCCTTCTTTTGTATAAATAAATATTTTCTAGTACAAGAATTTAGTTCCTTTTATAATTTTTAAAATTATATTTTTTAGTTATTTTCTTGGGGATTACTCTAGTGATTATAACACATGTCTTAACATATCAAAATCTACTTTAGATTTATACTAACTTAATTCCATTGAAATATAAAAACTTTACTCCTGTATAACTCCATTCTGTCCCCAACTTTCTATCCTATCACTAATATATATTAGATCTATAAATATTACAAACCCAGCAACACATTGTTGTCATTATTACTTCTTACAATCAAGTCTTATAAAGAAGCTGAAAGGAGAAATTAATATATATCTATCACTTCTTATATTAACCTTTTTATTTACCATTTCCAGTTCTCTTCATTTCCTCCTTTGAGTTCAAGTTACTATCTGGTTTCATTTCATTTCTGCAATGTAGGTTTGTTTCCACCTGTCTCCTTTGTGCTGCTGTTGTCATTGCCTGAAGAGATTTCTTTAGTATTTCTTATTAGGTGGATATGTCTGCTAGCAACAAACTCTTTCAGGTTTTGTTTGCCTGGGAATATCTTTATTTCACCTTTGTTTCTGAAAGAGTTTTGCTAGATATACTCTTCTTGGTCAACAGTTTTTGTTTTTGTTTTTTGTTTTTCCTTTCAGCACTTTGAATGTCCTCACACTGCCTTCTGGTCTCCATTGTTTTTGATGAAAAGTCAGCTGTTATTCTCACTGGGGTTCCCTTATGTGTGACGAGTCATTTTTCTCTTACTGCTTTCAAGATTTTCTCTTTGTCTTTGCCTTTCAACATTTTTACTAAAATGTGTCTGAATATAGGTCTCTGCATTTATTCTTGAAATTAATTGAGTTTCTTTGATGTCCATATTAATGTTTTTTATCAAACTTGGGAATTTTTCAACCATTATTTCTTAGAATATTTATTCTTCCTCTCTTTTCTCTCCTCTCCTTCTAATACTTCCATTATGGATATGTTGGTGTGCTTAATAGTGTTCCACATTAGTTTGATACTGTGTTCCTTTTTCTTCATTCTTTTTACTGTCATTCAAGTTGCGTAATGTCTGTCAACTTATCTTCAAATTTGCTAATTCTTTCATCTGCTACCTCAAATCTACTGTTGAGTCTCTCTAGTGAAGTTTTAATTTCATTTATTGTAATTTTCAAATCTAGAATTTCCATTGGTCTGTTTTAAAAAATAACTTATATCTCTTTTCTTTATTTGGTAAGATATAATCATACTTTTCTTTCATTCTTTAAATGTGGTTTTCTTTAGTTCTTTGAACATATTTATAACAGCTGCTTTGATGTCTTTATCAGCTAAGTTCAACATCTGGGCCACCTCAAAAGTTGTGTCTATTGCTTGCAATTTTCGCTGTGTATCACATTCTCTCATTTAAACATTTTAGAACATAATTGGTATCAATTCTGGATAGTGATTCTCCCTCCTTTTTCACCTGCTCTCTTGTTATTGTTTGTTTATTCATTTGTTTGTTTATTGACTGGTATGGGCTAATTCTATAAAGTCAGTCACTTTTTCCCCAATGTTCAGCTTCTGAAGTCCCTGCCGCCTGTCCTTATCTTTTAGACTGGTTACCTCAGAATTTCTCCTGGGTCAGCATAAGCCATTTATTGATCAAAAGTTGTGATTAAGCTCCCTTAACCGGTAAGATATTTACCTTTTAAGTAAGCATCTAACTAGGGGCATAAGGCTTGGAGGCCTCTACCAAAATTCAAAGAGGTTGCATTTATTCCTACATTCATCTAGGGACCAGTAGCTTGGATGTCTCTTCTCTGATCACTTCTAAGAGGGCACAATCTTGAACCTACAAAACTGTGATCTAGACTGCCTGAGATGTATGTGATTTTATTTTTTTGGCCTAGCTTTCTAGGAGTTGCCCTAGTCTAGTGTTTGGTCAGAGCATGTGCTTAAGCCCCTTGTGCCAGTGAGGCATCTACACTTTTTTTTATGGATTTGTGTGTAAATTGGGAAGTGTCTTCAAGTTGTCCCACATTCTGCTCTGATTGCTTCTGAGTGGGTACAGCCTAGTATTTGCCCAGCCTTCCCAATTCCCATAATTGACTGTGATGCCAAGAGGGCTCTTGGGATCTTGGCTGTCTCTTTTCCCAGTTATTTGTTAAATTTCTGGTTGTCCTGCCCTTTTGTTTTTTGCTACCAGTTTCACGGAGTTATGAGCACTCTTCTAATTGCTCTCCCCAAGATATTCATTGTTTTCAATAACAGTATGATGCACAGAATTATCCACATCCTGTTCTGAACAAAATCCTTCCTCTCAGGCAGAGCTATAAGCTCTTCATTCTTACTGTCTGCTTTCTCCCCGGGTAGAATGTCTGCAGCACTGCACAGGAGCTGGGAGTGGGAATAACGACCTGCTTCCCTGGAGTGACATCTCTACTCTACAGGTAGGTACTAGAGGAAGTGACACCTCTGCTCTACAAGTAGGTAATAGGGAAGTGGCCCCTGGTATTCTCAGCTTGACCCTTTCATTATGGAATCTCTGCCCTAGGAGTGAGTTGGGGTGGAGTAATTGAGGCTCCAGTATTCTCAACCTGTTGCTCTTGCAATAGAGCTTCTGCTAAATGACTCGGTGCTCAGAAGAGAAAGTAAACCTTAAACCTCAGTCATCTTGGCCGTGCCTCCCTAGAATAAAGCTTCTGCAACACAGGGCCAAGCGGGATGAGAAACACCAGCCTCTTTCCCCTCCCAGAGTGAAATTATAGCCTAGACTGAGAGCTATAGGGATAGGAAGCCCCTGTGTTCTTGCCCACACCTGCCCAGAGTAGAGCCCTTAGAGCAGAGTTTCCATAAGGCACACCTGAGAGAGGGTAGGGGCGTGGGTTACGGTTCAAATGCTATGGACTCTCCCTCACTGTTTTTACCAAAATTTAGTAGATTTTATTAAATGGATGTTTCTCCATTTGCTGTGTGCCCTTAGGACATATTCCAGAGATTTAAATGAATTAATATTTATCATTTTCTCCAGTAAAATAGTTGCTTTGCTAGAAAATGGGGCATCTGAGCTACTGAGTCCTAAAGTACCACTTCTAATTTTTACTTTTTTACCATGACCATGAGGAAATGGAAGGCACTGATGAGAACTTTGACCATCAAGTACACAAGACCTAGGCTTGAGCCCTATATCTACCCTTCACCAGCTGTGTGGCCAGCTGGTGGAACTCCTCTGAGCCTTTGTTTCTCCATTTATAAAGAAGCAATAATAATAGTACTGACCTCCACAAATGGCTGAGAATTAAATATGATGACATAAGTGAAGTATTGGCAGGATCCTCCCAGCCCCGGAATGCTTCTTTCATGAGACATTGGCGCCTACAGCTGCTCTGGGGCCATTTGCTCCCTTCTTGCTGGGATGCAGCTCTCTCTGCAGGCTGGAAGTCACGCTCACCAAGCCCTATTTGCTGCTTTCAGCTCAGCCTAAAGCTCATACCTTGCTGATGGCATGTTTGCCTGAGAAACAAACTTCATCTCCTTTTCCTGGAATTCAACCCCATCTCACTCCTCGCCAATCTCTCAAAGAGAACTTACTCTTTGGTATGTCCAAATGGGAAAATTTCTTGCTCCATTCCGTGTGTGCCCAAGATTTCAAGCTTTCTCTGCAAGCTGGTCACCCATCCAGCTGTATTCTGTCCCTCAAAGCCCCAGGCTCAGCTGCTAGCCTGCTGGTGAACAGTCAGCTGTTTGACTACCTGAAAAGGGGAGCAAAAGGGTAGTATTCTCGGGAGATAAAGAGGAACTGTCTCTGTTGGCCAAAATGGGGATTTCCCATGGGACTTGCTTGACTGGCTGAATGTCTTGTCATTGTCCAGAGAACAAGGAAGAACTGAGTCACGATCTTTGCACAAAAGAGAAGAGGTATTTCGAGAAGCCAAGTTGCAGTTAAGTGGAATGTTACTCCCTGAGTTTCCCATTATGACAAGGGTGAGACAGCTGCCAAGAAAGAATAGCAGCATCCAGGAAGTCAAGAGTTCAGGAGTATGGTCCCACTTGACTCTACTGGGATTTGGAGCCTTGGGTCATTCCTCACATGCAACCCAAGGGATGAGGCCATCCCAAAAGGTCCTGCCAGCTCCAAGCCTCAGGGATGCCCAGCTGTGCACATTACCAGGGAGTATTTGCCCAAACTTAAGAGCAAGCCCAAGGAAAATCCAGCACTGAGTCTAAACAAATGCCGTGCAATTCTTTTTACAGTATGAGCTTCTGGAAAGCTTGCATAGTCTCAGGACAGGGATCTGGAGGAAGTGGGGAGCATCAGAACCAGAGAAGGTTGTACTGGGAATAACTGGGGCAAGAGCAAGAGCCCATCTAAGGAGATGTTTACCACTTCACTGATATGCAAGCCTCTGTGAGTTTCAAAATCAAATTTCCCTTTAAAGAGCAGATAAAGAGTAAAGCCAGTGGGCCATGCCTTTGATTATTCATTTGTCCCTAAATAGGTGCTTCTACCTGAGGCTGCACATGCTCCACCAGGGGTGAGGGTGCCACCAGCCCACTATAGCTTCAGTTTCCAGCTTCCAGGAAACTGGGAGGTATTTCAGGCCCTGAGTCTTGAGTTCCTCTTTCCACATTGAAACATGTTCCTTTCTTTTAAACCAGCAGCACCAGCATAAACTTAGGAATAGGTTGCTAAGGGCAAAAGTCAGTTTAACTCAGCAAACGTTTATTAAGCACCTACTGTGTGGACCAGGCATCACACAAGGTGCTGGGCTGAAGGGGTGAGTCTGGCATGCTGTGTGCTCTCTAGACAAGCCAAATGTGTGACTGACATGAGGCAGATATGGCACTACAGTAAAATCACAAACAGTGTGCTATGTGAGAGGAAGTCAGGCAGAGCGAAGTCTGGGAAGGTAGATTTGAGCTGAGTTTCAGAAGCAGAGCTAGAATCTTATCATGCACATCATTGTCTATCTTGGGACAAAGGAAGCATGGCCAAGTCCATCAGAGTCTGAAGCAGGTGGATTTATTTTCCATACATAACAAAGGTGGTGTTTGTGTAGTACAAAGAATATAAGACAAGCAGGCGTACCAACAATGATGATAACCAGAGAGCACTGAGACCTCAGTGGATTCAGTGCTTACTTGCTTCATCTCCTCCAATCCCCAGAGCCTGTGAGGCCAGGTCTCTTACAGCTCCATTCCATAGATGGGAAACCATAGTGCATGGTAATTTGCACACAGCTAGAAACAGGTAGAGCCTGTATTCATTCCAGGCTCAGAGCAGAGATTCTTAATGCCATCAGGAAACCAAAGTCTGAGGCTGGCCACAGACCTCACCTGCCCTATGGCCTGGGCCTCTCTCCTCTCATCATCTGAACAAAGGGGATTTTGACCAGGTGACCCCAAAGGTTCTGTTTCACTCAGTTCGGGCTGCCATAACAAATACCATACACTAGGTAGCTCAAACAACAGACATTTCTTCCTCACAGTTCTGGAGGGGAGGCTAGAAGTCCAAGATCAGGATGCCAGCATGGTCAGGTTCTAGGGAGTGCTGGCTTCCTGGGTCATGGACAGCTGCCCGTTTGTTATAGTCTCACTTGGGGGAAAGCAGACATCTGTTGTGTCTCTGCTTCCAGAAGCACTAATCCTATGCAGGAGGGTTCCATGCAAATGATCCGATCACCCTGCAAAGGCCCTACCTCCTAACACCAACACACTGGGGATTAGAGCTTCTACATACGAATTTAGGGGAACACAATTCAATCCATAGCAGGTTCCCTCCAGGTAAGTCACCTGGGATGCTAAGTGTTCAGGGTGGGGTGTGGCAGTGCAGAGGAAGAGGAGGAAAAAGTGGCTGATTGATGCGGGGGATAAAGGAAGCACAAGAAAGGGGAGCACTAGCTCAGGTGGAGAAGGCAAACAGAGTCACTCTTCACTTTGGTTGTGACTGCTGCTGACTTCATTCTCGCCTTTGTGCAACTCTTACTCAGAGGCCGTTTCCAATCTGAGCACTAAGCAACCCGCACCCAGACATACAGTGCCAGGAGGAGTGGGCTCTACCTGCCCTTGGCGTGGCCCACACTGTGCTGCTCACACTGCTGGAGGCCTAGTGCCCTTTGGGTTTTCCCTGAGTGGCTGATAGTTCCTGAGTGGAGCTAGGCCCCAGCAGAGCCTGGGAGCTGTGCCAAGCTCTCCCACCAGGCCCCAGCCCTGCCACCTCCAAGACCAGAAAAAGAATCCTAGCCTCAGCGGGGTCTCCCCAACAGCATGCAGGTAAGAAGTGGCCAAGAAAATGTCACCTTAATATTCAGGAACGCAGCATGGACATCCAGGCTGCTCCTCAGTTTCCTTCTAAGGGCCCAGGTCTCCTGTTATTCTTGCTTGCTATGCTCCAATGCCTGGGACTTACAGGGAAGGCTGGCAAACAGAGTCTGCCAGCACTCAGCCTCCAAAAGCCTCTTGTGCCCTAAGCCCATTGCTTACTGCCACCTCCCCAAACCTCCAGCAGCCCGTGGGGGCTTTTCTGGCCTCAGGCCCAGCTGCTGCTCTCCCCTTCAGCAGAGCATTTTCAGTTCCCATTTCTCTAGCCTGAGTGGCCCCCTGTGCTCCTGGCCATACTCCCTCTATCTCTCCCCATCTCTGGGTCCTCTCCCAGCTGCCCCAAACCTCACTCCTCATGCACAGTGGTCTCCAGAGGAGCTGCTCTCCAGGACTTTCATCTCTCCAGCCTGTTCCCTCTCTCCCTCTTGAGACCTAGCTCACACTTTGCAGGCCACGATCTTGCCGCTGGAATAGACCCCCTCAGCTGCTGGGACACTGCAGAGTTGTGGCAGGCATTGCAGGGCTTCTTCCACGGGACGCTGTTGACCCCCTGCTTTCTGATGGAGCTTGAATTGTCCTGGCTCATGTACCTTCCTCCTCTTGGCCAGCCATGTCCTGCACTGGGTCAGTCACAGTGGTCTACACTCCCCAAGGTGCCTGCACCCTAGCCCTGGCCAATGGGAAGAAAGAGAAGGTGACGGGGAAGCTTCTGGGAAAGGTTTCCTTCCCTCAGTACTAAAAGGATCCCCAGGTGGGGCACCGTGGCTCACACCTGTAAACCCAGCACTTTGGGAGGTCAAGTCAGGAGGATTGCTTGAGCCCAGGAGTTTGAAACCAGCCTGGACAACAAAGTGAGACCCCATTTCTACAAAAAATTAGCCAGGTGTGGTGGTGTGTACCTGTGATCCCAGCTACTTAGGAGGCTGAGGTGGGAGGATCACCTGATCCTGGGAGGTCAAGGCTGCAGTGAGTTGTGATCATGCCACTCACTCCAGTCTGGGCAACAGAGCGAGACCATGTCTCAAAAAATAAAAAAAAAAAAAAAAAGGAGCCTCATTGGAACACACTCTTCCTCTTCTTCCCCTGAATGTGGGCGTGTCTGAGGGAAAGCACAGAAATCATTTGCAAATATCAAGGAGAATTAAACCAATATGCTGAAGATGGCAATGAGCAAAGATGGAAAGAACTTGGGTCCTTCGAGATGACTTTGAGACATTGAATAAACTAAATCTAGAGCTACCCATTGCTGGGGATTTTTATTATGTGAGGTCATAAAATCCCCATTGTTTGGGTTTTTTATTCTTCACAACTAAAAGTATCCCAGTCCGTGGTGTCACTTATCCATCCCCTTCACTATGTTTGGCAGGGAGAAAAGATCCCTGCCAAAGGGAGATGTCATACAAACTCTTCTTCACCTGTGGCCCAAATGGGGCCCTCTGCTTATTTTTGTAAATACAGTTTTATTGGAACACAGCCACACTCATTCACTTACATATTTCCTATGGTTATATGAGCAGTTGCAAGAGAGATAGTGCGACCTACAAATAAGAAAATATTCATTATCTGGCCCTTTACCGAAGATGTTTGCCAATCCCTAAGTTTGATTCATTAGACCAATGGAGTAGCAAAAATTTCTCAAACATTGCCACAGGTTGCACAGGTAGATGAAATCCCAGGAAAAAGAGGCACCATTACATGCTAAGGAGCCTCGGAATGCCCTGGCATCAGGCCATGCTCTGCCACAGAGTCTATCCTGATAAAACATGAGTATGAGCTGTGGGTCAAACTCTCCACGCTTACTGGTTGTGATGGTTAATTCTAGGTGTCCACTTGGTTAGCCTATTGTGTGTTTGATCAAACACCAGTCTCGATGTCACTGTGAAGGTATTTTTTTCAGAAGACACATACATATAAATCAGCAGACTTTGAGTAATGAAGACTTCCCTTCATAATGTGGGTGGGCTTCATCCAATCAACTAAAGGCGTTAAGAGCAAAGATTGAAGTGCCTGAAAAAGAGGCGACTGTGCCTCAAGACTGCAACATGGAAACCCTGATTCAGTTTCCACCTTGCTGGCCTGCAGATTTCAGACTCAACACTGCAACATCAACTAACCTAAATCTCCAGCCTGCTGGGATCAGCCCAGCAGATTCTGAATTTGGCAGCCCCACAATTACATGAGCCAAATATTCCTTATAATCTATCTATCTAGCTATATAGTGAGCTACCTAGCTAGCTACACCCATCTCTTTCTTGAACTCAATGGGAGATATATATAAACACATATACTGTTTCTCTGGAATAACCCTGATTAATCCACTAATCATTCTAATTCTGTCTCAGCTGTAAGGTCGACAGCTTATTCATTGTTTTGAGAGCATTAGTTTTCAAGGTGAAAAGCCAGAGATGATCTCCAAATGAGACAAAACTTAAGACAACTTGCAATTACATGGCTCTATCCTTTCTTAAACACAAGTCCTTAGTTCACAGTTAGGAAGACTGGGAAGGCAGCTTGGGCATGGGCAGCCCCCATCAAATGGGAGGCTTAACAGAGGTGGCTTTGATGGCAGGCTGGGAGGTGAGGTCAACTCAACTGAACACAGGGTTAACAGGTCAAGTCTAGCTAGCTGTGGGCCAGCTTGGCCCTTCCCCTTTGGGGAATGTTTTACATTCCTTGGAAGCTGCATACTTGAAAGAGATAGAGAGGACAGAGCTTCCCTCCAGGACATGGGAGCAGTCACACTGGCTGGCTGGTGGATTTTCCCAGAATGCCCTGAGGATGGTGTGTTTTAAAACGTGCAGTCCCGGAGCTGGACAGATCGCCCTTGTTTGTGCATCTGTGCTGTGCCCTCTCAAGGTTCCTTTCCTTTTCCATCTGGGAGGTCTCCACTTCCTCTGGCTGTTTCACATCCTGGCTTGAGGGAAGGTCCTGATCACTTACTAGTTCACAGCCTTGCATCTCAGTCATATCTCACTATTCATAGGAATTCTGGAGCCCAAGCTGCAACACCAGGCTCTTTGTGGAGGAAAATCCATTTTTAAGACATTCTCCTTTGAGAAGCGCTGTCCTTCTGTAAACCCTCCTACACTGAACTGTTTTGTGCCTACTTTCCTTTCACAGTGCTGCTGTTTGTTAAATGATCAAAATATTGAACAACATAAAGTCGCTTTCTGATGTTGTTAAAATTAGAGTTATATTGAAAATTCAGTTTGTTCAGGAGTCTTGCCATAATATTTTTGTCTTTTTTTAAGATGATTTTAAAATCACCGTAATTATTTTTGTCTTTTTTTAAGATGTTATCAACTCACAGCAGTTACAACGTCCATTAATAACAATCAGCTTACCAGCAGCCCCACACTGTCTGGGCCCCACAGGAGAACAGCCCAAGGCAATATTGGAGGGTGGTGAAGTGTGGATGGGTGGGGAGGTGACAGTCCTGGGGAGGCAGGGGCAGCCTAGGAAGGTGGAGAGATGTCCTTCTCCAGCCTTCCAGCTTGTTCTGTTGGATAAATCTATATCTATATCTAGATAGATAGACAGACAGATAGATAGATAATAGATAGATAGATATTTCCAGTAGCTTGAAGATAGGGAGGTGAGGATAAAGGGAAAAAGCTATTGGCTCATCAAAAAACCAGGCCTAGTTATGTTCTCTGCATGTGGGCTTTCAGACCATCCTTGTCCTCATAAATGGATTTGGAGTAGACATGTGTCAGACAGCTCACCCTTTTCTCAGAGACCAAGTAGAGAAAGTGATTGAGCCAAGCACTTATTTCTTCCCCAAAAGGAAGTTTCGGCAGCAGTTTTTAAAAGAAACCCTGTGCTCACACACTTATTAGTTCTGCAGGGTAGGATGCAAAGGGTTTTCTAAAGCATAATTGTAATGGAAAAATAATACATAAAATCTTGCATTTGTGTGTGTGTGTTTAACAAGAAGGCACTTATGCAGCATATATCATTAAACTTTATGTACACTTGGAGAATAAATTATCATTTCTAGTCTGCCTCTGGTATGGGTTGAAGAGTAAAATATATTTACCTAAAGTTATTATTTATATGCTAACAAATGGAGTTAATCAAAACTATTTCATGTAGAAAGAAAAGATAAGTGGTATGCAGATTTTTTGAGAATTCACTGAAAATTGATGGTAAATACAAAGTCTTCTGTATATTAAGATCATGCAACGGGATGACCTCATTGCTCAATGATTTCACCAAAGCAAACAGAGCAAGAAACGTTCTGTATGTGGTCTCTTCCTGCCAAGCACACACAATCATCAACTGTTTTCTAAAGAATACACATTTGGAATCACACAGACTTTTTGAAAAATTGATTGAAAAGGTCATTTGTGGTAGGGCATCGTGGCTTATGCCTGAATTCCCAGCACTTTGGGAGGCTGAGGCAGAAGGATCATTTGAGTCCAGGAGTTAGAGACCAGCTGGGCAACATAGAGAGACCCTATCTCTATAAAAAAAACTTAAAAATTAGCTGGGTGTAGTGACACATGGCTATAGTCCCAGCTACTCAGGAGGCTAAGGTGGGAGGATTGCTGGAGCATAGGAGGTCGAGGTTGCAGTGAGCTGTGACTGTCACTGCACTCCAGCCTAGGGGACAGAGCAAGCAAGACCTGCCAAAAAAGAAGAGAGAGAGAGAGAGAAAGGAAGGAAAGGAAAGGAAAGGAAAGGAAAGGAAAGGAAAGGAAAGGAAAGGAAAGGAAAGGAAGGAAAAGAAAAGAAAGGAAAGGAAAGGAAAGGAAAGGAGAAAAGAAAGAAGGAAGGAAGGAGGGAAAGAGAGAGAGAGAAAGAGAATGAAAGAAAGAAAGAGAAAGAAAGAAAGAAGAAGGAAAGAAAGAGGAAGGAAGGAAAGAAGGAAGGAAGGAGGGAGGGAGGCAGGGAAGGAAGGAAGCAAGGAAAGAAAGAGAGAAAGAAAGAAAGAAAGAAAGAAAGAAAGAAAGAAAGAAAGAAAGAAAGAAAGAAAGAAAGAAAGAAAGGAAGGAAGAAAAAGAAAGAAAGAAGAAGGAAAGAAAGAGGAAGGAAGGAAAGAAGGAAGGAAGGAGGGAGGGAGGCAGGGAAGGAAGGAAGGAAGGAAGGAAGGAAGGAAGGAAGGAAGGAAGGAAGGAAGGAAGGAAAGAAAGAAAGAAAAAAAGAAAGAAAGAAAGAAAGAAAGGAAAGAAAGAAAGGAAGGAAGGAAGAAAAGAAAGAAAGGTAGAAGTCATTTGTTTTTAATGTAATGTTGGATACAATGAAGGGGAAAAAATCACATAAAGTCATCCATAAAAGACCTTAAGGAATCAATCAGATCAATTAGAAATTAATTCAAAATCCCATTTACTGTCTTAAGAGAATGGTTTGAAAATGGTTCTCATTATTAATATCATTTACATCAAGATATATAAACCTATTTTTCAGGCCTCAAAAATCTAAATTACATCTCAACAACACGTGATTGTACCCAGCCTTTTCACCCTGGGAGCACCAAAGGGAAGAAGGTAATTTTTCGGTCTTTTGGAAGCTGAGCCCTGGTGCCAAGATGCCTCAAGCCAAAACCACACAGAACAGCCTGCCTGACAGACGGGCCGGGTAGTCTTTATCAGGCTTTTAGGTTCTTATGAGCTTCCCTACTTGCAAATCAAACATAAATTTGTCCTTTGTGGCTCTTTCATAAAAACATTGGCTCGTGAGTGTTTCCATTTGTCTTTTTATGGATCTTACAAGCCAGTCCGAACTCTTTGCAGAATAACAGCATTTCCTAAGTCTTTCTGAGGTAGGAAGGCCAAAAAGAATGCAATTGCCCACGATGAACAGGACGCCCTGCTCACTTAATGGACTCCCAAAGGCCTCCTTTACTGGGGTGGCGTCCTGGAGCAAGAAGTCTTGCAGGAACTTCTGTGTGGCCTTGGCTCCCCTGAGACCCAGTGTGTTCCATTAGAGGTAGATGTTGTTTTCCTTCACTCCCGGGTGGTACAGACACCACCACGTGGGGCCACCAGGCACAAACCTGGACTCTACTGCTATCTGTACGTGTCATTTGGAGGGGGATCTCGGCCTCCCTGAGTCTGTTTTCTTACCTGAATCTGGCAAAAAGAAAAAAAAAATCAATCATATATCAAATATTGATTAAACACTGTAACAATTCAGACAGAATCAGCGTTTAAGGAAGCATAGTGTCCCTTCCTCTAGGAGCTCATGATAAAGAGCTGGACTATACAGCACGCCAGAGTGGTACGCGTGGGTCAGGGAGGGGCATTTTACAGAGGGCCCAGGGAAGGCCTTAAAAAGGAGGTGATTTGTGATTAAAGACCTGAAGGAGGGGAAGAAGGGGAAGGAGGGAGCGCTGCGGACATCTGGGGAAAGAGCCCTCCATGGGAAGGCATGACCCTGACAGGAACAGGCTGGGTGTGTGGGAGAAACAGTGTGATCAGAGCAGGAAGAAGGAGAGGCAGTAGGAGGAGATGAGGTCAGAGAGACAATTAGGGGACAAGATCATCTAGGAAAGGGGTTGGCACACCATATATAGCCCTGCCATCCATTTTTTAGAATAGTTTTATGAGAACCACAACCATGTCCTTTCGTTTACATATTGTCTATGGCTACTTTCAAACTACCCCAATAGTGGTGAGTAGTTGTGACACAGACCATTTAGCCCACAAAGCCTAAAATATTTACTATCCAGCACTGTACAGAAAAGGTTTACCAACCTCTGCCTTGAAGAAATAGGAGCTAATTTTTCTCCATGGTAGGGAGTCTGGAGTAGGCAGTGCAGGGATGGTGCAGAAGCTCCATGATGTTAAGAACGATCCAGACACCTTTGATCTTTATGCTCTGCCAGCCTCAGCATGTGGACATGTTGCATTATGATCTCAACGTGGCTGCCAATGCTCCAGATATTACACATCATGTACTCATTTGAGACAGGCAAGCAGGAGAGACATCTGTTCTTTCTACCAGGAAAGCAAAAGTTATCTTCACCATCCCTCAGATCTCTCCTCCCCCAGTACACTTTCCCCTGTCTCTGTGTCCAGAAGCAGGTCTCACGGTCACCTCTAGCTTCACTGAAAAAAGCTATGAAAAGGATTGTCAAGACTTAGACAGCTGTTTTGTTTTTTTTTTTTAAACTGTAACCCACAGTAAGAATGCAAACAAAAAGTTCCACAAAACACAACTTATATTTACTGTTTGTGCTGTACGCTGATATTTTCCCTTGCATTTGTTTAAGTACTAGTCACATCATCAACTAAGTTAATTTCATGACCCACTGTTGGGTTGTAAGTAGAGTATGAAAAATACAAGTGGGCATGAGCCATAACTAGGGGCTAGCATGTTGCTGCTACAGACAAGTTGGTTTTTCTCTCTCCTTTCCCTCCCTCTTTCTCTCCCTCCCTCCCTCCTTCTCTCTTTCCTCTCTTCCCCTTTCCCTCTTTCCTCCCACCCTCCTTCCTTCCTTCCTCCCTCTCTCCCTCCTCGATCTTTCCCTCCCTCCCTCCCTCCCTCCCTCCCTTCCTTCCTTCCTTCCTTCTTGTCCTTTTCCTTCTTTCCTATCTCTCTTTCTTTTTTTGCAAAGAAGGAAGTGGATATTGGCTGGCAACCGACACGATCGGCAGCCTCCACCATAAGTGAGCTGGAGAACACACCCAGTTCTATTGAACCCTGAAAGAAAAGGTGAACCCTCCTTCTGAGGGAACTGAGGATGCTGACAATGGACACTTGTGTCCGATGTAAAATTCTAGCACTCGCAGCCATGAAAGAAAATAACAATGTGTCCTTTGCTGCAGCATGGATGCAGCTGGACACCATTATCCTAAGTGAACTAATGCAGAAATAGAAAATCAAACACCACATGTTCTCACTTACAAGCAAGAGCTAAATATCGGGTTCACCGAGACATAAAGAAAAAAACAATAGACACTGGGGACTCCAAAAGTGGAAGTGAGACAGCGCAGCAAGGGGTGAAAAACTTCCTACTGGGTACTACGCTCACTATCTGGGTGACAGGATCAATAGAAGCCCAAACCTCAGTACCACACAATATACAATTGTAACAAACCTGCACATGTATCTCCTAAATCTAAAATAAAAATGGAAATTTAAAGAAATGCAAGGAGTAACACCAACTGCCCAGGAGTGCTGAGGGAATTGCATGGGATCCCCAATGTAAATCACTAGCATAGTGTCTGAGCCGCAATAGGGGCACAGGACACATGGGCTTGCTGTCCCAAACCCAGTCCTCACTCAGAGCCACTTATGGCCCTGTGAACAGCATTAACTAGGTCAGAGAGAATGATTCACACTCGAGTTCCGGAGAGCCCAGGGAAACTATTATATCACCCTGTGCTATGTTTACTTCTCCTATCAGGAGTGATTAAATTCTTAGGATCTCATGCTCAGAGGTTGACAGCTATATTGAATTTTACCCACTGTTTTAAAAAACCTTTGGAAGCACCCAATTATTTGTCTCAGCTTTGATGAGGGCTGTGGAACAGCAAATGTGTCATGACAAGTCATCAACCACAGGGACCCTCAGAGCTGTCAAAGCATGGGCCATTCTCCAAAAATTCAAGCAAACGCAGAAATGGGAGGGCCCCTGAACCGGGTATCTTCAGTCCTGTCACATTTTGCAGGTGGAGGTTGCAACATAAGTCATACAGCAGCCACGTAAGCATTAGCAAAGGCCCTCTAAGTCGGGGTTCAGGGACCCATGAGACTCAAATTCCAGGCTGATTTTGGTGCATGTGGCCACCTGCGTTTTCTAGAAGATACATATCAGATTCTAAAATGGCCATGAAACCCTAAAAATATTAGGAAACGCATGTTGAATGAAACTGAAATGATTTATGTTAGGGGTGGGAGAGAACAGGTCCAGGGGTCAGAGCTGGGAATGGTGAGATAAAGCAGAAATTACAAATGTTTTCCATCAACCCCATGCCCTGCCTTGCCACCCCCACGCCCCAGAAACACTGAACTGTTTCCAGTTCCCCAAATGGCCTGTGGTTTTCTGTCCTCTCTGCCTCTGTGCTGGCAAACCTTCGTCCAGGAGGCAGTGACTGGGAGAGAAAGACTAACTTCTTCTTATTCACCAGATCGGATTTCTTAAACGATAAGAAGTTCTAAGTGGCCATGCCAAGCAAACAGCCAGACTGTACAAAGGTGCCCCTAGAGCAATAAATAGCAAATGCTCGGGGCTTTACTGATAAGCCTCCCCAGACTCCAAGCCCCACCAGGCATGCAGACAAGTGACTGCAGTGATTGCAGCGCCTGCGCAGCGGCCTTTGTTGGAAGTCCAGGAGTCCGCGTTAACCCGCAAAGTCCCTGGCCGCCGCCCGCACACCGAACCCCTCGGGGCTGAGTCGGACTGCTTTCTCCGCGCGTCCCGGGGCGCCCTCGGGAACTCTGGAACGCGCCGCGCGCTGAGCAATGGCCTGGGGACACCTGGCAGGTCACAGGCCCCTAACCTTCCCCGCAGCCCCTCCGGCACCGCCCGGCTCCCAGACCCTACCGGTGTTCCCGGGGCGGGGCGAGGCGGGGCGTACGGGGCAGTGCCATTGGCCGGTGAGGAGTGAGGGGCGTGTCCGGGGCGGGACGGAGAAGCCGGGGCGGCACCATTGGCCGTGCAGGGCAAGAGGCGGGGAGTGGGGCGGGGCGAGGGCCGAGGGGCGGGGCGCTGGGCGGGCCTAGTCCCCAGGAGCTGAAGCCGGGGGTCGGCAGGCGCTGCGGGGGCAGCTCCGGTGCAAGCGAGGGCACGACACATGCAGTGGCTTCTGGACTGCGCGATGACTGAACGGTGAGTGACGAACGAGCAGGAGAGTGCTTGGGCGTCCATGGACCATCCCCTCCGACCCAGGACTGCCACCAGGCAGGGACGCTGAAGCCTGGGCACTTGTGCCCTTCGGCCGCAGCACACAGGGTCCCTCCCCCTGCCAGCCTGGCGCATTGCGGGCCTCGGGCTCATTACTGAGAGTGGGCACTGCGCCTGGCACCTCTGTTAAGCACTTTAGGGGCTACAACCTGAGCACGACAGGTGAGCGCGGCCACTGGCTACACCTTTTTTGTTCACCTTGTCCTTAGCCAGTTTCCTAGAAGTACTGATCCTAGAGTTGGGGAGAGAGCCTAGAGGCCTCTGGCACAACTCCGATTTCACTGATGGAAATCGAATGCCTAGATAATAGCAGCAGGGGTCTGTCTCACAATCGCTGTCTGTAGAGGGCTTGCCTTGCTCTGGGCCAAGTGCTTTAACACAGTATGCCTCTTACTCCTCACAGCAAGTGAGAGTCCTACTTTCGTTATCCTGTTGTCAGATGAGAAAACTGAGGCTTAAAGAGTTACAAAATTGTCCACCTTTACCGGATGAGTTGGTGATGTAGTCATGATTTGAACCCCGGGCTTGCTGTGCCGCTGGGTCTCTTATTCTTCACCCCTACTCTCCCGAGCTCATCCTGCCTGCTGCCCTGCTCTTCTGGGCTCCTGACTCCAGACCCGTCCTGCACTTCCCACTTCCAAAAGATGCCTCAGTGTTTTCATTAACCTGGCACAGCGGAGGGAGGGAGGCCTCCTCTCACACCAGAGTCAGTGCCCAGGCCAGGGCCAGCACTTTCTTAAAACACAGTAAGGAGAGCTTCAGGAGCCCCATTTCACAGAGGAATTAAATAAGGTCGCACAGCAAATAAGGGCTGGGCTTCTGGAATTGGAACCCAAGCAGGTTAGTCTACAAAGCTATGCTGTGCACTCACAGAAGAGCCCCTCGCTGGCTTTGCTGTAGTTTAACTGCCTACAGTACTAAGGTGTCAATCAGGATTTGTTGCCAAAATCCATTTTTTTAAAAAAAAGTTAGAAATGAATTGGTGAAGTAACAGGTAAATGTAGACCTTCCTGCCTTCTGTTCTTCTGTGTGGTTCCTTAGCTACTGCTGCCAGGACAGCAGGTTAGGGGAGAAGACAGGAGGGAGAGGGTCAGAGGAGAAAGAGGAAAGGAGAGAAGAGAAGAGATGAAACTCATTAAACTTAGGTTTAAAAAAATGGTCCCAGAAATTGTCATGGGCTGTTTCAGCACTTTGTCAGTGTATGTGAAGGCTGTTGTCGTTAGTTCTAGCCATAATTCTTTCTATGTGTAGCGCTGGTGATTTGACAATAAAAATGTTGATGCCACAGATTAAAGTGTCTATGTGAAACTCAGGAGATGGGGCTGTATTTCCACCATGAAGCTCCAGTGGGTGGCCTGGAGGTCGAGAACAGAATCAATGTCCAGGGTCCCCCTGGGTCAGGACCAAGTGGACCATGACAGATAACAAAGAACATGAACGAAACTTGGGTGTGTGTCAGAGTTCAGATTCTGGAAGTACAAGGCCTCAAAGGGGAGACCCTAACTAGGAGGACTGCCAGAAAGCCTCTGCCCTGGGCCCCTGGGGTCTGGGGCCTGGTTTCAGTGGTCAGCTCAGACTCTCTCCTCACTCATGGCCACTCCTACAGGGAGGCCTCACATTCCCATGTCTGGGGCCCCATGGTCTCTCCAGAGTCCCTGACTCCCAGTGTCAGTACGAATAGTAATGGGAGCCTCTTTTCATTACGGGTGAGCCCCACACAAGGCCCATCTTACATGTCTCCTCATTCGTCTTCACAGAAGTCATCGAGAATTTTAGTTATTTAATTGATGAGGTGCCCAAGATTCAGAGAGGGAACTGGACTTGCCTAAGGTCACAAAGCCAGGCAGTCACAGAGCAGAGCTTTGAACCCAGAGCCTTGCAAAGGCCAGGTGGTTATTCTCTCTCAGAGGACCTTTGGGGAAACTGTTTTAAAATAAAGAAAATCAAATAGAAAGTGGCTGCACTTCCTAAAGCTTCTACAGTTTTTTTATTTTTGTTAAAGAGAAACTTGTTCCCAGGGTCTCCTTTTCTGGCTGTCCCACCTTCCTCCCTAGGAGATACTGTGGAGGAAGAGGCCCAGAACCCGCTCCCTTTGCCCTGCCTGGCCTTGGGAAGCAGGGGTGGGATGTCATTGAGCCCCATAGCTGCAGAGCTGGGAAGAGCCCTGAAGACTCTATATCAGCTGCCACAACAGCTCTGGCTAAACTGAGGCCCAAGAGATGGCCCAACACGCTAGGATCACAGGCCAAGTTAATGCCACAGCAAAATTCACATGCAAGGCTCTACGATGCTCCCTTGCCTCCTCTTTCTTGCTGTGACAGGTTTCAACAGAGACTCTAAACCTGGGATCTGGGGATCTGGGAGCACGTGGACAGAAACTGTCTCATCCCCCTGCAGTAGTATGCAAATTGTGTGTGTGTGTGCACGTGCATGCAGATTGCAGCAACATGCACATACATGCATTTTCTGGGAAGAGTGCACTAAGCTTTCAAGAGACTCCAAAGGACTCTATGACCCAAAAGATTCTGAGACCCTTGTGTCTCACAGGGCCTTTGTGTCTCCAGCAGTGGCATGTGGCACATAGGCCTGGGGTAGTGGACAGCATAGGTGAGGGCAGCCGTAGAGAACCTCCAGAGCAGCCCTGCAGCAGCAGGCACCCAGAGGGGTCTGCCCCTCTGCATTGCACTCCCAGCCCCAGGCAATTGGGATATTGGCCAGTGCCCATTTTGGGCACCTGTTTGGCCCGAAAACCATAGCTAAGAATATCTTTGTTCCTGTGGATCTTCTCTTTCTCTCTCTCTCTTTTTTTTTTTTTTTTTTCCACTCTTGTTGCCCAGGTTGGAGTGCAATGGCACGATCTCGGCTCACTGCAACCTCTGCCTCCCAGGTTCAAGCGATTCTCCTGCCTCAGGCTCCATAGTAGCTGGGATTACAGGCATGTGCCACTACGCCAGGCTAATTTTTTGTATTTTTAGTAGAGACGAGGTTTCTCCATGTTGGTCAGGCTGGTCTCGAACTCCCAACCTCAGGTGATCCACCCGCCTCGGCCTCCCAGAGTGCTGGGATTACAGGCATGAGTCACTGCACCCGGCCAGATCTTCTCTTCCATAGGGAGGAGGTGAGTCTGGTTGGTGGGGAAGTTGAGGAGTGGTTCAGGGGGTTCCAGGGCCAGGGATTGTATGTGTAAGGTGTAAGGGGGAGCAGGAGGACTGGAAATGGTTTCCTTGTCCCAAATTGCTTTGCCTTGAAACAAGGGCAGAAGCCAGAAGTCTTGCCCACTGGGAAGGCTGGTCTGTGATCTACATGGGTGCTCAGGGCCAGGCTCTCAGAGGAAGGGGAACTGTATCAGGGAGGCCTGGATGCTGGACTGGACTCAGAGAGACCTGTCAGTGAGAGCCCAGGACCACAGCGGGGAGTAAAGATGAGCCAGGCCTGTGTGGTCAGCCCAGGGCAAGTTGGGAGCGGAGGTGGAGGGGAGCTCTGTGCCCGCCTCTTCTGGGCTCCCCTGGTCTCCACTGTCTCTACCCGGACAGTGCAGAATCTTCCGGGACAGGGAGGAGTGAATTGAGCCAGAGGGATGGTGGTGGGAGTGGAGAGGAGGGGTCTGGTGATTGGAACTAGGCAGCAGGGGGAATAGCAGTGTGGAAGGAGGTGGGAGCAGCAGCTGCTGAGGCGCTGCCTGCCATCTACAACCAGACAGCCGGCTCTCGCCACAGAAATGCTTGGCTGAGGGTACCCCCTCAGAGGCACCTGGTGCTGGCAGACACTGCAGCTTCTTCCTCGGCCAGGCTCCTGTCATTTGCTGGCTAACAGGTGCTGGGAGGGGCCTTTTAAAGGTTCATTGTCCTCTGTGCCCTATTGCCGTTGTGGCTGGCATTTGAATGTGGTAGCCATGGACTGCAGCCCGGAACTTAGTCCCCCTGGAATGCTGGCAGCGTGGCCTGCACCTGCTCTGTGGCCTGCACTTGCTGTCCTCCTCCAGCAGGAGCAGCTCAGGCCCCCAGCTGTGCCCCACACCCTTTTCCTCCTTTCTTTTGCTTTCCAGGTCACTTTCTATATAACCTATTTGATTTAAATCATGCTGAAATAAGAAAATAAAAATCACAATTCCAGGAAATGTTAAAACAGAGGTAACCAAGCTCTCAGCCTTCACAGACATGCTTAGAACATTTTAATTTGGATGCCCGTACGCTTTCCCTTTTGCCAAGCAAGGACACCACATCTATGCTGGCCATGTTTTATGTAAGAAGGGTCATTGTCAGACGGAAAAGCAGGCAGCACAGTCTTAAAATAAAAGGCTTTCAAGTGGACTCAATTTTGTGTCACGAAAGCCTCACTTCACTCAGCATCTTCTGTTCCTTTTGCCACTGACCTGTAGGAATTGGGCCCCGGGAGTGACTGGAAGAATCACAGTCATCTTCTTCTGTAATTACTGTCCCCACAAACACAAAAAAGGAAAGACGGCCCATGCCTAGCAGCTCTAAAGCCCTCAGCGGCCTTTGTCCCTCAGTAGCGACAGCAGGCTGGCTGTCTGCACGGCTGGCAGAACAGCTGCTGAAGTGGAAAGGGAGAACAACTCACTTCTTGTTCACTGGGACAGGTAGCCATGGCTGGCATGCCGCCCAGGGGGCCTCCTCTGGGTTACAGAGGGCCCTGGCTGCAGTTGATCACTCTGGTTGGGGACAGAGTGTCCTCCAGCCTGGGAAACAGGCGTGGAGGCCTGAGCTCTGTCCCGGGACCTGGGGGAGGGGAGCAGGCCCAGACAAAGAAGGCTGAACTTTCCCAGCAGAATGGCACGGCTTGGGGGAGGGGAGGACCCGCTAGCCGACTTGGCCTGTCCAACTGCATCTGTCACTCTGTGGTTTTGAGCCTGAGCCTGGGTGGCAGGCCAGCCCCAGCCCGTCCTCTCCTGACTCCTGCTGCCACCCATGCAGCCTCGCTTTAATCCATTTGTGTATTAGGCTTCTACCTAGGATCTAGTTTCAAGATAAGGTTGTGTTGTTTATAAAAGACTGGAAAATACGCTGGCAGAGATTCTCAAAGGCCCCACCTAGTGCACTTGGAGATTCAATGCAAAAGGCTGCTCCAGGAAAATGCTCCAAATAGAGACATGGCTCCCTTTCCTCTCCTGTTGGGTGTGTGTGTTCCCCCTTGTAGCTCCCTCCTGCCACAGCTGTCTTTTAGACACCCCTTATGTACTCATGCAGCTTCCTATAAGACTCGCCCAGTGATGTCAAAACGAATGAAATTCATCAAAATGAATGCAAGTCTGGTTAAGGGGATAGGGCGCAAGCTCAGTGTTGCGTTCTGCAGTGGAATTCTGTGAGTGATCCTGGAGCTCAGGGAAACAGGTCTTCTTGTTGTGTTGGGTGTGAGAACCAGAGAGACCAAGTGACTTTTGTGGGAGCCATAGGCTCTTGGCCCCTGAAAGTTTCACTAAAAATCAGACATGAAGTGGATTGATTAATAGGAGAAAAGGCATACACATTTACTTAAGGTGCATGCATGGGAGCCTTCAGAATGATGGTCCAGTTTCCCAGTGAGTTATATACCATATACAGAGACTTATATACCATTTTGAGGTTACAGAAAGAATAGGGGCTTAGATTCTGGTGAAACAGGCTATGGGAGGAGGAGAGGCTTGACTAGTGAAAGTGACCTTGTTATGTAGATGAAGCCTCCCTCAGAGAGACTTTTAAAGGTATGGATTCTCAATCTCTCCTGGATGTGGGGAAAGACCTGGAAAGGGGAGGGGGCCTGGTTGCATTAATGGAGATTCTCTACAGATGCAAATTTTCCCACTGAAGACACTCTGCCAGCCACTTTTTTCAGGATGGGCAAGTGGCAGCCATTTAAGAACATGTCAAAGAAGTGTATGTTGGGAATAAAATATTTTCATCTCCTTCCCTTGCTTAGGGCCATGAAGCTAATGAGTGCTGGAGGACACAGAAATGTGTGCCTCTCTCAGAGGAGAGACTGTCTTTGTGTAGAGCCGAGGTTCCTACCCTGTAAGACTCAGGACCCAGCCCAGCAAGCTGGAAGAGCCTCCCTTTGCTGCAGTGGGCCCTGAGCCACCTCCCTCAGCCTTGTTTGCTGACCCCCCTGCCCTCCTCTGAGATGCCATGCCCCATTCTCTGCCCCAGCTGTTCACCCCACAAGCCCATCTTCTCCTTTACCCCTTCACTTTGCCATCTGCAGTCTAGGACTCTTCTTTACTTTCCTCCTGGTTTGTCTCCTCTGAGCAGCCGCCCCCAGCTGATGCCATTCAATCATGGCTGGAGACACTCAACCATAGTTGTGTCCTGTAAATAAGCAGGCATGCAGGGGAAAAGCACTCATGAAGGCCAGCGAGGGAGAACCATGCTTTTCAAGTAGTATTACCCAGAGTCCTAGGAGATGAGGCTCCCTGCCACCATCTCACTGTTAACCACGGCAATCCCCTTTAATCTGTTTTGCATATATTTTCTATTTGAGCAAAGAGTTCCACAGTTAAGAAAATTTCAAACCCATTGGAGGTCAATATTCTTGTTGTACAGATGGGAAAATTAAGGCCCAGAGAGGAGAAGGCATGCAGCTAAGCACCCCAGAGCTCTTTAGGAAGCATCTTCTATGAATAAGTAACCACTGCCTGACTTACGGGAAATTCCACTTCTAAGTATTCCTACTACATATGGCAAAATGAACTTCTTCCCCACACACTATAGGAGACTGGAAGTAAATGTAAATCATGCCGTGTCGTGAATCAGAAGTCACAAACTGGAGCCTCACTGTCTAGTGGGCTAGGAGGGGTCCCCAAACACTGGTGGGACTTTGACCCCAGCTGATGTCCAGGCTCTTGACTCCTTGAATTCCTTCTCATACAAGTCAGAAAATAGTGAAAGTACACACTCAAGAAGGGAGAGTGTGCAAGGGAGTTGGGAGCTGCTGCCTTGATGGGTTTCTTTAACCAAGGGGTGGAATATCCAAGAAGATTCCTGGAAAAATGTGGAACTTTCTTGAAACTGTGGTGCCACCCATTTTTACGTCACATATTGGTGTTCTGGAACTGTCACGGTGCTGTGGGTGTGTGACTTAGCATCCCAGAGAGTTGCCTGGTTAATGAGTGAGGAGAAACCTAGGTCGAATCCAGCACCATGTTGGGTTCAGTTGGTCTTAGCCAGTTTGGCCACGCTCTGATTTTTTAGAGTCTTATGACGCCTAGCTTCTTATAACTCCTATTTCAACAGTTTCCTTTTGATGGTCATGTGAAACGGCTGCCTGGAATTTTCTGTTCTCCTGCAACCATCTGTATTCTTCCTGTGTCACCACTAGGTGTGTCTGTCTTACAAAGGTGTTTGGTTTATTTACAAATATATTTAAATATAAAATATTACATTAAATATATGTTGTTTTAATTGGATTATGTATTTCATGAGACTTGGTCTGGGTTATGCTGCAGTAACAAATCCCTGATACACCAGTGGCTTGTCACGGCAGAGGTTTATTTCTCTTTCTCAGTCTATATCCAGTGTGGGTTGGCAGATGGTTCTGGTCCACAGTCACTCAGAGACCCAGGCTGACCATCGAGTAGCTGCACAGTTGAAACACGTGGCTTTCTGGGCCATCATGGCGGAGACAGGAGAACTGCAGGGTTGTGCACTGGCTCATAAAGCTGCTGGGCTGGAAGGGACCCACACACTTGTTCGCAGCTCAGTGGTCAGAATGAGGCCCATGGCCCCAACCAGCTGCAGAGGGCCAGGGTGGTGAGCGACCACATGGGCATTCCAGGGACAGTGCATGCCTCTGCCAGCCACCCACCTTTCAGTAGTGAAATATAGCCCGGAAAAATCCAGATTCCTGGCTTCTTATGAAACGCCAAAAGAGTTGCCACGTCGCAGAAGGAACGTGCCCCCCATTCCCCATGGACCCCGTGAAGAGTGTCCCTCAGCGGAGTCACCTCCGTGGTCATTGGAGATTTTTATATTATTTATTCCTGCTGTATGTGCACAGCTCTGGAAGAGTAGACTTGGATGGAGTCTAGAAGCTTCTTGTATTTATTCAGCAATTTAACAACCATGTATGGACTTCCTGCGATGTGCCAGGCTTATACTTGGGGCTGGAAACTAGTGGTAAAGCACCCCGCCCCCGTGCTCCTGTTCTCTTGGGAGGGAAGTCTAAACAAGAGCTGGGTTCTGCAGGGCCCAGTGGGGAAATGGGAAGAGGTGATGGGGCAGAGAGGGGCTGCCCCGACATGGACTGGGGCTTTTCTGGCAAGGCTTTCCAGGAGGAGCTAACATCAGAGGAAGGAGTAGTTCTGGGTTCTGAACAGAGAACAGCACTACAAAAGCCCCAAGGGAAGAAAAAGCATAGAGCCCCTTAGGGGAGCCGTGAACTGTTCAGTGAGCCCGGGGCTTAGAGCAGGAAGTTGGGGTGGAAGCTGGATACAGAGGAAGGCAAGAGAAAAAAACACCGCCTGTTATGTGGGGGTAAATCCAGCCCTTCCTGTAATGAGTTTGCTGAAAGCAAGATTTCGTTATGCTGAAGACCCACAGAAGCAGTGTGGGCTGAGAAACCCAGTCCCATGGCTCACCCCGGGCTGCACTAGGCTTCTGCCTTGCAAACATATGAGGAACTACCCAGAGAGGGGGGCAGATCACTTTTTCCACAGGCAAGCGGAGGTGCTGAGGAACTGAAACTTTATTTTGAAATGCCTGTTGCCTGGCCAAGAAAAATGCAGCGAGAAGTCGCCGGCTCCAGGCCTTGCTGCTGGGGGCCTGACATCCTTCCAGGCCCTGAGGTGCCTCACTCTGGAGCACAGCAGAGGGGAGGAGGTATGGATAGGATGATCCTGAGGTGATCAGGAAGCCCACTCCCTCAAATCCTTCCCCTTCTCCAGGCCAACTGTATTTCCCTGCCTCTGGCATCACAGGCTCACGCAGGGCTGATGTTAGCACAGAGGGCAGGCTCATCACATTTGTGGGTGTCAAGCAAGGAGGGAGAGAGCAAATTGGACCTGTCCAAGTGAGTGCCCGAGGGGATGGGCATTCTGCAGGGACGGGCTCTGAGGACATTAATAAATACGACAGCAGGTGGAACTGAGCTTGAGCTCCCCGCTCCCCGTGGCATTAGAACACACTCAGGTCAGGAAGACATGATGGGTTTGTGTGAACAGATGTGGGGGAGTTGTGAATGAGTGGAACTGTGCTGTGGGAAGGATGTGGTGTGGCCCCAGGCTGTGCCCCCTCCCAATGTGTCCTAACACCCCCAGCCCTGTGCTGCAACTTGGGAGATGGAAGGTGGAGGCAAGGTCAGCACTGCAGTGTGTGTGTGTGTGTGTGTGTGTGCATGAGATTGTGTGTGTTTGTGTGTATGTGCGTGTGTTGTGTTTGTGCGTGTGTGTGAGCATGTGTGTATGTGTTGAGTGTGACTGTGTGTTTGTGTGTACGTGAGAGTGTGTGAGTGTATGTGTGTGTGCATGTGATTGTGTACGTGTGTTTTTGTGTGTGTGTGTATGAGTGTATGTGTGAGAGTGTGTGTGTGTGTGTGTGTGTGAAGCTTTACCTCCCTGCCCAGCATGTAGGAGGCCTTGATAAGAGTCCTTGGCCACATTGACATGGGGGAGTGAGAGGAACAGGAAGTCGTGCAGATGCCAACAGGATCGAGAAAGCTCTGGTGGATTTACCGTCCGTGAAAGAAACCTGGGGAGGGCAGGAGCAGCTCCTCAAACCGGTCAAGGCTGTGTGTGGAAAGAGGGAACAGTATGTGTGTGGAACAGTGTGTGTGAACAGTGTGTGTGTGGATCCACTAGTGATCCTGTGGGCTTGAGATTACTTTGTTGCACAGACGAGAAAAGGAAGGTTTGGGGGTTTAAGTCACTGCCTGTGTTCGATATAGAGAAGGTGCTAAGAGACCAGAATCAGGGGTCCGAATGCTGGAACAGTGGCTTTGCTGCTTACTTGCTGGTAATCTTGGGCAAAGTGCTTAAACTCCTGTCCCTGTCTTCTCATCTGTAAAATGGGAATATGGTGATACTCACCTCACAGTATTGTTGTAGGGACTGGATGAGATAACTCAGAGAAGATGCCAACCGTCTACAGCACATAGGGAACACAGGCCGACTAACCCACTGCCAGGAGAGCCAGTGATGGGCCACTGCCTGGCTCAGTGGGAAGGCAGGAGAGAGGCCCAGGGTAGCTCTGGAGGATTGCAGGAGCAACCAAGGCAGAAGCCATCAGTCAGGCTGTCCCAGCCAAGGGAAGGGAGCATGTGGTCTAAAATGCTTAGGAGACAGATCTGGATTCCTGGGGATTATGGAGAGTCTTCCGAGGTGGGCGGCTGAAAGGACCAGTGTCACTGGCTCAGCACGACTTTGCCCAACCAAGGGCAGCTTGGCTGACATGTGGCCATGTGGGTCTGGGCCAGACCCTTTCAGCTGCAGCCACCTTGTGCCCAGGCAGTGTGATGCCAAGGCCGACGGTGTCTGTGCCAGGGCTGCAGGTGTTGGGTGCTGCGCTGGCCAGCATTCCTCTGGCTCACCTGTTCGTCCACCCTTCCTTGTCTTCCCAACAAGTAACTTCTAGGTCTGCAGACAAGAGGAAGAGAAGATGAAGGAAGACTGTCTGCCGAGTTCTCACGTGCCCATCAGTGACAGCAAGTCCATTCAGAAGTAAGCCTTGGTGTGCAGGTTGGGTGGGGGAGTCTTCACATTTGCCATTCCCCTCATCCTGGGCAGCCTTTAGGTGGAGGGGTTCTGAGCACTTGTTCAGATATCTGATGGGGTGCCCTGGGAGACAGTGATGGGGTGCTTCTTTTTGAGCCTGTCCAATAGGGGATCCCCAAGCCACACATGTCCATGGCTGGGAGGCATGGGCAATAGAAAAGAGGCTCCAGATGGCAGGCCCTTTATACTAAATAAGTGTGTACGAGGCCTCATTATAACTTTTACATTGATTGCATGTTGACAAATAGTAATTTAGATATATTGGGTTCAATAAAATGTGTTATTAATGCTAATTTCACCTGTTTCATTTTCCCTTCTGTATTAGGCCATTCTTGTGTTGCTATAAAGAAATACCTGAAGCTGGGTAATTTATAAAGAAAAGAGGTTTAGTTGGCTCACGGTTCTGGAGGCTTTATAGGAAGTGTGGTGCTGGCATCTGCTCGGCTTCCAGGGAGGCCTCAGGGAGCCTCCAGCCATGGTGGAAGGCGAATGGGGAGCAGGCACTTCACATGGCGAAAGCAGGAGCAAGAGAGAGGGAATGGAGGGTGGTGCCACACACTTTCAAATGACCAGATCTTGTGTGAACTCAGAGCGAGAGCTCACTCATCATCACGGGGATGGCCCAAGCCACTCATGAGGGATCTGCTCCCATGATCCAAACACCTCCCACCTGGCCCCGCCTCCAACCCTGGGAATTACAGTTTCACATGAGATTTGGGTGGGGACACAGATCCAAACCATATCACCTCCTAACATGTACTAGAAGATTGAAATTACCACTGTGGCTCACATCCCACGTCTGTTGGCCCCACTGCCCCACAGAACCCAGCTTGGGTTCAGGCAGCTGTCTAGGCCTCCCCTCCCTCCAACATTAGCCAAGGCTGTGGCTTTCCCTTCGGGAAGGGAGACAGCATTGAGGGAAAGTGACTTACTGCAGACTTCAGGGCCTTACTCAAAGGACTATCGCCTACTGCTGCGCCTTCGGAAAGTCAGGGTGGGGAAGAGGCAGGCACCCCTCAGGGTGGCCCACAGCAGCAACAGCAGGCCTTGTAGGAAGTGATATGGGGAAAAGCAATAGGCTGTACAATGCCACAAGCAAGTCCAGGGCATTTACTGTGAGGAAGCGACGCAGGTGGAGGACAGGGAGGCTGCCAGGGCCTTACCTGTGATAGTGAAAATGTCGACACCCTGGACATCCTGGACCAGACGCAGGCCTGTCCTGTGAGTCTCGCCTCCTCCTCAGCCCCACCCCCATGCCTCCCACCAGGGCCATGTGCAAAACCATCCGGGTGCATCGTGATGGCACAGTCTGGTCTCCTCTGGTTATGCCTGGCCTGTGAGAAGGGTGCTGTCACACTCCTGTTACAAATGAGGAAAAAGAGGCCAGGGAAGCCAAAGACCAGAAGCTGAGGCCCTGCCACACCCCAGGAGTACATGTATGTCTTTCCCTTTCTAGGTCGGAGCTCTTAGGCCTGCTGAAAACCTACAACTGCTACCATGAGGGCAAGAGCTTCCAGCTGAGACACCGCGAGGTGAGCCTGTTGCTCTTGTTCATAGAGGTCACCATGTACCCTGCGAGGCCCTGCCTGACACGTGTTGTTTCAGGGTAATGATGAAGACCGTTCCCTTCACGCTCAGCAGTGACCCAGTTTGGACAATAAATTATATGGTCACTCTCATCACTCACCTCTGACCCTGAGCCAGGGATCAGGTTATCAGCAGCCAGGTCATCTCCTTGCAGAGGGTCAGCACATCCCTTCCAGAGTTCCTAGTGGCAGAAATCACCTTGGGGGTCTTCCTCCTTCCCCATTCCCCTGAGACTTTTGTCCAGGTGAACTGCTGCTGCGAGCAGGTCCTTCCTCCACCCATCACACCACTCAGCGGACGGGAGGAGTTGGTCCCTCTCTGTTCCTGCCGCCCCGCCACGTATCTGCATGGTCTCACCTGTGGCCCCTGGTCCCCAGTGCTTTCATTTGTAAAATGGGGTGTGGGGCTACACAGGGGCTTACAGGCTCAGGGGCTCACAGCAGGCAGCGCAGGTGTGGGGAGTGGGTCCCCACTCAAGGAGTCAGCCGCCCATCAGATCAAACCATCCCTGCTATGCAGGACCGTAGGCCTAGTGCAGCCAGACCCTTTCTGATTTTTCGAAAGAGGATAGATTATCTGGAATTTCATGAGGAATTTCCCAAATCTTGAAACATCATGTGGGCTAAATACATGCCTGATGCCAAACACAGCCCTCAGGCACTGGCTGGACTCTGCAGGGCCTAGGTTTGGGGGACCACCCACTGAGCAGGGCAAGTGGAGCCGTAGTCTTGTGGTCATTCACATCCTCCGATGTTTCACGCAGGAATCTTGGTTGGGCTTTGTGGCCCTATCTTGGTCTAATTGAACATATTTGTACTGCCTAATGGCAAGTCTATCGTGGTAAGGCTGTTTTTGGTGGGGGCGTTCTGCAGTTGAGATTGGGTTGGCTCCTGGACTTTCTCCCATCCATCAGCATCTGACCAGGGCCGATGGATTCCAAGTGCCCCTCTGTTGTTGAACACAGGAATGGGCAGGGCAGCGCCAGGAAACCCAAGACCTCCTCACTAGTCCTGGCTCACTAGTCCTAGTCCCCCCTCTTCAGTAATTTAGACACCCTTCTACAGCTCCCAGGCCAGAGCTAGCCCAGGCATCCAGGCAGCTCTGGACAGCCAGGGGTTGCCAGTCAGTGGCAGGTCAGAGGGCCAGCCAGAATCTGCTGCCAGACGGCCTCAGCCAGCCCCTGAGGTATCCCCTTGGCCAGCCAGGCCAGACGTCACACCCTTTGGGAGCTTCTGGCTCCTGGTCCAGGCTATGCTGGGCTGCCTGTGACCACCAAGCATGGTACAAATCTCACACTCCACCTCCTTGACCTGCCCAGGCCACAGGGCCCGAGAGCTTGCTCCCCTCCCTCTCCTGCCATCTCACCTCCTCACGCTTGCTTCTGTGACACCTGTCTCACCCTGCCTGCCCCCATCCTGCCCTCCCTAGGCCAGGCACCCTGTGGGTCCCTGTGCAGAGTTGGTGGGTGACTTAAGCAGCAGGTGTAGGCCTGGAGAGAGCTGGGGTGAGTTCTCAGTCCTGAGCTCCAGTGTGCGGGGCAGAGGGAGGCACTGGGGAGAGGGTGTTGGGGCCACAGGGATTTCCACCTGTGCTGTTAACACATGCCACTTCATATCTGGTGGAGGCCTGGGGTGTGGTCGCTGCTGTTGAACTGGTTAGATATGCAAATTCCTACCACACCCCTCCCCCGGCCTGCTGAACCGAAAACACTTAGTCCTCCTGTCCATGTTTTAACGAGACCTCCAGGACATTCCGGTGGAAGGTCAAGTTTGAAAACCACTAGTAAGAGCTTAGTTTTGGCACTCGGGATTCCCCAAGATAATCCCCTCTGTAGGAACGGTTGTCGGGGGCAGGGGCGGTGGGGCAGGAAGCCCCAAGAGCCTCCACCCTGCGTTTGTGGTTTGTGTATGCTGCGGGACAGCCCACATAGAGAAGTAGGGGACTCTAAGGCTGGGAAGAGGTGTTCTTGACAGCCCTTAATGATAGAAAGTCAACCCACCAAGGGGATCTTCCTGTCCCTAACTCTGAAGAAAGTGTGAGGTTTGACCTGGTCTCCATGGAGCCAGAAAGTACCTTTCACGAAACTTCTGTAGCCTTAACAGCCCAGGGGTTACTGGCCTGAAGAAGTGTGCATTTTTGCTGGGTCACAATCACCACATAAGACGAGGCTTCAGGCTGTGACGCTGATAGGCCTCCAGATCTCACTGCAGCCCTGTGACGCACCCGGCACGACGACCTCCTGGACCTCTGGGCACTTGCTACAGGGGCAGGGCCATCCCAGGCCAGTCTCTCCTCAGGCACCACAGGCCCCAAGGGCTGGGCAGACAAGAGGAACGGACACTTCCCCGGGGAACCTCCAATGCACCAGGCGCTTTGCCTCTCCTTTATTTAGTATAAGGTGATACAGGAATGATTATTTTCCAGGCAAAGAGATCGAGGCTCCCAGAGTTTAAGTCTCTAGACAAGGTCACACTGCAGTAAATGAAAGGTGCTGGCCATGGCCCCAAGATCACAGCCACTCAAAACGGCAATACCATTTCCAGCATTAGGCTTTGGAGGTCTCCACCCAGTATCAGTGAACAGGTCTCAGGGACACAGGGAGCTGTTTGTTGCCCTTGAGCCCCAAGCCAAGGGGCTCACCACCCGGGGTGCGCTCCCAGAGCCGCCTGAAAGAGACCCCCCGCCCTGTGTTCTCACTGCCCCTCCCCGCTGCAGCACCGGCAGCCTGAGCAGTACGGTTTGGGGTGCCTTCTCCTCCACTGTCTCATCCCACTTCTCCGAAGGTGGGCAGGGCCACGCCCTGGGGCCAGCGTCTCCTTGTGAGCTTTCTCCCCGCTTCCAAGGGGCCAGAGGAGGGACGCCTTCTCTGGAGGCTGAGGCGCCGACTTCCTCTATCATGAACCTCACCTTTGGGATAATTTTGCTTGTATTACAACAAAAAGCCTGAACAACGGGGAACAGCCTGTGCCTTTTGAACATGGCAAAGGGCTTTAACCAGGCTGGCTGGTATCTCAAAAGAAAAAAGGACTGCCGGGAAATGTCCTTGTGTAAACCCACCGCTCTCGGCTCTCGGGAAGCAAGTGAGCCCCAGGCGGCGGAACCCTCTCCGGGGACTGCGTGCCGGCCCCGCCCACCTGGGGCGCGGCGCCGAGGCTCGGCGGCGCCCCCTGGTGACCGCGGACGCGCTCCACACCCAGTCCCGCTCCTAGGCCCTGGGACCCCTCAGCAATGCGAGAAACGGAAGGGGCTTCCCCTGGTCGGGGGACTCTCTCTCTCCCCCAGGGGTGCGGAAAACCAACATCCCGCCTTGAGAGAGTTGCCCCGTCCCCTCTCCGAAGGCCTGGCAGACCACTGGCCCCCGAAGTGACTGACCAGCTCCAAGAACATCTGTTTTCTGGGAGCCGCAAAGCGCTTCCCAGCCTGCCCGCTCTGGGCAGGGCCTTGTGTCCCAATCACTCCCTTCTTCACCTCCCACCAACACCTTCCACCACCCACCCCCACCCCCCTCTCCACCTCCCACCCCCACCCCCACTCTCCTCTCCACCCCCAGCCCCACTCTCCTCTCCACTCCCACCCCCACCCCCACCCCCACCTTCCACCCTCACTCCTTTCTCCACCTCCCATCCCTGCCCCCACTTCCCTCTCCATTCCCTCTCCACCGCCAGCCCCACTCCCCTCTCCACTCCCACCCCCACTCCCACCTCCCACCCCCGCCCCCACTTCCCTCTCCATTCCCTCTCTACCCCCAGCCCCACTCCCCTCTCCACTCCCACCCCCACCTCCACTCCCCTCTCCACTCCCACCCCCACCTCCACTCCCCTCTCTACTCCCCTCTCCACTCCCCTCTCTACTCCCCTTTCCACTCTCCCCACCCCCACTCCAGTGGCAAGTAGGAAGGAGAATGCAACTGCTCTACAAGGGCCCACCAGGAGGCTTAGCTTGAAGGGAAAGGAATTCCCCTGGGCCTCTCTGCAGGAGCTTGGGACATTGCCAGAAGCCCCCACCACAAACCTGTATTCGACGGGGAGGGAGCGCCTTCCAAAGGTGCCACTGACCTCTTTCACAAAGCTGGGTATTAGTGGGGAAGCCCGGGGATGGTGGGTCTCCTCAAACTGCCTGACCTCCCCAGATGCAGCGAGGCAGCTTCTGAGCATGGAGGAGTCTGCTGACCTCATCCTAGTTGCTGGACTCTCCCCTCTGACCCAATTTCATGATGCTTTGAAGAAGGGGCTGTAGTGAGGCTGGACCCAGCAAGCCTGGACCTCGGCCCCTCTGCTTTGGTCCGGGGCCCTCCGGATCTCTCCTGAGGGTGATGGTTGGCTAAAGGCTGCCCTGGCCAAAACCTGCCCCACACGTTTGCCCAAAGACAGGAACCTGCAGGTTTGAGACCACCACAGAGACACAGTGGGCTGTGACAGATACAAACATTTGTCTACAGTGCTCACAATTGCAGCTCCAAGTTCGTATGAGCAGGTTCCCAGCCCTTGCAGGGTGTGAAGGACACTGCTGATGTCCCCATTTTATAGATAAGGAAACTGGGTAATTGCTTGTCTGAACGTAACAGAAGACAAACATTTAACAAATCCAAAGCAATTAAAAATAGCCACAAAAAAAGAGAATGACCTAGGTTGACAACTCGCAGAGCAAGGAGGTGGCAGAGACCCGCCCGGGTGAGCTTGGTTGCCGCCCCCAGCTCAATCTTCCTCCTCTCCTCTCTCTGTCCTTTTGCCGCTGACCAGAGGCAGCCTGATTCCCATTCCCTGATGCCTCACCTTCTTGCTGCCAGATGCCTCTAGGAATTGGGGTCCTTCAGACTCCAGATGCCCTGGCCTGGGCCTTAGAACGTCTGGACTTCCCCGGTGAAGGAGAGCTGGACAGTGCCCTGCTTCTCACCCACAACTGGGACCCTGACCATGCCATGAGCCCCCTGGGTGGAGGTGAGATGGGGGTGGGGATGGTAGGACTGAGTGGTACAGATTCTGTCTTGGCCCTCGTCATGGGGGAACTCTCCCAGTGCCACGACAGGATGTATGAGTTGTAGCCAGCAGAGTGCCCCAGTGGTGCCAGGTGACAGTCCCCCTGGAATACATCAGTGCATTTGCTAAGACTCCATGTGTTCTCTTGGGCCTCACATAACATGGACTTTGAAAGTGGAGGCCAAGAGGCGGACTTGGGAGTGCCTGAGGCCTTGTTCTGAAACACCTGGGGGGCTGGCACCCCACTACCCTCATACCCTTACCACCAGTTTCCCCACCAGCGATGACGATAGCTACTCAGCGAATGGGCTCCTACATGCCTTTACGCGTCAGAATGGCCTGGGAGGCAGGTGCCAGTAATTAGTCCCATATTACCCACGAGAAACTGAGAACACAGATGTTAAGTAACTTGCTCAAGGTGATCAGCCAGCAAGGATCAGAGCAAACGGGATCGGTAACATCTCATGTGAGACAGGCTGTTATATTCAGAGGGGGTTGGTCTCACTGTGAACTGCCCCAGCAGGGGCCTCTGCAGAAAAGCATTTCTGTTCCAGAGACCTGCCAGGGACAGTGACCACCATGGGGGAAGACGGGAGATGTAGACCCACCGAGCTCTTTACAGAAGCCTTTATTGGGCAGGGGTCAGAGTTCATGGATCACCGGGAGGTGCGAGTAGAGAGTTCTGAGGACACTGCTGGGGCGGGGGCTGCGGGGGGAGGCCATGGCTTGGGCAGGCTGCCCCAAAGTCCAGCTTCTTAGGTCAGAGCTCTGCTGCCCATCCCGCAATGGTCTTGCTAGGGAGTGCCCAGGCATCCTGGCTTCACAGAGCCTCCCTCTGGGGGCCCCCCTGGCCTTGCTGCTGTCCATCTGTCTGTGCGGACCCCAGAGGCCAGCAGAGGGGCCAGTCCTCCTCGGCAGGTCCCTCTGGCTTGGCTGCTTTTCCTGGGACTCCCCAAAAAGCCAGTCCAGGGGGTCCACAGCATCAGCCGTGGGCAGTGTGGGCTGCTGGCCCCTGAAACGTGCGGTGATGTCCCGCAGGGACACAGCAGGGCGGCCCTTCCGGCAGGCCTGGGCTGGCCTGTGGGGTGGCCTGGGTTGGCCCTGGGCCGTGGCCTTGTTCAGCACAGAGGTGGGTTGTGCCAGTCGAGATATGGATCTCACGTAGTCATCCAGGCTAGGAGAGGGCGGGGGCTCCTGCCCAGGACCCCCAAGCAGCATCTCCTCCGTGGTCTCCCGAATTGTGGGCAGATGGGCCACAGAGAGCAGAAGCCGGGACCTCATCACCCTGGCGAGAGGAGGCGGCAACCTGTTGGGAAACAGAGGCCAGGTGGTGAGGGCCTGCCATGCATCCCACTGCCCCTCAGTGTCCCCACACTCCTCTGGGGCTGCCTGTAGGAATCTGGTGCCCTGAGAGCAGTTCGAAGTCTACAGAGCCCAGACCAGAGCTCGGACTCCTGGGCTCTTTCTTCCTGTTTACGTTGAAAACCCAAAGGCTTAAGATTTTATCCTTATTGTTTCAGAATGTGCACAGATAAGAGAAACCAACCTAACAAACACTGGTCAGAGGAAAGCTGGGTTTAAAACCAGGATCGGCCACACACCTTGGGACCTTTGGCAAGGCCACCTCTCCAGGCCTCCACTTACCCATCCGTAAAACAGGGTTATAAATACCCCTGGCAGGGATGTTGTAGGAAACACATGAAATAACCCCTGAATCCCTTTGTAAATGCAAAGCCCTCTACAGACAGCCCTCTTCTCTAACCCATAGGGAGGCTGTGCAAGTTCAGGCTGGGAATTGCCCTCAAACATAAACAAAGTCCTTGTGTTTTGTCTCAAACCCAAGGGCAGCTGCTCCCTCTTACCTGGAGCTGAGAAGGTCTGGGGGTGGCAGGAGAATGGATGAGCAGGGACAGTCCAGTCCAAAGGAAGCCCCTGGGAAGCTTGGAGGCCAAAGGGTGGAGGGTCCGGCAGGGGGTCCAGGGTGGGGTCGCTGGGAGGAGGACGGTGCACTGAGTCTCAGAGAAAACCGTGCCAGACTCTTCCCTGAGCTGTCTGAAGAGCTTCGGCAGGCAGCTGCTTTTATACCTTCCCACCAGCTATCAATCACTGTCACGAGGACCAAAAATAGCCTGCTCAGGAAGGCTCTCTTTGGAAAACAGCTTGGAGGGCGGGGCCTGGCCCAGCTGCCTGCTTGGAGGTGTTTTTCTGCCAGTAGGAGGCTGGGGAATGTTTACGCTGCAGGGCAGGAAAGGGGTGGGTGCACTGCTGGTCACCTAGGGGCACTGGGAGAGGGAGGGGTTCCACTGGGCCCTCACAGGTTGCCCCAGGGCCACCCCTGCCCCAAAGCTTGTTTCCCACCCTGTATTACACCAGCCCATCATGGCTTCTGTGAAGTTGGGCCAGGTCCTCGGCAACTTTGATGAAAAATCAGCAGCACAGGACCCCAGCCTGGAGGCAGCTGAGGCTGGGTCCCTAGGCCTGCTCTTAGGAGAGACACACCCTGCTCCCAAGGGACCAAGAGCAGTCGGCGGGGTCTGACCCTGGTCTTCTTACACCCCAGATGGGGTGCTTTCTGAGGATTTGTTTACTTGTTCACCAGATGTGAGGTGCTACTGTGTGCTGTGACTGCACACACAGGTGTGGCCCCCTGGAGCTCATATTCTAGTAATGGAGGAGATAGAGCCAGAGATGAGTGGGTGCTGTGATTCAGGCAACAGCAAGAGCTGCCTGAAGGAAAAGCGCAGCAGCACAGTGGGACGCTGTGATAGGCTGCCGCCACGGGAACAGTGGTCAGGGGGGTCTTCAGAGCAGATATTGGAGCAGAAACCTGAAAAAAATGGGAAAATGCACATTCCAGGTGGCGGGGGCAGCACGTGCAAAGTCCCTGTGGTGAGGTGCTCCAGACGGACATGCTCAGGGCACAGCAAGGTGCCTGCAGACTGGCCCATGTAGGAGGGGGTCAGTGAACCTTGGCGTGGATGCTGTGTTTCCCTCCAAGAGGGAGGCAAAGACACTGCAGGGTTTGAACAAGGGCACTGCAGTCTGGCTTCTGCTTCAAAGGATCGCTCCGGTTGCTGGGCCTGGGCTGGGGCTGGGGGGCTGCCAAGGAGCACCTGGGCAGCATTAGAAAGCCACCGCCTCTGTCCAGGAGTGACCATGCCAGCAAAGGAGGCTGCCAAGGACGAGGGAGGCAGTCCCTGGGAAGCTCCTGCACTCCCCCGACAGGCCACAGATCCTCTGCCCCAGCCACAGTCCCACCTGGAACACGCCTGCCTGTGCTGCAGGTGGGGGAGAAAGAGGAGTACCCCAGAGGTAGCCCAAGCCTGAGCTCTCAGTACTGGGCAGACCCCAGACTCCCTAGGCAAGCAAGAGGAACTGGCAGTCCCAAGTTCTTGAATTCTAGGTGGGAACTCCATATGCACAAAGGCATCGGAGCAGGGAGTGCCTGAGACAGTGAACAGGATTTCAGTGGCACATGGCACTTCTCACCTTGCCCAAACTCTTATATCTTTCGTAGACCCTTTGTCTAGTTCGCTGGCTCTTCTTTGAATTTATTAGCAATGAGCAGATTAGTCAAGAGACTAAAAGGAGGGAGACGGAGAATTTGCTGCTGGCTGATAGGACTTTCCCTCCATTCAGATGCGGCCAAGCTGGGGGAGGGTGAACCGTGGTGGGTGGCAATGTTGGGGGCACACACGTCACCTGTGCAGGGGTGGCTGGCCTGAGTCATGGCTAGCCAGCCTGCCCCAGTACAACCAAGCCCCCGAACTTGTCCAGGCAGGTCCTGCTCAGCTTTCCTCCCTGTCCTCCCTCACTGGTCTTCCAGAGTGCAGTGCACAAGCACCCTCTCCAGGAAGCTGCATTGCATCTCCTTCTGCATCCTGAGCCCCTCATGGCTGGGGCTGTGTCTCCTCCATCTCCCTCTGCCTGGAGTCCAGGGTGGGGCTGGAGGGCAGTGGGTCTCCATGAGTGAGCCATCCCCACAAGCTGTCTCCACTGAGAGGCACCCGAGACCAAGAGGCAAGAACAGAACCCGCCATAGACCTTTGAACTCCATAGATCCGTGCTGGCCTCTCCTTCATAGGGAGCTCAGTGACACATCTGTGCTTGTAGAGCACCAGCGAGTATCAAAAACAGCTCTGGTTTCTGCTTGTTTGTTTTCCTTTTTAGCGGATAATGCAAGGTCATATCTGGAAGCTGTGTGTGTTTTTGATAACCTTTGGATACACTGTTTTCTCTGTGGATGGCAGGATGTCTGAACCCAGAAACCCCATTGCTAACTTACCATGAAATCCACATTGTGCAGGGTCTTCCTGAGTGCCGCCAGGGATACGAAGAAGTTTCCATGGCATCCCTGTTCTCACGGGGCTTTTAGTGCCAACGAGGAGAGAGAAATGGGATTTGTGAATCTAAAATATGGGTCAGAAATACTGCATGATTCCTTTATATAAGGAATCTAAAATAGGCTCATAGAGGCAGAGAGTAAAAATGGTGGTTGCAGGGCCTGGGGCAGGGAAGGAGGAAGTGGGGAGTTGCTGTGCAACTGATATAACATTTCAGCTATGCAAGATGAGTAAGTCCTGGACATGGGCTGGGCAACATTGTGCCTACAGTGAACAATACAGTATTGTGCACTTAACAGTTTGTTTAGAGGGCAGTTCTTATGTTAAATGTCCTTACCACAATAAAACATAAATAAATAAGAAAATTAAATGTTGATTGAGATGGCAATGGGAGAATGATATTCCAAGTTAGTTGTGGAAAGACTAGTGTCAGAGCACATTAGGAGTGCGTAGCTTCAAGACCGCGGCTCTGGGTAGAGGGCAGCCGAGGTTGCTGGCAAGGATTCTGGCAAATGACTCAGCTTGGCCAGGCTTAAACGCACAGAGTGACTGGGATTGGCACAGAGGCCTGGCGTGGTCTCGCAGAGACAGAGGCCTGGAATAGGTCAGAGGCACTGAATCAAGGGCCCAAGGGGTGCCAACCAGCACTAGCAAGGTGCCTGCAGAGGACTCTGTTGATTAGGGCCCCAGGTTGGCAGCAGGAGAGGAACCATGTCACCTGCAGACTTAGGGACACTGAGGCAGGTTGGGGACATGGGATGAAGGCTGTTGTAGAAATTCTGGCATGGGATATAAGGTTAGTGATGTCTAAGCAGTGGTGAGAAAAGCAAGCCTCTCTGTCAGCCCTGGCAAGTCGACACTGC
Source organism: Macaca mulatta (assembly GCF_049350105.2). NCBI lineage: Eukaryota > Metazoa > Chordata > Mammalia > Primates > Cercopithecidae > Macaca > Macaca mulatta. Next base: position 57,473,625 of record NC_133414.1, read on the forward strand.
TGCTTTCGGGAGGCACCAGGAGAAGGGTGAGGCTGAGACACAGCTAGGACAGAGAGTGCCCACTTCTGCTCTGGTGGGCGTGGGACCCTGCAGGCCTGGTGGCACAGGAACTGGTGGCACAGGACCCCCCTCCCAGGTGCAGTGTGGGCAGAGAGGTCCCCTGCTTGGCACAAGCAGACAGACTGTGCGTTCCTGGAACCGCTTCCTCACTGCAGTGTGGACGTGTCTGCCGGCCAGCAGCTGGGTTCCTGTGGGACACCTGACTCAGCCCACTGCGTTCCGGGCTGTGTCCCTGGCCAGGCATGAGCTGAGCACATCTCAGGCTTCCTCCCACAGGGCCTGGTCACACGCCTCAGGACACGTAGTGGCTGATGGTCCTTCCCGAGGGGATGGGGCCACTCAGGAGGAGGGATGGTGCAAGGCAGAAGTGTCCAGAGCATCCCATCCCTAGGGGGCACAGGGAAGGTGGGCAGCTGCTTTGGGGGAAGGGCTGATGTGTGGACCCCCACAGGAAGAAGGGACTCTGATCATCGAGGGGCTCCTCAACATTGCCTGGGGGCTGAGGCGGCCCATCCGGCTGCAGATGCAGGATGACCGGGAGCAGGTGCACCTCCCCTCCACCTCATGGACGCCTGGACGGCCCAACTGCCCTCCGTGAGTACCCGGTGGCTTCTGTGACACCTGCTCAGCCCAAGCTCCCTGTTTGGGGTGTGGGTTGGGGATATCCCGAGCCTCAGGGTGGGAGCCCTGTTCCCTTATGGGACACTGGCATGGGAGGGTGACCCAGCCTCATCGCCATGCCCCGTGACTGCCTCAGTCCACAGCCTCACCCAGAGTGGCCTCTCCCTCCCTCCTGGAGAATGTTCCAGGCTCCCATGACCTCCATTTCTGTTTCTCAAACTTCCTCCAAGCCACCTTGCTGGCAAGAAGGGACGACTACAGCCAGCAGGGCTCCCAGCACCTGTGCAAGCTGAACATGTCTTGCCGTCTCTTGTTCTATCTTAAAAATGCACACAAATTTAGCCTCTTACTACTCTGTTTTCATTTTAATGTCAAAATTTTTAAAATAAATTTGTCAGAATTTCACATTAGATTTGTTTAATATCAGAAAAATGTTTCCGTCAGGAGGAAATGGTCTCCTGCCTGCCTTACTGTTTAATGCACATTTATCTCCTCCTCAGCCCACTCCCAAAAGACGCAGTTAGTAGCTGGGCCTTGCCTGCTTCTCCAGTAATAACTCCTGTAGAGAGCACACATTCAGAGCTTTACCCCCTTCAGATTTCACATAAAACCCATGCTGTGACAGCACTCACCACCCTGACAGCCCTGGCACATCCCTAGGTGTCCCGTCACTCAGCGAATTCTGAGCCACACAGAATTAGATCATAAAGTCAGATTCCTTAGGAAGGCTGCAAGTGTGACTCACATGTGCCCTTCCTTGAGGTACAAGCAGTCACAGACAGCAGTCGCGGCTGGTGCCCATGTGTTCTCCAGGATCCCGTCTGTCTTCTCCTCCCCAGGTTCCCCGGGCTGCAGGGCTCTGTCCCATCATACTCACTCCTTCTCCAGCCCAGCACTGGCTGCCCTGGCCTGGGGTTCATCCTGCTAAGAGGCCTGGAGGTTGGGCCCTTCTAGGTGGCCCCTGCCTGACACCCCACCAGGCCTTTGGGAAGCCCAGTGAGCCCGTTTGGCACACAGCTGCTGGCCTGGCTAAGCCTGGTGCCTAGGAATGTGCAGGCCCTGACTGCGTTCATGCATCCATGTGTCTGCGTGATGCAGTCCAGCACAAGCCCTCAGGCCAGTCTCACTTCCGTCCAGCAGATGCTGGGGGAGGCCTCTACTTTTATTGTTTCAGACTGACTCTCTCAGTTTGAAATCCAGGCCTCACCTCAGCCTGCCGTGCTTCCCGCCTGTGTCCTGCCCCAGGGGCTGCTGGTCTCTTCTCCTTGGCCTGAGCTCCCTTTCTCTGCCAGCAGCCATCTCAGCACCGCAGTTGTCTCTTTTCAGAAAGGAGCCATCGCCCCAGGACGGGAACATCACAGCCCAGGGGCCAAGCACTCAGCCAGTGCACAAGGCTGAGAGTTCTACAGACAGCTCAGGTAAGCGGAGCCCACGAGCTGCCCAGACCCTGCCTCATCCAGGGTAGGAGCAGAGGGGCTTGGCTCACAACCACAGTCTCCGAAGGACAGCTTTGTGCCCCAGCAAAAGAGGGGCTTCACCTGCTGGACCCCTACCCAGGTGCCTGCCTCTGAGGCGCTTTGCCCTCATTCTCGCTCCTCTTTATGGAAAAGTGAGCAGAGGTTTGGGAGGTGACAGTGTAGGGGTGGCCTGAGTCCCCTGCCCTATGTGTGCTATGGGAAAGGAGCATCCACAGAGGGCACTGCACCCTCCTGGCCCCTCGCCTCCCTCTGGGACCTCGTCCTCATCCTCTGTACCTGCTCATGCATCCTCTTTGTGCCCCTTCCCTTAGCACTCTGAAGGGCCTGTTTCAGAGCAGGGGCTCAGAAGACAGGGCTGGGGCCACCAAGGACCTCCGTGGGCACCCTAAGATAGAGACCAAGAGGGGTATGGCCATATGACATTGTGACCCAGGATACCCTGTCTGGGTCTCACCTTCCTATCTGCAAGCTGGGAGTATCCAGCCTCCAGTCCAGGAATGGCCCTCACGTCCCCATCTGCCCCAATGCACATGACCACAGAGCTCTAGGGAGCCAGACCTCCTGACAGCAGGCAGTTGCTCTGTCAGCATCACCCACCCTGCCATTCTCTCATCCATTTCTCATGCAGGGCCCCTGGAGGAGGCAGAGGAGGCCCCCCAGCTGATGCGGACCAAGAGCGACGCCAGCTGCATAAGCCAGAGGAGGCTCAAATGCCGTGCCCCCGGTGAGGCCCAGCGCATCCGGCGACACCGGTTCTCTATCAATGGCCACTTCTACAATCATAAGGTGATGCCCCAGCCTGGTCTGTCCCCTGGGTACATGGGGAGCCAGCCCTGAGCACAGGCACAGCAAGCACCATGACCTGTGTGGGGGCTGCTGGCATTCCTGTGCCCTCAGGAGGAAAAAGCTCCTGCCAGGTTGCATCCACATAACAGCCCCGTTTGTGACCTATGCATTTTCCAGCACATTCTCACTGTCAGTCCATCCTCATAAGTCACACAGATTTCTGGCAAGTAAGCGAAGATGCCCTGGGCAGACAGTAACGCTGAATGTATCTTCAACAAGGGCGCTTTCTAGGAGGCTTCCCCCCGAACGTGATTGGTTGATCCCTGGGAACACTGTGTATCGAGCCATCACTCACACTGAATAATTAAGCAGGGGTGTGCCCAGGGCACGTGTGTCTGTGCCCCAGAGAACCTGGACGACCCCAGATTCCCACCATGCAGCCTTTTGTCTAAGGATGCATTGTACTGACCTCAGGAAAAGCTTTCCTTCCCCAAATTACATCATTCTATAAACAAACTGAACTGTAACAGGATAAGTTGATTGTTACTATAAATAGAATGGTTGGCTGTCTGGGCAAGGCCCTGGATGGAGTGTCCTGTGACAAGCCACATACTACCCGCATCACTGGGAAATGCAAACTGAGATTTCCAGTTGAAGCAGCTGCCCTTCTTGATAGAAGATGACTTATGGCAGGGAGGGGGCCTAGGGGGAGGGTCTCAGGGTTTGATCTGAAGCAGCAGGTGTCCCAGGTTAGGCCATCCAGGGGCCATTCAAGCCACACTTGGGGTGCCCTGGACTTTGGAATGAAGCCGAATTCTGCTGGGCAAGCTGAAGGGACCCTGCTTTAATCTCAGGATCTCCCTTCCATCCCCTGCTAGGCTTGTGGTGAGTGAATGAATGACAATAGGGTTGCCTTTGCTAAGTCCAGAAAAATCCAGGACTATTCCAAAGTAGAGTTTCCCGAGAGAGTAAAGGGGACCCAGGGTTGAAGTTAGGCAAAGATTAACAACGGTGTAGATTAGCCCAAGGACACATAACATGACTTGAGTATTCTTTAAATCTTGTTCCAAAAGGGGTTTAGTGTGTAATGTGTTGAGTACCCATTGTTAGCATTCAAATAAAGATTGATATGCTAGTTTAAGGAATTACTCAAAAATTTTCCAAAATATATGCATAGTTTAGGTATTTTCCAGTTCTATGTTCCTTACCGAAAAAAAGCCAGGCAGGGGGGATTCTTTTGCTCCCCTGAATGGTGGGGTTTAGCATTGGTACGTTTGCTTCTCCTCGAAGGGTCTCATTCATCACTAAGAAGTGTGTCTGGCACAGTAAACCTTATTGTAGTGATTGCCAGTGTCGTAGGAACACCATGTCCTAAGCACTCCGCGGCCTTTGAAATGAACAGTGAGGGTTTTCATCGCAGCCTCTCATTTCCGTCTGAACCGCACTATCAGGAAGAGCTACCCAGCCAGACGACACAGGGTCTCGGCCCGTCACCCAGTGAGGGCAGCTTTTCCTCCTAGTGACAGATTAGCCTATGGAATGTGCATCCATTCTTCCAGAAAAAAGTACTGCTTTCAAGGACAGGGAATAATATCGTAAGCATTTGGGACACCAGCTCCCCCATCTTCTGGGTGAGTAAGGGGAGTCCCAAAGAAAATCACTGTACAAGAAGCCCTTTGTCACTACGCTCAACATCCATACAGAACTAATGTCCTTAGAAATCAGGACACAGATTCCTTGAGTCAGAGGCAACAATTGAAAAATAAATAATTCCTAGCATTGAATTTCTGAGATAGTTCCAGGTTTTGTTTCTTGGAACTGTGCACTATTACTTCACTCGGTCATTTTCCAAAACTGTTGTGATTCCCAGAAATGTTGGTTTTATTTCCAGACTGGGTAAAACTTTGTAGCTGCTTCTACTGCCTGACCTGTTGGATTCCAATGCATTTTGTTAGAGAGAAACCATTTGTGGTTAGAGATGAGAAAGTAGCCACCGGGCCTTTTTTCCTACTTGGAGTTGGTTGGTATCACCTTGAGAAAAGGCTTCATGCAGAAGAAACACAGTGTCTTGTTAACAAGAATTTTTGTGTTTTTGAAATAGCCTAACTCCTCTCTTCCACATTTCTTTCTTTTCTTTTCTTTTCCTTTCTTTCTTTCTTTTTTTTTTTTTTTTTTTTTTTTTGAGATGGAGTGTCACTCTGTAGCCCAGGCTGGTGCAGTGGCATGATCTCGGCTCACTGCAACCTCCACCTCCCAGATTCAAGCGATTCTTCTGCCTCCTGAGTAGCTGGGACTACAGGTGTGCACCACCATGCCTGGCCAATTTTTGTAGAGACGGGGTTTCACCATATTGGCCAGGCTGGTCTCGACCTCCTGACCTCATGATCCTCCCACCTTGGCCTCCCAAAGTGCTGGGATTACAGGCATGAACCACTGCACCTGGCCCTCTCTTCCATATTTCTTTGGACAAGAAGGCCTAATCCCAGTCCTGGCTTTCTGTGTAACTGAGTCACTCTGCACCTCAACTAGAATCAAGCCGGGGGAAGCAGATCAAGGTTGAGTCTCACTCTGGCACAGCATGCTTCATTTTATTGTGCTTCTTGTTACTGTACCTCGCAGATTGTTACAGATGGAAGGTGTAAACATCTGCATTTTTTTTTTTTACTACACCCGCGTTTTCTGCAAATTGAAGGTGTGCGGCAACCCTGCGTTGAACAAGTCTGTCGGTGCCGTTTTCCAACAGCGTGTGTTCACTTTGTGTCTCTGTGTCAGATTTTTTAGCAATAAAGTAGTTTTAATTAAGGCATGCATATTTTTGAGATGTAATACTATCTCACCCTTAAGAAACTACAGTATAGTATAAACATATCTTGTATATGCCCTGGGAAACCAAAACATTTGTGTGACTCACTTTATTGAGATGTTCGCTTCATTGTGATAGTCTGGACCTGAACTCACAATGGCTCCCAGATGTGCCTGTACTTATCAGAGCAGGGACCAGTGGGGGATACTGAATAGGTCCTCGAGCTCTCTGAGCCTCAGCTACCTCCTTGGGAAAACAGAGCTAGGATCTCAGAGGAGGAATATGTGAATCTAAACTTGAGTTTGAAAAGCAAGGGGAGGTTCACCTGCAGAGAAGTCACATTCGCTGGGAGGCACCAGCACCAAGGGGGTAACATGTAGGTTTTCAGGAATCATGGAATCCTTTGAGTCAGGGCTCTGTCTTTTCTAGATGAGTGACTCTGAACAAGCTGGGTAGCCTCCTAAAGCCTATGATTCCTTTCTAAGAAAAGGGAACTGGTTATAGGTGCCTCAAAGGGTTGTTATGAATGTTAAATCAATGATTGTATGTAAAATCTTGGGTTCAGTACACAGCTAGTGTTTATTGAGGACCGACCTATTTCCTTATGTGTCAGGCAGAGTCCTGGTTGATTTCATATATGGTGCCTCTTAGGCAAAGGCAAGATACCTGCAAAATATAATGTGCCCCCGCCGCCCCCCAGCCAGATTGTGAAGAAGCTCTATGACTGGAGCACAGGGTGCTTGTTAGGCAACCATAGTGTCATACGCACATGGCAATGAGAAGAACTACAGATGATATTGCACAGGCCCCAGGAAGCCTTCAGATACTTTTAGATCCATGCTTTCAAACAATGCTTCTCACATTAAACTGCACAGATTGCTTGGCCTTGTGTTCTACAAACGCGAACTCCGATTCAGGTGGTGTGGAGCAGGGTAGGAAAGGGAGCCGAGACTGTATGGATGCAGCTGGGCTAGACCTCACTTGGAGGTGCATGGGTTTTAGAAGTCTGTGCCTATAGGCAAGCGGTGCAGAGTACAGATTAGAGGGACTGAGACCAGAAGGGAACAAATTGGAAAGCTGATGGGGTGTGACCAGTGCCTCTGCTAGGCACCGCTGGGAGAATGAAGAGGAGGGTACAGACTGGGGAACTTTCAACCTTAGAATCAACAGACACCTGGTGACTTGATCAATAGAGTGAAGGAGAGACTGGTTCCCCCACCCTTGTGAATGACTTCCACGGTCCTGGTTCCTCGGGTCCAGAGAGCTGGCCCTTCTGGGTGTGTAGACATCTTCCTTACGCCTCTGGAAGGCATGCACTACTACAGCTTCCCGGAGTGTCCCCCAGGTCTGGGAACAGCTTGTGTGTGCATCAGCGTGAATGGACAGGCACAAGTGTTCCCAGCGTCACCTGCTGCCTGGGTCTGTTCACCATCGTGATGTCAGCCCCTTATCCCCTCGGGGCCTGCCCTGATCTTCTCTCCCTTCCTGGTGCAGACCTCCGTGTTTACTCCGGCCTATGGGTCCGTGACCAATGTGAGGGTCAACAGCACCATGACAACCCTGCAGGTGCTCACCCTGCTGCTGAACAAATTTAGGGTAAGCCTGGCCAGGAGCGGCCTTGCCCCAGGATGCCAGTGATTTGCTGTTCTGTTGGGGGTGGGGTTCTGGGGAAAGTTGCCTGTGGCTCCTGGGCAGAAAGTTTAGCAAGGGTCCCTCTGCTGAGCTTTTGACTCTCAGATTTCAAGCAAGAGGGGTTTGGGAGAGGGCAGGTTCCTTGTGGCTTGTGTGTGTGTTACTGGGGGTGTAGTTACTGTCAGGGGATCCTCTCAGTTCTCTCCCATTTCAAAGCACTGTGATCTGACTTCCTGTGACTGCCCGTGCAGGTGGAAGACGGCCCCAGTGAGTTCGCACTCTACATCGTTCATGAGTCTGGGGGTAAGTACCTGCCCCACTTCTGGATCATAAAAGCAAAAGGTCTCTGCCTGTTCAGCAAGCCCCCTCCCCACCAACCACCGACTGTACTCCCTCCCAGACGGGCTCTGGGCTGGCTTGCCTAGTGGGCTGGGGCACACTGTGCCTCCCAGTATGAATATTTCTCCCCCATCCAAAGCCGGGCACACTATGGAAGCCTTAAGAAAAAGAAAACATACTTTTGGCTTCAAATTTAAAGCACATTAAAATGTTCTTGGATTTTCTAGGTCGCTCAGTACATTAAGTTTAATTCTTTCAGGATTTTGAAAGAGAATCCCACCAAGCTGTAGGAAGCCTCCCTCTCCGCCTCTTCCAGTAAATGGATGGGTCCCTAGCTCACTGGGGCTGAGTCAGGAAGGGTGGGGTGTGTGTCACAGTGCATCAGGCCCTGGCTCTCCCATCTCAGCTTTTCTTTCTCCCACCCCCTCAGATCTTGTTTCTCTTCAAGCTGCACCTTTGCGGAATGACACTGTAGGGGAGGAAAAATATCTTTTCCTTCTACCCATTTAGGTTCATTGGCTGAGGCCATGTATTTAGATTAACAAAAGCCAGATTAAGGAGAAGAACAGACAGAAGTTTGTTAACACTTGCATCATGCATGCCCTTTGGAATATCCAGGGATGAGTGGTTAGAATTTGGGCTTAAATAGCATATTCACAAAAGAGCAGTAAGTTTTTAGGGAAGTGACAGGACAGAGCAGAAGCGCCTGAGTTTCTGGGGAGGCGAAGGGCCGGAAGGCCACTGCACGGGGAGCTGTCGTCCCACGGAAAGGCTTCACCGGGACATGCTGTGCAGGTTCCTCTGGTGCCCTCTCCAGACTTAGGAGGGGCTCAGGTTGTCTCTGGTGATTAACTCCATCCTTCCCTGGAGAGGGGCAGGGGCACACCTTGACAAATTTATGTCCTGCTTTTCAGCAAATAGGGGAGGGCAAAGAGCCTCACTTGCATCTTCTTCTTCTCAATTGCCAGCTGCTCCACTTAATCCTTATGCCAAAGTGGCAGATTTGGGGGCCCTGTTCTGCCTTCCTTCAGCATGAGCAGGGATCTCTCAGGGCAGTGCTATTAGAGAGGTCTGTGTTCTTAGGGTTCCCTTTGCCCCTAGACGTGCATTTTCTATCAGTTCTTAATCTGGAACAGAGAGAGGTGACTAATCTGCCGTGATTTTTGTAAACCATCTTTTTCAGAGCGGACAAAATTAAAAGACTGCGAGTACCCACTGATTTCCAGAATCCTGCATGGGCCGTGTGAGAAGATTGCCAGGATGTTCCTGATGGAAGCTGACTTGGGCGTGGAAGTCCCCCATGACGTGAGTGGGGGCTGAGGCTAGGGAGGCCTGCTCTAGGGTGAGGGGCTCTTGGGTGACGAGGCCTACCGAGGACTCCTGGCCAGAGCCCTCTCAGGTGATGTCTCCAGGAGCTCCATACCCTCCTGAAGGGCTCCCAGCCCAGCACAGGGAGGCACCAGCCCTCCCTCTCCCATCAGTGACCGCCAGCGCCAACAGCTTAGGGAAAAGAAGAATTTGAGTCCTATAAAACCATGGCCCTGTCCTTTTCCTTTCAGGGAAGTAAAGTCTTTTCCTTCATTGGAATGTATTTTGTTGTCATTATGTGAGAGACCTATGCAAAGGGTTTTTAACTAGGCCCTACCTTGCACCTGTGGAAGACAGGGAGCTATTTAAGTCTTACCAATAGCCTGAGTTCTGACCAGACAGTGAGTGCATTTCCAAACTCCTCTGCTTAGAAGATGCTTACAGGGTTTGAACCTCAGGTAGGAGGCCCAGTGACCCCATATCCCTCAGGCTGCTGCAGTTGCATTCCATTGTTAGAAACAATGGTGCTCCCACCTCCCTACCCCCAGCCCAGAGGGCACCCGATGTGACAAGGCTGCTGTACTGAATGCTCTTCCTAATATTCAGTTTAATATTTCCTCCCAGGGATAACAGTTGCCTTTGAGATAATAATAGGCTCCTGTCCTGGCATCTGTACACAACCCAGCAGTGTGGGAGTGGGGTGGGAAAAGCGGCAGCTCCTTCCATGGATACAAGATGTTGGCTGGATGGGCCCCTGTGGAAGCCTTGAGGAAAAAAAAAAAAACATACTTTTGGCTTCGAATTTAAAGCACATTAAAATGTTCTTGGATTTTCTAGGTCGCTCAGTACATTAAGTTTGAAATGCCGGTGCTGGACAGTTTTGTTGAAAAATTAAAAGAAGAGGAAGAAAGAGAAATAATCAAACTGACCATGAAGTAAGCAGCACTGAAACAGCCAGTCATGAGTCCTGAACATCAGGGCAGGTCTGCAAGGCACAGCACCAGTGCCAGCTGGGAGGTCTGTCTCCTCCATGGGCACCGGTGCCCTGGCATGGGAAGGCCTGCTAACCCTGGCTCTCTGGCATCGCCCTCTGGCCCCCTGCTTGGTATTGCCACCACGCTGGGGTGACAGCTTGCCAAAATGGTGGGACGCAGCCCTGATCACCCATCCAGCCTTGGCATCCTCACCAGCATAGGCATGAGCTGCAGAACACCTGGCAGGAGACTCAGGCAGGAACCCAGGTGGGCGCTGGGTCAAGCTTCTGAGGTCTGCTAGTGATGCAGCTCCAAGGAGCAGGCATGCTGAGGCAGACTTGGCCTGGTCGGGGCCTTTCGTCCTAGTGGGAATTCTGAGCCTTCTCCAAAGTAGCAGATGTTGGAACTCCCAGCCTCAGCTGATGTTTTCAGGTGCAGAGGGCCAGTTCAATGAGAAGGTGAGCAGGTGTCACCTGCCAGCTCCTGGGGACACCACGCCAGGGTCCGGCTGCATGAGGTTAGCCAGGCTGTAGTCCCACTGACGTCTCCCCCTCAGCAAAGTGAACTGTGGCGCAGGACTTGTGGAGGGCACCCCACCCAGGGCTGGCAGGGAGGCAGCTAGGAAGGAAAGGGCAGGAGCTCACTGAGAGGGCCTGGGGTGGGTGGGAAAAGGATGGATATTAGCTTCTGGTTGAATGGCCCATGGAAAGCCACATCCTCCACAGGCTCCTGTCTGTGCAGCCAGACCCCACACAGACAGAGGAGACCAAAGTCAGAGGGAATCTTCCACTCTGCAGTCGGTCCTGACCCTGTAGGATTTGAGAGCTGAAAGGGATCTGGGGGTCAACTAGTGGGTCCACTTAACGTACAGAGTGGACACTGAGGCCCAGCACAAGGAAGGTTGCCGCACAGCTTACGGCATAATCTGGGCTGAAACATGGGCTTCCTGATCTCTGCCCTACCGCCCTGTCCACTCCACTGTGCTGTTGTCTGTATTAGAGTCTTTGCAATAGAAATGACAACACTCTGCTTTGATGCTCTGTGCAGTCCGCAGCCCGGTTTCACTGCTCCTCATGAGACGCAGGCCACAGCCTTCCCTCTCTCTGGCAGAGGAGAGATGAGGCTGCTGCAGGGATCTCCTGAGCTGGCCATCTGCAGGTCCCTCGCTCTGCTGCCCACCTCCCTGCCCTGTCCAGCCTCAGTGAGTCCTCTTGGCGATGTCTTCCTCCAGGTTCCAAGCCCTGCGTCTGACGATGCTGCAGCGCCTGGAGCAGCTGGTGGAGGCCAAGTAACTGGCCAACACCTGCCTCTTCCAAAGTCCCCAGCAGTGGCAGGTGCACACTGAGCCCTGGTGGCTGGCCCCGGCTGGTCACATTGACTGATGGCCACTGCCTGAGGAATGGAGCGCCTGTGCGTCTACCTGTCTGAAGCCTGAGCACCATGATTCCCACAGCCAGCTCTTGGCTCCAAGATGAGCACCCACAGGAAGCCGACCGAGGCCTGTGGGGCTAGGAACTTGCTGGGTCAGATCTGTGTGGCCAGCCCTGTCCACACCATGCCTTTCCTGCACTGGAGAGCAGTGCTTGCCCAGCCCCTGCGGCTTTAGCTTCATCCGCTTACTCAGTGCCTGTCCCGGAGACCCTGTGGATCCACAAGCCCCTGTCTGCTTCCTTCATGTGAGATTCTTGTCTGCCCTCATATCATGCTGCCCCGCAGGAACACTGTTGGGAAAAGCAGGGCCTGCCAGCAGGTATGAGATCTAGCCTGCTTTCAGCCGTCACCTCACCACAGCGTCCCCGGCTTCTAAGCCTCCAATGTCACCCTGTGAGTCTGGCACAGCTCAGCCCCAGCACAGAGGTAAGACCAGGAATAAGGCCACAAGTATCTCACTTTCTCTGCAGAAATCAGTCTTTACTTCATCAGAGAGACCTAAAGGGATTCTTAGAAGGAGCTTGCTGCAAGAAACACGGCCATTCAGTCACATTGACGAGGGTCCACATGGCATTGAGAGGTTGCTGCCCTGTGTGGATGAGAGTCCACGGCTGCCCAGCAGCAGCTCCGGAAGTCAGTGTTCAGCCCCATCACCACTGTCCAGTGGGTGCCTGTGTACCTCTTGCCTTTTCTGGGCTTGTGTTTCTCTCTTCTAGTGGGTGGGGATGACTTTCAATACTTCCCCGGAAGGAAGAATGATAAGGAGAAATGTCTGTTTTGAGGAAAGGGCTTTGAATTCCCTAGGGCCAGATACTGAACAATTTGTGTTTGTGACTGATGGAGAATTTCAGGAATGAATGAGACAGCCTTTGCGAAACTATGCAACAGTTTACATCAGTCATGTGAAGTATTTGTCTAAAACAGAGCAAACTGAAGACCAAATTAGTCTCCTGTTGAGGTCCATGGATGGCAGATTTAAAGGGAAGAACCACAAAGGCTTGCAAAGATAGGAGAAGCTCCATCTCTAAAGCATGTAGAAGCTCCTTACGGGTGCCCATCAAGAGCAGAGCTTGGAAGCCACCATGCTGTGCGGAACTGTTTGTCAGGGCAAATGTCACAGCAGGATTTCCCCAACCCAGCTCCATCATCACAGACACAGCTGCAGGGGAGGCCTGTTCACTGTTTCGGCGACTCTGCTCCTTTGGCAGCATAGATCCTTAGGTGCTCAATAAAGGCGTGCTGTATTGAACTGAAGAAGTGAGAACCAAGCTTTCTTTTTTTTTTTTTTTTTCTTTCTCTGCGTCTCCCCTGACTCCCTGCTCTAACTTCTGAAACTCTTATCCTAAACGATGTGTGGCAGAAGAGCCACAACTTGCTGCTCTAGGAGCCGACATGACTCCTTCATTTCTGTGCATGCCCTGAGGACTAGGGTGGTGCCTGAGGAGAAGCTGCCATGGAACATGCAGGCGTCACTGGTGGGAGCCTACAGTGACCTGGATGATGAGCAATAGAGTCACCCTGAGCCACAGAATCTTAGCATCAGGAGGGCCCCAAGAATCTTCCAGGCTAGGGGCTCAGGTGGGATGGAAGCAGGGCCTAGGAGAGGGTACAAAACAAATCAAACAGGAGCTCCCAGGTAACTGCACTCCCAAGCTATTATTTACAACCTCAGGTGTAGGACAGCTCCTGTCCCATTGTTCAGCTGTAACTGAGTGACTGCCTTGTGCCAGGCCTGTGCTCAGCCCTGGAAGCACAAAGATGGAGCCAGTCTGTCCTGTGTCTAGGGGTCTCCTCATCAGGAGAAGGCGGCCAGACACTGGGAGGGTCAGGAGATAGCTGAGCAGTGAGCCGGCAAAGCTTCTGGGAGTGAGGTGAGGCCGAGGCAGAGTTGGCTAAGAAGTGCATGTGGTGTCACAGGTCAAGATGCACCTGCCAGCCAGGAGCAGGCCAGGTCCTGGCACACAGGAAGCCAGTGGAGCAGGAGACCCTCTCTAAGCACCAGCCTGTTTGGTTGGTTGGTTTGCTTTTGCAAGTTATTACAATATTACTTAAGACCTTTTTGGATAAGTGTCACTTTTAAGGTAGGTGTTATCCATCTAATTTCTGAACATTACGGGTCAGAAAAATCACTAGCAAGTGGCTCAGAAAAAGGGAAAAGGTACACTTCTGCAATCAGCTGAGGAGTTCACACCTTTTTTTTTTTTAATCAACATGATATTTGCTGTTCAGAGGCAATCTGAAAAGCTGCAAATTCAGCTCACCTCAACCCCATAATTTCAAAGGTTAGAGGCTGGTCTCTGTGGTTTCCTACTGGTTCCTGTGGGGAGCTCCTGCTTTCTTTCTCCATAGGGCTTAGGGTATTTCTCATATGCCCTGTTGGCTACCTAGTGTCTCAGGTAATAAACATATTCGAAGATAAAGCAAAGATCCCTATGGGAGAGTGTTGTCTCCTAAAATAGGACTGTCTTGCCAGCCCAGGCCTCAAGAACCAGTGAGAATAATAAACAGCACAGGATGAAATCAGCATGATTGCAAAAGGACTGGACTCAGGAAAAACAAGTTTGTTTGCCCAGAACAAATTACCAGAAAGGATCAAAAACATCTTGTTTTTCCTCGGTGATAACCACATGCTACCTGCTTGGAATGTTTACCAGAAAATGGAATAAGACCTTCCCACTGGCAAAATAGAGCCAGGGTTCACCCAGGATACATCTGGCCCCTTAGTCCCATGGAAACAAGGCCCAAAGCATATCCAGTCTGACCAGACGATTTGTGGAGAAACCAGCAGTGCAAAATGTGTCCCTGGTGTGTAGGACGCAGGTGCCTTGCAGCTGCGGAGGGGCAGCAGGATATCCTTGCCAGGTGCAGTGGTGGGCAGCAGCCCCCTGCCCTCAGTTCCTCAGTGGTGATCAGACAGGAAGCTTGGTCGATCAGAGCCAAGCAACTGAGTATAAAAACAGCCAGATGCATGGGCTATATTTAGGCCCTGAGAGCTGCGATTGTTTGGGGTCAGGCTAGCTGCTCACATGCCCTGCCCGAGACTCATGTTGTGCAGGGTGGGGCCCTGTGCCCTCCTGGTCAACTTTTAACAGAGATGTTTTCTCAGACCTAGGAATGGGAATTCCCAGGATTTTCTTTCCCAGAGAGTCCAAAGGAAACAGAAAGCCAAGTCTCAGGCTTGGTGGAAAGAACCATTGTTCGGGATCCCTGGGCTGAGAGTTTTTCGGACCACTCTAATTACTGCACATGAGCCACACCTGTAACTGCCTTTCTGGCACTTGAGCTGGGGATCCATGTTGCCAAACACAGACCCAAGGCAGCAGTGGTCCCTGCTGAGACAGCGTGTGTGTGTGTGTGTGTGTGTGTGTGTGTGTGTGTGTAAGCCAGTGGGGTGCAGGAGACAAAGACACAGGAAAATGAAACTGTCTTGCCAGGACTTTGCTCACCCCAGAAGACTCTTCTTCCTAGAATGAACCCTTCAAATACCACTGGGCTCAGGGGCACACTGGCCCCTGCTGGGTAGTTTCCCAGAGACACCCCGGCCACTAAGGGATCTGGTCTCTCTTGGGCCAGAATCCCAGAAATATGTGCAGAACGATTCCCAGACTGTGTCCACTCCTTGGCTCCCACGCCCTTGTTCCCTTTCTCCCTTGTGTTTTGTAAATATCATGTGTGACCATTTTCAATAATTTGCATAAAAATTGCCTAGAATTCCATTTGGGAGATACACTGTTATAGAAAGGTTAATAGGCTCTGGAGCCAGACTTTCTGATTTCAAAGTCTGTCTTTGCCACTTATAAATGTGCATGACCTTGGGCGAGTTTCTTGCCTCAATTTTCTCATCTGTGAAATGGGGATTCTGTGTGGAAGAAAACAAACTCAAAGTGCTTTCTACTATTCTTTCACTCAGCAGCAATAATCACAAAAGACTTCTGTGATCAAATGGGGTGGGGAGTTCTCCCCACACACCAACCAAACAATCATTTCTGCAGGGACACCAGCTGGGTGTCCTCTAATTCAGTTTTGACACTATCTACTTGAAGATAGCATCACTTCTCATAGGTTGAGGGCTCAGTCCCATAAGGTGATCTCCACCCATCCCATTAGTTACAAGCCTTGGCTTCTGGAACTTGTGAACTACCTACTTTAAATTCGGATTCCTATGACCCCCTCCTTGGGTTAATTTGCAAGAGTGTTCACAGAACTCAGCAAAACACATTTCCTGGTTTATTACAAATGATATTCCAAAGGATACAGAAAAAGAAATGCATAGAGTGAGGTATGAAGAAAAGGGTGCAGAGCTTCCATGCCCCTTCCCCTTTGCACCCCCCAACCCCAGGTGTCACCCTCCAGTAACATCCATGTGTTCAAGTATCCAGAAGCTCTCTGAACCCAGTCCTTTTGGGGGCTTTTATGGAGACTTCGTAACATAGGCATGATTGATTAATTCATCAGCCATTGGCAATCCACGTCACCTTCAGTTGCCCTCCTCCCCAGATGTTGATAGGGTGGAGCTGAAATTGCCATCCTTTTATTCCTGCCGTGGTCTTTGCAGTGACCAGCCCCATCCTGAAGCTACCCAGGGGCTGCCAGGCATCAGTCAACTCATTAGCATATAAAACGACATCACTTTGGAGATTCTAAGGATTTTAGAAGTTGTGTGTCAGGAAATGGGTAGAAGACCAACTATTTATTTCACAATATCACAGGATAATAACAATTCCTATCTCTTAAGGTTGGTGGAGGTACATTAGTCAACTTTAATGCAATAACAACACCAAGAATCTCAGTGTTACAAGAGCATTTGTTTCTCTACGTTACGTGGAACTGTTGTAGCTACATGTGAGCTTCTGTGGCTGTGCTCCATGTGTCTTATCATCCTGGGTCCTAGACTAAAGGGACAGCCCCTACTTGGGACATGCTATTCTCAAGGCAGAGGGAAAGAGCAGAGTCCTGGCAGAAACACAATGACTCGAAGCTTCTTCTGGGATGTGGTGTACCCCTTGCATCCAGTCACATGCAGTCGGCCAATTCAAATCAGTGGTCAAGTCAACATCAGTGGGATGGGCATGTGGTTCACAAGGAGGCACCGGAGTCACACCACAAAGTGCAGGGACCAAAACCAGAGAAGGTGGAGCAAACTCTCAGGAACAATCATGCCTCAGGGATCTCACGTGAGATCCTCAAATGCTGCAAACAGTGTGCGGCACACAATAAGCACTCAGTAAGTGTTAACTATTATTATATTAATAGCTAAGCTGAAGGCATAAAACCCTACCTGCTTTCTCTCCTTGTCTTTTTCCCATTCTCCTTTACCCTCCTCTCCCTCATATCTTTCTCCGGCTCTCCCTCCTCTCCATCCTTACTGCCTAGGACTCTGTCCACACTTAGAGACACACACCCCTTTATTTCCTGACTTTTATTTCTCTCTTTTTAAAAAATCCATCCTTGTTTACCCGATGCTTTAGTCGACATACCTCTGGGCCTTCTATGGCTGGCCCAGTTGTTTTCAGGTATAGGAAAAAGGGATAATCCACCTTTATGTAGACATGAAAAGAGTTAGTTTTAATTAGTAACTACCTTACTAACAAAATGGTTTTTTAAAATTATCTTTTTATTTTAGTGTACATAGAGCAGACACTCCCAACAGGTCACGTTTGCTCCTGACACTTTTCCTAAACCATTTCTACGTATCTGGCCATTGCTCTTTACCCCCAAACTCTCCAACCACCAGCATCAACCAACTTATAATAATTTAATAATAAAAGTAACAGCAATGACTGTCATTTCTTCTGTGTTATACATTGTGCTAAGTGCCTTACATTATCTCATTTAATCACTGCAATAGTCCAGATACTCTCTAGATTGTGAGTGGAGCTTCTTTGTCCAGACCTCATTCAGCTTTGTGCTTTGCCATATGCAGAGACAGCTCCCTACAGAGCAGAAAGCCTCAGCTTAAGAGAATGAACCTGTGACTTAGTTTAGCCTCCACCAACAACCCACTGTATTACTTCAGGCAGGTCAGCCTCTCTTGCCTCAGTTTACTGATTTGCAAGACAGATATGATCATCTGTGCTTCATGATACTATGGTGAAGATGAGTAACCAGAAGACAAGATGTAAAAGCACTTTGTAAACAATAAGGCATCTTATAAATTCATTCATTCAACAAATATTTACTGAGCGCCTGTTCCCTGCTGAGCACTGTTATTAGCACTGCAGACACAATAAAGAACAAAAGAGACAGATCATGACAGGCATCGTGTGCCACTGCAAGGCCCCTGACTTTGCTGTAATAAGTTGGGAAGTCTTTGAAGGTTTTGAACAAATGAATGACACGATCTGACTTAGGTTTAAGAGGATTACTCTGGGGCTGTGAATAGACTGTAGGGCAACCAGTCAGGAAGCCAGTATAATAATCCAGAAGGTGGATGAAGGTGGCTTGGTGGTTATAGCAGTGGAAGTGTTGAAAGTGGCTCGATAATGAATATATTTTAAAGATGAAGCCAACAGAATTTGCCGATAAATCACAGGTGAGTTTTGGATGAAAAAAAGAAGCGACAACAATGACATCAAGGTTTTTGGCCTGAGCAACTGGAAAGATGATGGGATCTTCAACCATCCCTGGGAAGAAGACTGTTGCAAGAACAGGTTAGGTAGATATCAGGAATTCATTTTGGGGTATGTTAAGTTTGGGATGTCCATTACACATGCAAATACAGCTATTGAGTAATCAGTTCGATATACAAGTCTAAAGTTCAATAACATTCACGTCCCACGGTCAGACTGGAGTTACCAATGCGGGAGTCTTCAGCATGCAGCAATAGCATTGGAAGCCAAGAGGTGGAGGAGTTCCCCACGGAGTGGGGGAACTCGGAGGTCAGCTGGTCAGATGACTGAGCACGGCCAGGATGGCTGAGGAGGAGCCTGGAAGGAAGAAGAACCAAGAGAGATCATTACTAATGAGCAACAAAAGGGGTGTGTTGAAATCAGACTTTGGAACCATAAAGAACCACTCCAATTCTGGGTCGTCCGCTTACACACGGTGAACGGAGCAAATTTCTTCTCTGAGCCTTGGTTCCTTTCCTGTAAATGGAGTATAACCGCTCCCATCTTACAGGTGCTTTTCGGTGATAATTAAATAAGGTGACTTCGTGAAAAGTACCAGGCTCTCAAAAAGCTCAGTATTTGTAGGAAGTATGCAGTTTCTAGGTTGGAGAAGCCGGAGTTTGTTTTCAAAAGCCTCGACCACACACAAGGGCGGTTACAGCTCCTGAGGTCCTAGAGGGTCACAGGACGCCTTTCGAGTCGGGGCGGGGGGAGGAGAAAACAAAACCACAAGAAAAAACGAACAACGCTTTCGGGTGGGTCCGGGACCATAGAGGGTCGCTCCGCCTCATTCCTAGAGCGACCGCGGCGGCGCCAGAGCGCGGCGAGGCCCTCACTTCCGGCGGCGCGGGAGGCGCCCAGCGAGCCAGGGTCGTGGCTGATCCCGCGCGGTGAGTGGGCCTGTGGCTAGTGCGGCGCGTGGGGCCCGCGTCGGATACTCAGGTCCGCTCGGGAGCGCGCTGGCCGTAACGAGGGCGGCGCGGGCCGGGGCGATGGCGTGGCTGGCGTCTCCGGCCTCCGGGCTGTGCCTGGCCGCCGGGCGGGGGCGGGAGGGCCACGCGGGCTCAGGGTGGGGCCGCGGCCTGCGCGGCGGGCTGGCCGGGTCAATGAGGAGCGGCCGGCGGAGTGCTGGGGACAGGGGAGGCTTGGAGTGAGGGCCCCGGCGAGGCGCGGCCCGCAGCGGGTGGAACCAGTCGGGTGAGCAGCAGCCCCGGCCCCTTCCGTCGCTCGGAGCGTTCGAGGACTAGATAACGTGGAACAAATGCTTAGGCGGCACAGGGCTGCTCTGAGCGGTTTTCAGATTCAGACTCATTGCAACTTCTAACATCCTGATGGTGTTGCCACTTTATCATTACCCTCCCCATTTTACGAGGAAACTGAGGCACATTCCAGTTAGCTGGGTGTGCAGGAACAGCAGCTTCTGTCACTCAGGTTTAACTTGGTGCTTGCCCCTGCTGCGGAGCTGTGCAAAGCACGGGTCGCCGCGCTGGACTGAGCGATGGAAGATGTGGCTGCCACTAAGAATACAGGCTCTGGAGTCAAACTGCTAGGATCTGGGAACCCGGCCAGTGCCTTCTAGCATTGTGCCCTCGTTTCCTTAACTTCAAACGGAAATAACTGTATAAAGGTGCCGGGAGAATTAATGAGCTAGTACAGAATCAAGTTACACAGTGTCTGGCACATACTACCTATTAGTATGATTGCCTCATCCGTAGGTGGATTTGACAGTCTGAGTTTCTGACTACATCTGACTTCCATTGTATTAAATGCATGTGCTTTTAAAAATATGTATAATGACCATTATAGTTATTAAAAAGAAAAAAAACAAAAACTCAACACCACCAACACCATGTACCAAACTAACACAGTGTCTCCTGTGTGGTAGATGTTCTGTAAATATTTGCTTAAGTTAAGGACTGAGTAGTGCTAACTGTAATCTTGTGTTATATGCAGCTTGCTCTTATGCTAACCATAATTACAGCTGATGTAATTATTAAATATCCAGATAAAGTCCTGGGCCTAAAGTCTCAATTATACAATAAGATGAAAGGAAAGCAAGAAAAATGATGTTTTTGTTTTCATTTATTTGCTTTATATGCTTGTATGCAAAGAAACCCAGAGTAATTGTTTCTGTTTTAAATTCCACATTCTGGCAAAAGATAATGAAAAATAGTTCCAATAATTGTATTGCTTTTGAAGTTCTAGATTTTCCCACATTGCCACCTATGTGGGGTTTGTAGGGATTTTTGTTGGTTTGTTTTGGCTGTTATTTTAAATAGCCACAAGTCAGCCTTATAAATAAATAAAATTATTTCAGATTTTGAATTTTGCAGCATTTGGGTATTCTAAAAATTCCATCCTACTTTTAACATGTAAACTCATTTTCTCCCCGCTCTCCTTTTCTTGTGTCCTACCTACCATGCTTTTTTCTACTCAGTTTCATTCAACTATCTGGTAAAAGTTCTTTTGCAGTTTTCCTCTCTCCGAAAACAATACTTTTGTTTTGGGTTTTCAACAGATTGCTTTCTTGGATCATTAGGATCTATAAAAACCAATAATAAAGCGTGTCTTCATAGACTAAGTAAACCTACCACTCCCTATAGAGAAGTTTCAATTTTCAAAGCACTTTATGCTACAGAATTAGAGCTAAGCTGTCATCTAGAGCTATGGAAATCGAATGCTAAATACAGATAAATAGGAATATATCATAAAGTAGTATAATGTGTCATTTCTTATTCATTTGGATACTTTAGGCAGTTACTAGTGAGTAGAAGTTTAACACGGAACTAAATATTAAAACATAGTGATATTCTATTACACAAATTTTGATTGTCTTTTGGAGTCATTCCATTCCCATTAAGATTTACCATATCTCCACTTTTTAGTCCTTCAAAATTATGTACTCATTTGGTAATGCCTAGAAAATTTATATTTCACCTCATCACTTTGTTTTTATCCTGTCCCAATAGAAACTCCAGTGCTAAACTCAGTCAAAATTTGGTGATATTTGTTAAGCTTAAACTCTGGAATTGTTAGAATTACTTTGCAAGTATTTCCCCCCATATTATCTTTGTTTGCATTTATACTTTTTAAATTTAAACATGAATGCAATTTTGGTGGTTTGAAGAGATATTAAAATTGAATAATTAACAGATACCTATATTTTTTTTCTGATCATCTATACTTTTTTTTTTCCTTCTACACACAGAAAATTCTGAGCTGTGCACCGCTAGGAAATGAAACAGTAGTTCAGAAGAAGCCTGTAAACTCTCTTACAAATACATTTGGTTATTCACCATGAGGTTAGCAAAGCCTAAAGCGGGTATTTCTCGGAGCTCAAGCCAAGGAAAGGCCTATGAGAACAAGCGCAAAACAGGCCGGCCACGGCAGAAGTGGGGCATGACTATTCGATTTGACTCAAGCTTGAGTAGACTCAGAAGAAGCTTGGATGACAAACCCTATAAATGTACTGAATGTGAAAAGAGTTTCAGTCAGAGTTCAACTCTTTTTCAACACCAGAAGATCCATACTGGAAAGAAATCCCATAAATGTGCTGATTGTGGGAAAAGTTTCTTTCAGAGTTCTAATCTCATTCAGCATCGACGGATCCATACTGGGGAAAAGCCCTACAAATGTGATGAGTGTGGAGAAAGCTTTAAACAGAGCTCAAATCTCATTCAGCACCAGAGAATTCATACTGGAGAAAAACCCTATCAGTGTGATGAGTGTGGCCGGTGTTTCAGCCAGAGCTCCCACCTTATTCAACATCAGAGAACCCACACCGGGGAGAAACCCTACCAGTGCAGTGAATGTGGCAAATGTTTCAGTCAGAGCTCTCATCTGAGGCAGCACATGAAGGTGCATAAAGAAGAGAAGCCTCGTAAAACCCGGGGCAAAAATATCAGGGTGAAGACTCACTTACCCTCTTGGAAAGCTGGTACAGGAAGGAAGTCTGTGGCTGGTCTCCGTTAAGTGTAGGGCTTTTTGACAGCTTTTTGAGCCCCCTTGAGAAAAAATAAAAAGTAAAAAATGAATCTTTTTTAGAGATAGAGATGCTTTATAGTAGATCACTTAAATACTGGATCTTTTGCTAGTGTGAAAACATTGGGAATTTAATGACATTGAGCTGAAAGAAATTACATGAGTCCAGCTACCCTCATTCCTTTTTTATGTGACATGGAGCACAAAGAACTGAAAATACGTTTTGAGGGAGCATGACATTGTTGACCTAATTTGAAATTACTTCCGTTTTCAAACACCATCATGATTTGCAGATACATTTTGAGAAAAACCATCATGTTTTGAGGATACATTTGTGAAAGTGCAGGCATGCCAACGATTACTCAGTTTTAGGACTGTGGAAGAAAAAATTAAAAGGGAGAAGAAATTAATTCCACTACTTTTGAAGTTCTGCAACAGACGAGATTTTGTTTGTAAAGTTTTATAGTATATTAACCATTGGTTTATGACTCTAGATTCAACATATTAAAATGTATTCAAGCTCACAGATTTTTAATCAGTAAGGCCCATCTATATTAGTTCTTTTATTTCTTCTCCTTGTTGACAGCTGTTAATTAAAGGAGTAAGGATTTCCCTGTTTGTTTGTTTTTTAACCAAATTCTTAGAGATGCTATAGAATCTAAATGAGAACTGAATTGAACCTTAAGTCTCCTATTCCTACTAATAGAGTTCTTTGTGATGGTAACTGCTGTGTCATTTGTTTTCCACAAGTTGGGATGGATTCATGTCGATCCATTCCCATGTCCTTGACCTCTTCTGGCATTCTTTTGTGCTCTGACAAACTGAGCCAGCCTTTTAGATCTACATGAATAAACGAACTATTTTACCAAGAAAAATCTCAGCTTGCTTTCTGCTAATTAAAAACCTACAATTTACACACCTCCCTGCCTTCAAGACTGTGAGCTTTAGATAGCCCTGCTTAAATGTTTGTCAACAACAAGAGTCATGTAATGTGTCAGTGCATTGTAGCTCCTTTGAAATTTAACTCTTTCTATGTTACATGAATTGTTTTAAGGAGTCCGGCAAACATGTTTATTCACTTCCATGAGAATGGTGCCAAGTGTCAGACTCTGATGAGCCCTCAGCTCAGGTTTTAATTTCTATTGAATGCTAACATTCTTCTGATTTTTTGGTATCTTTTATATCGGTTTCTGCTGTATTAATGACAATTATTCATGAAAATAAAAAATGAAATATTTTGTATACTACTACCTTCTGTTTATTTTTCTCCTGGGGAATTGCTTTAATTATTTAGACACTAGATCTAAAATCACAGCTTTTGGATGGATCACTTGCTTTGCCTGTTTTTGATTTCCTCACACTTGAACTTTGCCTTCCTCCTGGCCTTGCATTTGAGCATAGGGCCATAGAAGTTGGCCTTGTTATGGCATTGTTGACAAGTGTCATTCCGCAGAATATTCACAAGGTGTTTTGTAAGCATGAGATGATCACAGTTTTTTACGAAAGAAGTGATCTTTGGCCGCCCTGTTACATCCAAGTCACTCCTTGGCAGGACTGTGGCTATGGGGCCTTTTTGAGGATTTATCAATGCTCTTCACATTAGTGTTGTGTCTGGAATAGCTTCAGGCCAGGGCCAACACTTCTTTCCTAAATTTCAGGAATTTGCCCATTCTGACAGCAAACAGGGCTGTGCACAGTAGTGATATTAAAAATAATTAAGCAGTATGACCTTCAGGACAGCAGAAGAATTGTCACAGACTAAGGTCCCTTGTGAGCTTTGAGCATGGGGATGCATTACTCTGTTCCTCCACTGTGTTGGGGAACATGTGGAGAGGAGCACAGATAAGGGGTATTTTTGGTTAATAGAGCTCTGGACCAGTGGGAGATAGATGGAGCCAGTCTTGATCTAGAGATGTCCCAGGGTTTTCAGGGTGTAGTGACTATATGGGATTTGGGATTATCTTCCTTGGGTAGAAGGTATATTGTGTGTGGAAGGAGGAAAGAGGGATATTTGGTGAGATCCAAATGTTGGCCCCATGTTTCCTGGAACCCTTACAGTGCTGTGAGAAACAACACTAGGTCAGGCCATTTGAGTTAGTGATGTTTTTAAAAGCTGTTGTGTGATTCTCTGTGCTCATATTTCCCAGGCCAAAGTGGAGCTGACATTTAGGTAGTTCCTGAGCCTCCTGCCAACCTGCTTTGGGTATCACATGAGTGAGAAATAAACTGTTGAGATAGGCCACAGATTTCAGTGTAGATTTGGTACCCGTCCTGATTGATGCACCCATCCTGCTGTTTTTGTGCATCTCTGGACCCAATCATCCGTCTTAAAAGTTCTATCCTTTCAGTGGCCTGATGAGAAAAAACAGCTTTTTGAGGTTCATGGTTGAGAAACACTGCCTCGCCTCCCCTACATTCTCTTTCTGTTTCTAGCCGATACCCTGTAATACTTCCTTTTTTTTTTGTTTTTTGCCTGGGGACCCTTCTCTTTGTTCCTTACTGAGACTTAAAGGCAGCATTAAAACTTGTTTGTGTGTTTTATTTGTATCCCATGACTGTGGCCTGAGGTGAAAGTCCCCACACATAGAGTTGCCGGAATGTCCTGTGATGTCAGCCCTGGAAGTTGAAAATTTGTCCTGAGACTAATATGCTGTCCTCAAACATGGGAGAAAGGGGTGACTGTCCCTCCACCATGCACAGTCTGAGTGTGGCAGGACCCATGAGAGGATGCTGAGTGGGTGCCAGGAGGACTCACCTCCAAGAGCAAGAGCCTCCGGTCCCTGTTCCACATTGATTTCAAACAGACCAACCAGCTTGGACAATTGAAATTCTTAATTGCAGTCATGATGAACTGAAGACCAGAGGACCTTCCTCCAATTTCCCGGTCCACATGAAGTGCTAGATTGTAACGTAACCCTAGATATGTTGAGGGAACTCCAAAATAGGATTTCTCACCACACTGGTAAAATAGGGGGACTGTCTATTTTAATCTCATTTAGCGATAAGTATGATGGCTGTTTCCTAAATTCAGAGTTCTGTAGTAAACTGATAACTAACAGATTCTTTTCTGTCATTTTTCAAATAAAGCATTGTGACATCTGGTAAAAGAATTACTTTTGTTTTTCTTGTTTTATTGTTCAGAAGAAGTGCAAAATAATCCAGACCAGTTTAAAATTGATAAATTTTACTGCTGAGTGATGGAAAGAGACAAAAATGACAGAAACATTATTCATAGCTGCATTCCTTACAGTAAAGCCAAGCAAAAATAGCTGTATTGCTTAGAATCATTGCATTTAAATATAGCAAGATCAAATCTTTCATAGTCTTTATGGATGATATTTTTTTCCTTTGATCCACATGGTTGGTAATGTGTCAGAATAGATTCAACAATTTTGTCCTACTAAGTAATGGCATTTTATAATTCTAGTGTTATAATATCTGACAGTATTTTACTTAGAACTTTTACATCAATATACATCAACTGACTTAGTTGCAAGTTTCTTTTTGTATGTTATCTTTGTCATAAATGTCAATTACATCGTAGAGCATTTCAGGAACTGTGTCGAGTTCATAATACCAGGTTACAAATGTGTTACACTATATCCCAATTTGTCAAGAGACCTCTCAGGCACAGATTTTTGAATTCAGGAATTCAGGATGGGTATGCCAATTTAAATGAAGCTTCTGAGATGAATAACCTTAAATCCCAGAGAGACCCTGGTTATATCTTTATGTTCAGGGCAATCTAAATGGGTCCCCTAGGATACAAGAAGCCTGTCTATTCAGTGGGATTAAAAGGCTAAATATCGGAATTTAGGCAGGTAAGTCAAAGAGGGGACACTATGATGATTCGGGGGCAAACAGTCATGAAGAGAAGCTCAGGTTCAGTGAGAAAACTGAAGCCATTCTGTGTATTCCACATAGTTTAATATAGCTAGTTAGACTTTCTGTTATGTCCATGTTTCTTCTTTGCCTGATAAGTTCACCAATTCGGTTTAACGCAGCACCTGCATTCCATTTTCTCTATTAGAGTAATTGGTCTGGTTTCTCTTTTTCTAGCTAGACTTTGGCTGAAAGGACAATAATAAGAGAAATAAAACTACAAGGAGCTACTATTTCTTATGTATCAGAATGACCAATAGTGTAAAACCTACTCCATTGGTGAGGCTGTGGAGAGCTAGCCAAACTCAGACATTGATGGTGGGATACAAAATGTTACAACCCATACTGAGGAGGGATTTGGCAGTCTCTAGCAGAAGTATATATGCATTTACTCTCTGATCCAGAAATTATGTTTCCAGAGATTGTTTCCAAAGATACAGTACCAACAATATAAAACAATGTATACACTTGGCTGCACATTTTTATAGAAAAGACTCATTTCTCAGGCATCTGGCTCCAATGGAGTGTCATATATTTGTTCGATAATGGGCTTTTTATGATGCTCTCATGACCTTTGCTTGTGTTGTAGTTGTACCATACGTCATTTTCAGAGGTCAGCTTGCCTCGTTTTGTACAGGACCCAGAGTGTAGTTTAATAAGTGCTCTCGAGGAGATTAAGTGTCACTGCTGATGCAAACCAGCAAATTAAATTCCCAGGCTCAGCTGGAAATACTTCAGCCCAGTGAGGGCGCTGGGTAAGAGGAAATAGCCACATCAAGACTTCATTGTTAGAAAACAGACTTTTTCTATTTGACGTTACATAAAACTGTCACTAGATGGCAGCAAAGGAGAGATCATGGAAAACAGCCCGTCCTGTAGTTTCGCCACATTCAACTTGTACAGGTTGAGTGTCCTTTATCTGAAATGCTGACGACCGGAAGTGTATCAGAATTCAGATTTTTTTTTTTTTATCATTATTTGGGAATATTTGTATATACATGATGAGATATTTTGGGGATGGGACTCAAGTCTAAACACAAAGTTCATGTGTTTATTATACCCCTTGTATACATAGCCTGAAGGTAATATTTTTAATAATTCTGCACATGAAACAAAGTTTTCACTGTGACCTATCACATGAGGTCAGGTGAGGAATTTTCCACTTGTGGCGTCACATTGACATTCAAAAAGTTTCAAATACTAGATTTTCGTATTTAGGGATGCTCAATCTGTGTTTTCCTTTGAAAATACCATGCTCAAAATGTAGAGACTACTCTTTACAATCAACTAGGGTTCAGTTAAATGTCTTAAAATACAAGCATAATTTAAAAAGTTGAGCACATTTTAGTCAAATTACCTGAATGCCATTTCTATTTCCACTGTAACTTAGATGTTTAATAACTTACAAGACACAGGAGGATAGGCAAGTCCTTTTCTTATCCTGGTAGAAAAAGAAATTATCCAAAATGTTTGCTAAACAAATAATAGCTACTTTCTCAGTTTCTCTCTTTTGCTCTTTTCTACAGCCAGCTCCATGAAAGATTTGTCTACATTTATCTTCCCTGTTTCCTTACCTGGCAGTCTCCCTTTAGTCTATTTCCATCAAGCTTTCATCCATCACTCTGCTCAAAAGCACTCTCTCCAAGGAGTCTCCATGAAAATCTGTGTAGAACAGTGGCCCAGACTTTGAGACGATGGCTAGAATGCAAAGCCAGACCCTTTGGGAATGAAATGCAGCTGTAGAGACTGATGCTGGAGCTGCAGAGTTGGGAGAACAGTTTACTTTTCATAGATAAGAAGCTGTTTGAACTTCTTATCATGTGCAGACATTCTATTTACAGTTGAAATGTAAATTAAAAGTGAATTACATTCCAGTAGCAAAACAGAGATTGGGAACAGCCTAGGGAAACAGGAAAGTGGGTCCCAGAACAACACTTAGGTCCTTTCTCGCCTTTGCCTGGTAGATGAGAAGTCACCACTGAGAAGCCAGTTGTGAGCACTGAATTCATAAAGTGACCATCTCATCTAGAACTTACTCTAATCCTTCTCCTGGTGCTTTTCTTCCCCCTTCTTCCAAAAGGCTGAGCTGTACCACAGAGCCTACACATGTGAACCTCTTGGTGGTTAGCAGTTGAGTGCATCTGGGGTGGGATGTAGAATCTGAAAGGCAGTGTGATGTAAGAGAAAAATCTCTGAACTGGAGTCATTAGTCCTGAGTTCTAGATCCAGTTCTGCTATGGAAAATCTATGTGCCTTTAGGCAAGTCATTTTTTTCTCTCTGGTCTTAAGACCAGATGAAGCCAAAGTTGGCAAGTAAACTTGTTTCAGTTATGATCCTATGGCTTCAAGGTGCTAAAACCAACAGTCATTAACCAAAGCAAAATAAAGAGAAGTAAAGAAAGATGACTGAAGAAAGAGTTGAACCAACGGGACTTAGGAAGGGTAGCTAGGGCAGCCTCCGGTATCTCAAGGTTATGAATGGGTCTTCAGGGGACTACCATTAGAGTTCTCAGCTCTAGCTACAACCTGCCCATAGCTGTAATGACAGGGCTCCTTCCTGTCTTTAATGTGTGTGTTTTGTAGGGGAGGAGTAATGTTATTTCTAACGATAAGAAAGAAAGTAGAAAAGAAAGAAAGGAGGGAGGAAGAAGAGAAAAGAGAAAACAGAAAAGGGATGGAACTTATATTCTTGAAACTTATTAGCTCTGGAGGCAATCTCTAAATTTACAAATTAGTATTCTAACAATATTTTGAGCAATCTCAGCATTGCAATGAACATATAACTTTCACATACGACTACTTTGAAAAAACAATAATTAGTCAAATATGTAAGTCTTGGTAGTATGTTTTGTTATGTAAGTCTTGGTAGTGTGTTTTATATCCATTCTTGCAAAAACTAATAACTTTTTATATTATTGAGTCAGGTCTTCTAAGAACCTCAGTAAGTGAATCCTATCTACTTAGAAACAATAAAACACAAATTTATAGGCATACCTCAGAGATAGTGCAAATTTGGTTCTGGACTACAGCAAAAAAGTGTATATCACAATAAAGTGAGTCAGACAAATTGTTTTATTTCCCAGTGCATATAAAAGTTACATTTACACTATACTGTAGTCAAGTGTGCAAGGGCAAGATGTCTAAAAAACAATGTGTGTACTTTAATTAAAAATACTTTATGGCTTAAAAAAATGCTGAAGATGATCTGAGCCTTCACAGACTCAATCTTTTTGCTAAAGGAGGGCTTTGCCTTGATGTTGATGGCTACTGACTGATCAGGATAGTGGTTGCTTAAGGTTGTGGTGGCTGTGGCAAATGCTTAGTGAAGTTTGCCACATGAACTGACTCTTTCATGAAAGATTTCTCTGTAGCATATGGTGCTGTTTGATAGCGTTTTACCCGCAGTATAACTGTTTTCAAAATTGGAGTCAGTCTTCTCAAACCTTGATGCTGCTTTACCAACTAAGTTTATGGCATATTCTAAATCCTTTGTGGTCATTTCCACAATGTTCACAGCATCTTCACTAGGAGTAGATTTCATCTCAAGAAACCACTTTCTTTGCTCATGTATAAAACACAACCCCTCACACATTCAAGTCTTATCATGTGATTGTAGCAATTTAGTCACATATTCAGGCTCCACTTCTCATTCTAGTTCTCTCGCTATTTTTACCACATCTGCAGTGCCATCCCCCACTGAAATCTTGAACTTCTCAAAGTCACCCATGAGGGTAGGAATCAACTTCTTCCAAAGTTGATATTTTGATCTTCTCTCATGAATAATAAATGTTTTTAATGCCATCTAGAATGACAAATACTTTCCAGAAGGTTTTCAATTTATATTGCCCTGATCTGTCAGAGGAATCAATATGGAAGCTACAGACAAAATATATTTCTTACATAATAAGACTAGCAAATAAAAATTAGTCCTTGATCCATGAGCTACAGAGTGGATGTTGTGTTAACAGCTGTGAAAACAACATTAATCTCCTTGTACGTCTCCATTAGAGCTTTTGGGTGACCAGGTGCATTGCCAATGAATAGTAATATTTTAAAAGGAATCTTTTTCTGAGCATTAGGTTTCAACAGTTGGCTTAAAATATTGAGTGAACCATACTTTAAACAGATGAACTGTCATCCAGATTTTGTTCAGTTTACAGAACAGAGTCAGTAAGATTAGTAATTCATAACTGCCTTGGAATTTTCAGAGTGGTAAATGGGCACTGGCTTTAACTTCAAGTCACCAGCTACATTAGATCCTAATAAGAGTGTCAGCCTGTCCTTTGATGCTTTGAAGCCAGGCATTGACTCTCCTCTCCAGGTATGAAAGTCCTAGCTAGATAGTGTGGCCACCTTCATGAGTGATCTTCGCTAGATCTTCTGGATAACTTGCTGCATCTTCTTCATCAGCACTTGCTGCTTCACCTTGCACTTTTATGTTATAGAGAAGGCCTATTCTTTTAAACTTCATGAACCAACCTCTGCTGGCTTCCAACTTTTCTTCTGCAGCTTCTTCACCTCTCTCAGCCTTCATGGAATCGAAGAGAGTTAGGCCCTTGCTCTGGATTAGGCTTTGGCTTAAGGAATGTTGTGGCTGTTTTGACCTTCTATTCAGACCACTAAAACTTTCTTCATATCAGTCATAAGGTTGTTTCTGTTTCCTGTCATTTATATGTTCACTGAATCCACAAATGATGATTTTTTTAAAAAACATTAATTTCCTGCCGGATGCAGTGGCTCGCGCCTGTAATCCCAGCACTTTGGGAGGCTGAGGCAGGCGGATCACCCAAAGTCAGGATTCGAGACCAGCCTGACCAATAGGTGAAACCGTCTCTACTGAAAACACGAAAATTATCCAGGTGTGGTGGCAGGCACTTGCAGGAGGCTGAGACAGGAGACTTGCTTGAACCCAGGTGGTGGAGGTTGCAGTGAGCCAAGATCGCGCCACTGCACTCCAGCCTGGGCAACAAAGTGAGACTCTGTCTCAAAAAAAAAAAAAAAAAAGAAAAAGAAAAAAGAAAAAAATTAATTTCCTCAAGAATATTTTCTTTGCATTTACAACTTGGCTCACTGCGTAGCTTTTGACATGCCTTCCTCACTAAGCTTAAACACTTCTAGCTTTTGATTTAGGATGAAAGAGATGCAACTCTTCCTTTCACTTGAACACTTAGAGGCCATTATAGGAATATTGACTGGCCTAATTTCAGTATTGTTGTGTTTGAGATATTGTGAGAATTACCAAAACACAAATGAAGTGAGCACCTGCTGTTAGAAAAATGGTGCCAATAGACTTGCTGCATACAGGATTGCCACAAACTTCCATTTGTAAGCAATGCAGTATCTGCAAAGTGCAATAAAGGGAAGCAGTAAAATGAGGTCTGCCTGCATTTAAATTGCTTTTTACTTCACACTTACTTGAGAAAAGTTCCTCACAGGCAATTTTCCCTTTAAAAAAATCTTAATTTAACTCAAGTGCTGGTTTTAAACTTTATACTTCATTGCAGAATTATTAAGCCATATTTTCTAACTTAGCTTTTCAGATTGCATATATCTACTATGACCACATTATTTTGTTCTCTTTCTTGTGCTCCAATAAAAAGTGTATACTCTTACATAGATGTGTATCAACTTTTAATTAACATGTAATTAGGAGAAAAAGTTCTCATATTAATATTCTGATATTTATTGAAATATATAAAAATTTCTTTTAATCCTACTATACACATCTTTTTAAATGTTACAACTACTGTTTTATTACATAATATTAACTCTCCTCTTTTAAGTACCTTATGAACTCATGACCTTTCACTGGCTTAAGCTCTTCTAATTAAACATAATTATGATTCTGGTCTTTGAGTCTCACTAGTGGGAGCCCATCGCCCTGACATCTTGACAGCATCCCATTTTCTGTTACTACTAAGTCCAGGCCCATGGTGATTTTTCCTGAGCCGTGGAATCAGTTGTCCTCCAAGAAGTACTGGTTCCTTTTCCTGGCAAATAATCTTGGAGATGCAATTCTGGTTACTGTGCATGGGCACAAGAGTCACAAAGTGGGAACAGTCATGCTTTTTGAGGTTGTGTGTTTGCACTGGCTTATCTTTTCTTTTTCATTTCAAAAAGTTATGTAGCCACGTCCCACTTGACTCCAGGTTTTGTCTATCTCCACAACTTCATACTACGCAGACACCAGGCTGCTACTCAGCTCTGATGTGACTCTGGATGGGCGGCCAGCACTCTACTTTGTGTCTTTAATCAGCAAACTCAGATAGGCTCCATGCCAGTAGTGCCAGTGGGGGACTCAATGGGCCACAGCTACAGCAAAAAGTGAGCCACGAAACCAAATCATGCCTAAGATGGGGATACATGCAGAATGGAGACATGCACTGGGCCCAGCACAGCACCAAGGATGAGAGACCCTCCTCTGGTTGGGTGGGCCAGGAAGGATTTGCCAGTTCAGCCTGAGATGGTTGGAGGAAGAGAAGCCATGCTAGTGTAGGAACACATACTCAAATGCACAATGCATGAAGGAGCATGGAATATTCAGGGGACTGTGCACAGCCCCGTGTGGCTGTTACTTAAGAGTGTGTGTTGGGAGTGGAGGAGATAAGGGTGAGGAGGTAGAGAGGTCACCAATCATGGAGGGTGTGAATGACCAGCTAAGGAGTGTGACTGATGTTCCTGAAGTCATTCTGGTATTACCAGAGGGCTTTAAGTAGGGGCGATATAGAGTCAGATTTTAATTTTTATTCTATTTTATTTTATTTTAAATTCGAGATGGAGTCTCACTCTGTCACCCCGACTGGAGTACAGGGGTGCCATCTTGGCTCAGTGCAACCTCTGCCTCCCCGGTTCAAGCAATTCTCCTGTCTCTACCTCCCAAGTAACTAGGGTTACAGGTGCCTGCCACCATGCCTAGCTAATTTTGTATTTTTAGTAGAAATGGGGTTTCACGTAGGCCAGGCTGGTCTCGAACTCCAGACCTCAATGATCCACCCATCTGGTACCTCCCAAAGTGCTGGGATTACAGACCTGAGCCACTGTGCCCGGCCAGATTTGCATTTTTAATGCATCTTTCTGGCAGCCATGTAGAAGAATGCCTCAAGTATATACACTATTGCACATTACACAGATTCTTTTCAGTTTCCTCTTCTCCATTTTCTGATGCTGAGGGTATGTTATTCCAAATAATACCACTTGACAATCATATATTCTTTTATTTCCTTTCTGAAATTGAAGGGAAATTGACTGGCTTAGGCCTTTCCTTTCTGGACCTGGCCTTTTAAAACTCCAGAGCCCCAAAGCCAAGGCAAAGTTTATGTAGTGGAGTGAAGGACTTACTTATCTTCTGTCAACATTTATTATTTTGATAATTAATTAATGCCTCACATGGTCCTAGAAAAAAATTATAGTAAGTTTCCAAAATGTGCAACAACAACATTCAGAATGGTCATGCTACACAGCAGTTGTGATGGTTAATTGTACTTGTAGACTTGACTGGGTTAAGTAATATGCACGTAGCTGGTAAATAATTATTTCTAGATGTGTATGTAGGGAAGGGATTGGCATTTGAATCTGTAGACAGAATAAAAAAGATATGCCCTCACCAATGTAGATGAGCATCATCCAATCCCTTGAGGGTTGGATTAAAACAAAAAAGAAGAGGAAAGGTGAATTCACTCTCTTCTGGAGCTGGGAAATCCATCTTCTCCTGCCCTTAGGCCCTGATACTACTAGTTCTTGAGCCTTCATATTTGGAGGCTGACACCAGCAGCCCGCTAGGTTCTCAGACCTTTGGACTCAAATGGAATTATACCACCTGCTTTTCTGGTTCTTGAGCTTGCAGATGGCAGATCATGGGACTTCTTGGCCTCCATAATCATGTGAGCCAATTTCCATGATTAGTCTCCTTTTATAGGCTGGGCGCGGTGGCTCACGTCTGTAATCCCAGCACTTTGGGAGGCCGAGGCAGATGGATCACCTGAGGTCAGGAGTTCGAGACCAGCCTGATCAACATGGTGAAACCCCCATCTCTACTAAAAATACAAAAATTAGCCAGGCATGGTGGCATGTGCCTGTAATCCCAGCTTCTAGGGTGGCTGAGGCAGGAGAATTGCCTGAACCCAGGAGGCGGAGGTTGCAGTGAGCTGAAATTGCACCACAGAATTCCAGCCTGGGTGACAGAGTGAGACTCTGTCTCAAAAAATAAAATAAAATAAGTATCCTTTTATGTATCTATATATATCTGACTGATTCTGCTTCTCTGGAGAGCCCTGACTGCTAGAGCAGTCTCTAAAAGAGCTTATTTCAAACACCCACAGATATCTTCCTGAACATACAGGTGAGAATACAAACCCATGCTCTCACTAAAACCTCAGAATGATAGACAACCTATTAACAAATAAGCCTAGATTAAGGAATGCAGTCCATACTTTGTTACATGGAAGGCTCAGGCTTTGATTGATGAAACAAAGACCACATAAAAAGTACAGAAAAACACTTAGGTCCTGTATTAGTTTTCTAGCCCTGCTATAGCAAAGTAACACAAACTGGGTGACTTTCAATAACAGAAATTTGTCTCCTTACAGTTCTGGGTTCTAGAAGTCTGAAATCAAAGTGTATACTGGGCCATGTACTCCCTGTGGGGTCTAGAGGAGAATAATCTGTGCCATGCCTTTCTCTTAGGTTTTGTTGCTGCTGGCTATCTTTAACATTCCTTGGCTTATAGACACATTGTTCCAATCT